>NC_000080.6:64299944-64602444 GCF_000001635.26 Mus musculus | reverse complement strand
GCTATAATATCAGAGGTAGAGGCAGGAGGATCATAAATTCAAAGTCATCTGTGGTGGTTTGAATGAAAATGGCCCCTGTAAGCCCATAGGGAGTGGCACTATTAGGAGGTGTAACCTTCCTAAAGAAAGTGTGATACTGGGGGGGTGGGGGTGGTGGGCTTTGAGGTCTCAGATGACCAAGCCACTCCCAGTGTCACTCTTTCTTCCTGCTACCTGCCAACCCAGACATAGAGTTCTCAGTTACCCCTCAGTGAGCTCTCAGTTACATCCTGACTGCCACCAGGATGATAATGGACCGAACCTCTGAACTGTAAGCCAGCCCCAGTTTAATACTTTTCTTTAGAAGAGTTGCTGTGGTCATGGTGTCTCTTCACAGCAATAGAACCCTAACCAAGACACCCAGGGTCAGTTACTGTGGCATTGGGACACACCCATCCTCTGATCTAGTCACAGGAAATGTAAACTGGGCCGGTAGCTCCCATTTTTGTCCCCCTGTCTAGGCTGCTTACTTCCAATTTGGGTCCCCCAAGGTCAGGTGTGGAATTTTCTTTTCCTCTTCCATCTTACCCTGGCATCCGGCTCCTCCATTGGACAGCTCCACCCTTCCCTATGTGAGAAAGGAGCAAAGGCAGATGGAGAGTCATTGCTCACATTCCTATCCCTTCACACCTCTCCCTGCAGCTACTGCTCTTCTTCTACAGGTTAGCATTTAACATGGTGGGGGGTGGGGGTGGGAGGGGAGGTGGAGGGGCCGCTACTTAGAATTTTGAACAAATGTCAATCACCAGCGTCAGTAATCTAGCTTTAACATTTCTCCTGAGGTGGGTAAGGCTAATTTAGCTTGTCAGAGGAGGCTCTGTCTACAATTAACCTCTCCACCTCTTTGTCTTTCCCCAGTCTAGTTGCTTTAGCAGGGTTTAATTGGATTAGGGTTAGGGTCTCAGAGATATTCAGATCTGGAACCTTTATTAGCCAAGACAATAGCAAACAGAAGGTATAGGAGGGTCATTAGTTTGATACCTAGCATAGAGGAGGGATTCAAGCCAGAATTAGTGACACATGGGAACAAGGGCTCCCCATGGGAATTTTCTTCAGGTCCCTGATTGCTCATTGACAAGGAGTCCTGGGAGAGGAGAGTCTGCTGCTCTTTTTAATTTTTGTTTCTTCTTTTATAAAGGGGAGAGGAAATTCTGGTGGCTGGCTAGGGATCCAAGCAGTACCGTGAGATGGAACAGTGCAGTATGCAAAGAAACCCATGTTATGTAGTTGGTAGAACATAAACACACACACACACACACACACACACACACACACACACACACACACACAGAGGCACACACATACACACACCACTCCAGCTTTTTAAAAAAATTATTTATTTATTTATTCTTTTATGTATATGAGCATACTGTGGCTGTACAGGTGGTTGTGAACCATCGTGTGGTTGCTGGGAATTGAACTCAGGACTTCTGCTCGCTCCAGCCTCCGCTCACTCTGGCCCTGCTTGCTCTGGCTCAAAGATTTATTAATTATTATATGCTGTCTTTAGACACAGCAGAAGAGGGCATCAGATCTCACTATGGATGATCCCATGTGGTTGCTGGGATTTGAACTCAGGACCTTTGAAAGAGTAGTCAGTGCTCTTAACTGCTGAGCCATCTCTCCAGCCTCCACTCCAGCTTTTGTCAGAAGCTAATTTTGGATGCTGAAGCATACAGGAACTTGGATTCAGGACCAGAAGAAGACATACACAACATTTTGAACACCAGGACTAATCAGGGCCTAGAGGTATAGGTCAGTAAGCCAGTAATCCTAGTTACTCCGAAGGCTGAGAGGCAGGAGGATCATGAGTTCAAAGTCAGCCTTGACTATAGATAGAGTTTTAAGGCTAGCCTGGGGGGTTTAGTGAGATCCTGTCTCAAAAAGAAAGAAAGAAAGAGAGAGAGAGAGAGAGAGAGGAGGAAAGTGGAAAAAAGGAGGGAGTTTCTGTAGTGTATTTGTTATCATGTTTGCCTCACAAATGAAAAGTGCCCCCTTATTGAACCAGGTGGAAACTGCATTAGTGTCTCTTTGGCCTGGCATGGTGATACAAACCGTTAATCCCAGCACCCAGGAGGCAGAGACAGGTAGTTCTCTGTGAGTTTGAGGCCAGCCTAGTCTACATAAAATCATTTAAGTAATGTGTTTGGAAGGTGACCTCCACATAGTTTATGTAGAATAATTTAAGTAATGCATTTGGAAAGTGCTATCCACGTGTAGCGCAGTCTTTTATGCTGCCTTGCAGGGTCTTTGCTTCTTAATAAGTTGGGAATGGGGAGGGTGGGGGGCAGGCAGGCCAATCCTAATAGGTTTCTGAGAGGCCCTGGGATCGCATTAAGTAATTTTCCTAGCTGTGCTCGAAGGCTGCCTTGGATGGATCTTAGTCAACAGTGTGAAGGGTGATTCAGAAATTGGATCCGACAGGCCTGACAGGCTGGGACTCAGCTGGCAGAGACCTGCCTCTGCCACTTCCCATGCTGGGCTATTGCCATTGGTGAATATTCTACTCCAGTAGGAGCCCCAGGTAGAGGGGAAGATGGGAAGGGGACGGGGAGAGATAAGTGATTCTTTGTAGGACAAACTTTTCTATGACTGGGATCCCAGTTATTCACTACAAAATCCCAGTATCCTCTGCTTCTTGCTCTAAAGACTTGCTCCTGGGTCTGGCCTTGTCATGGCCTGAAATTCTGATGTATTGTGTGTCTGGAACACAGGGTGGACTTATTCTGCTTGGACAGTCAGGGAGACAAAGGGGCTCGGGTTCAGTCAAGGAGGTGTTAGCAGAGGAGAAGAGGGGGAAACGGAGCCAACAGGGCAAAGTACCAGAGTTGAATTCTCCTCAACTACTCATGGCCTATCTTGGGCTGGTAGGGTGAAGTAGGCTTTCAGGGTCACACGGTCTCTTATTTATCAATTACCTGTACTTGCTTCATGGAGGTAATGCAAACAGAATTCACAGTTATGCAAAATAACAGGAAAGGGCTGGCTTTGTACCTTCAAAGTCACAGCAGCCTTAATCTAGAGGAGAGTCTAGCCGCCATGGAGACAAAATCATGGGAGTTTGTGTTAAAGGCCTGGGGGCTCCTACCTGCCTATCAGTGACTTTAAGGGACTGAATACCTAGCACAGGGGAGGGCATTGAAGATGCAGAGGAATAAAACAAAGTACAAGTTTGGATGCCACGAGGAAAGTTTGTGTGGCAACTTTTAAAGAGATTATTTATTTTGATTTTATGTGTGTGAGTGTTCAGTCTACGTGCATGCACATGCATCACATGTGTGAAGTGCCCATGGAGGCTAGAGTGTTGTATCTCAGCAATGGGGATTGCTCGTGATTGTTAATCACCATGTGGGTGGAGGGAGTTGAACACAGATCCTCTTTAAGAGCAGTCAGTACTCTTAATGACTGAGCCTCTAATGGCTTTAAATTTTTATATTAAAGTGAAAAGAGGGAACCACTGCAGTTACAGTTCCATCGGCAAAAACCTCTTCTAGGCTGAAAAATATCATTGACAAAATGAAGAGACTTCCAGCAATTCACAGGGTCGTGTGAATAGTCTGCCCTGGAGGCTTCCTTTTTCTTAACGCTTACATGATTTTTATCTGTATAAGTGTTTTGCTTGCATGCACGTCTGTGCCCTGTTTGGGTGCCTGTGCTCATAGAAGCCAGAAGAGGTTGTTGATCCTCAGGAGTTGTGAACACCATGTGGATGCTGGGAATCAAACTGGGGTCCTCTGGAAGAACAGCCAGTGCTCTTAACCACTGAGCCATCTATCAAGCACTTCCGTGCAGATTCCAATGGGTAAGGCCTTGTGTGAGAAATGGACAAGTGAGATTTGAACAGAAAGAAGGTTGTTCTCTGTAGGGAATATGGAAGAATGGGAAAGACAGACAGAACATAGCATCTGGTCTCCTCATCATGCACTGAGTGTTTGACATCACAGCTCCACACACTCGGCCAAGCTGAGGCAAGCTGAGGACATAAAAGAACCAGACATTTTTTTTTTAATTAAAATTATATTTACAAAAGTGTGTGTGTGTGTGTGTTCTTTCTTTTTATCCTCCACCATGTGGGTCCCAAAGATTGAATTCCAGTCAGGATTGAGAAGGGGGAGGGGTGCACTCAACAAGGGAAACCTTTCCTTTACCTGCTGAGCTATGCGCCCAGCCCCAGAAATGTTTTGAAGTCCTTCCTGCCCTAAGAGACCATTCTGTGTAGACTCAGCCTAAGAGGCCCTGTGCATAATTGTAGCCTTTCTGTAGGAAAAGGCGAACAGCTGCTGCTGGTTTAATGACATCCAATTTGGGTGGTATTTATTGAGCCTATGTGTAAGGGACTTCTTCACAATGTCCCAGCTTTCCCCCCCCCGCCCCCCAACACTCACCACCCACTCCCCCCACTATGAAAACTCTAATCACAGGATTCCCAGGCCGTGGAAGCTTCCAGCCAGCTGCCTCAGAAAAGCCCAATCCTCCAGGTGGCCTGGGAGGAGGCTTCAACTCGTAGGGAGCCACGCGCGGAAGGGTACAAGCTGGCAGGAAGAGTGTTGTTTCCAAATGGGGGAAGAAGGAAGGCAGACAAAGAAGAAATGCGCTGACCTCAGGGAGCCAGTGTTCCTTTTCCTGTTTCCAGAGGTTGATGGGAGTGCCTGCTTCTTCCCGAGGGCCTATGAGCTTGCAGCTCCCATAGAAGCACTCTTTTGGTTTTCTAAGGCTTGTGCCCCTCTCCTACATCGGGTTCCCAAAAGCAGGATCCTGTGATGAAAGTCGACAATGTTCCCAGAGTATTAGTGGGAACCTGGATGAGGGAGGCTGTCCTTCCCATCTTGAACACACCGCCTTCTCCTTTCCCACATTCTCTCCCTGGATGTCCCATGATGTCCTTAGAGCATTCTGAATCTGCGGAGATGTAGTGTCTGCAATGGCTTTGGGTCGGACAGCAGTAGCCAGAGATAGTGGGAAAGTAAGCCGGGAAGTGGGGGATGGGTAGGGGAGGAAGCTTTGGCCAACTTTTGCCTTTTGTGCCCCGCCTCCACCAGACAGGGTCTAACTATGTAGCTCAGTAAGCTGGCCTCAAACTCAAAACCCTCCAGTCTCAAGCCCCTGGAGTAGTACCACAAGCGTGTGCCATCCCATCAGGCTCTATCGTCCCTTCATTTGTCGTAAAAATGATACTTCAAAATGACTTCAGAACCAAGGGGTGACAGCCTATGCCTTCAAACCCAGGATTTGGGAGGTTGGGGGGGGGGGAGTGCGTGGGGCAGATCTAGAGTTTGAGTACAGCTTGGGCTACAAAGTGAAAGAGTGGAGAAAATATAAACGTTTAATTTCTCTCTCTCTCTCTCTCTCTCTCTCTCTCTCTCTCTCTCTCTCTCTCTCTCTCTCTCTCTCTTTGAGATAGGGTCTCTTGTAGCCCAGGCTGCTCTGCTCTCTTCCATTCTCATTTTCTAAGTTCTGGGATTATAGGTGTGCATCACCACACCCAACTCTAAATTTCCTTGTAAAAAGTTTTAGTCAAGCATTGTGGTGCACACCTTTAAGCATAGTGCTCAGGAGGTAGAGGAGTAGAGGCAGGTGTCTCTGTGAGTTCAAGGCCAGCCTGGTCTACATACTAAGTTACAGAACAGAAAGAGATTCTCTCTAATATATATGTGTGTGTGTGTGTTTGTATATATTATATATGAATTCATAGAAATAAATAACTATAATTTGAATAATTATTATTTAATCAAATAAATATTGTTATTTAAGATTTTAGGAGAGCCTTACTATGTAGTTCTGTCTGTCCTGGAACTTTCTATGTTCAGGGCAGATTAACCCTGAACTTACAAAGATCAGCCTGCCTCTGCTTCCTGAGTGCTGGGATTAGGGTGTGCACCATCACATCTGACATAAGTTTCTAATTTCTTCAAAAATAAAGAAATCAAGTGGTGGTGACACAGGCCTTCAGTCCAGCATTCAGGAGGAATCCAGCAGTGGCAGAGGCAGGTAGATTTCTGAGTTCGAGGCCAGCCTGGTTTACAGAATGAGTTCCAGGACAGCCAGGGCTATACAGAGAAACCCTGTGTTGTAAAGCAAACAAACAAATAAGGAAGGAAGGAAGGAAGGAAGGAAGGAAGGAAGGAAGGAAATTGTATACTTCAAGAGCAGACATTTCCCCCAGTGGGGTAAAAGCCTTGAAGAACTAACTCCCCAAGCCCCACGCCCAGCCAGGCTGAAACTACAGAGAGGATGACTGTGCGCACTGCCTCATGTGGGCAGGAGAGAGTTCCAGTGCAAGGCACAGTTGGGCAGAGCCACAGGAGCCAGCAGAGGCAGGAGCAGCGAAGCCTAGGCTATGGGATCCATAATTGGCTAACAAATAACAATGCCAAAATTGGATATTAGCAGCAATTAGTTTCCATAGAAGCGCTGGGGAAAAGAGCTGCAGAAAAGCCCACTGGGCCTCAAACCCAAGCAATCTGAAATTAAACTAGTGTCTCAATTAAATGGGAATAAATATTGCCACAGGAATCTAGGTTTGTGTGGGAGGGGACTGAAGAGGAGACCCCTGTGACTCTCAGGGCCACTCTCCTGCCTGTGGGTAAGCTTTTGCAGGCCCAGCCTGGTCAGTTGACTTCTAGGCCTGACATATGACCTTGGCCGACCCAGAAGCTAATGCAAGACCTTGTAGCAGAGTCTCAAGGCTATTTCAGTTATCTGGCTTGTTGACCCCTAGGAGGGCTGCTCACCTCATTAACAGAGCCTAGGTAGGTGCAACAAATGAGGAACATTAGGAATTTCACTCTTTGCATAAACAGAAACCCTGTTCTGTCCCTGCAGGGTAGTTTGAGATGATTGGAATTCTCTCCTCTCTGGCTCAGTTCAGTGGCTCCATCCCAGTGGCAGTGATCTGGGACCAGCGCCGCTACCGGCGTCGCCTAGGAAGCGGGTTCTTCAGGCATAGGATTTGTGTTGTGTTTTACCCTATTTAGAGTGTTGGGTGGGGAAGGGCTGTGTAAGGGGGTTCAGGAATGTGGGGGAAGATGCCTCAGCCTTGACCCCCATCATCTTGTGTACCAAGGGTGGAGTAGGTTGGGGGTGGGGTTATGAAAAAACCATTCTTTCCTCCCGGGGAAAATGGGGGGGGGGGGATAGTTTTACTGGAGCGCCCTGCTGGTGCAAGCAACTGACTACAAAGTAGCTTTTCTTGATAGGGTCCTCCCTTCCTCCCCACTTCCTCCCCTTAGCTACAGTCACCTCTAGGCAGCACAGCCAGACCACTGAGAGACAGGCTGATTGTAAAGAACAGGCTGGCCTTGGGCAAGGCCTGCAGCTCAGAAGCAGGGTGGGGTGGGGTAGGGTGGGGTGGTGATGGCCGCCTAGTCTGGGAGTGGCAAAGGAGACAATTTAGTTGAGGTCATGGGTTTTCTATAGTCTATTCTTTGAAGGTATATGCACTTTTCCTGATCCTGTCCTGGATTTTGTAACCACCCTGAGGGTGGGCTGGCTTCAGAATGAAATTGAGGGTGTCCCATGGATGGGAGTTGAAAGTGGGGAGGGGGGCAATGTGCGGACTCAGGGAACTGCCTCTGCAGTTGGTTGACCTGAGTGGAAATTAGGATTTCGGCTTCGAGTGCATCTTGGAAGGGGATTGAAATAAACCCACTTCTTTGTGAACCTCAGATCGGCCAGTGTTTAAAACAAACAAACAAGCAAACAAACAAACAAACAAAAAATGGGGGACAACTCAAATCTCCAGGGTTCCAAATCTGCATGATTTGGGAAGAGGGTCACAGAAAATTTGGGAGCAAAAAAAGATGAAAACGGTACCGGTTCGAGTATATGTCTCTATGCACCCGGAGCAGAAGAGAAGAGAGCAAGCCTGCTCTTAGAAGCAGTATGATTTGGGCCTCAGCAGCACTAGGCTATCACAGAACCGGCATATTGGAGGCTGGCGAGGTAGGCCGCCTTGAAAAACTGCAGCAAGAAGCTTCAAAATGCAGTCCTCTTGCCTCCCGGGTCCCAGGTCTTGCAATTTTATCATACGTTTAAGCAGCAAAGAGATTTGATTTGAATTTAAAATGACCCTAGCCCCAGTAAAATCTCCTAATGACCCTGGAATTTCTTTGGGGGCTTCTGCGGCTATGACCCCAGGCAGGCCCTTGTTGTTGGGTCATGTTTCCATTTTAAGGCTTAGGAGAAAAATGAAGAGATGGACCTCTCTGACCTGGAAATTTCCTTGTTTTCCAGAAGGTCTGCTGCCCTGCCCCCACCTAAATTTGGGACTTCAAAATCTCTAGGCACAAAGACTGCTTCCAACAAATTCAGCTTAAAAGTCTCCCCCTTCCACTTGCCATCCCCCACACCACGTTTGCTCATGTGGTGCAATTAAATATTAAAAATCTGAATCAATTTGGCTAGGACGTGGCAAAAATACCCAATGAAAGAACTATAGATGGGTCTTGAAAGAAAAAAAAAGATCTTTATTAGGTACCATAATTCTCAACACTGCTGTTGATATCTTCAGTGTGAATCAGCCCGCCAAGCCACACACACACACACACACACACACACACACACACACTACAGTCTGCCCATGTTGACTCATGGGCTCAGAAACCACCCACAGAGTGGCTGAGGAAGGGGAGGCTCCATCTGTCCCAGGCAGGAATTCTGCAGCTGCCCCCAGACGGCACTCTAAGGTTGGAATGGGGGTGGGTATTATGTAAGTTCAATAGTGGGAGAGAAAATTTCCTTGTAGAGCTGGTGTGGATGGGTGCACTTGCTTTTGTGGTCAAGTGCCTTCCACATTAGTGATGGATACGGTTGTGTGAGAAAAATCTATGGCTTAATACGTGTGCTCGGAGATCTATTAGCTGGGGACACACCCCTCCCCACATATTAGTCTCCCACTGAGACAGATCTGGGCTGTCTCTGACAGGGGAGAGAAACATAGCAATTGTAATTAGTCCTTTGATACATTACTAAATCTAGTCCAAGTACCGGGTTCCTTAAGAAACACAAGAGATTGTACCCAGTGGGGACTAAGGCAGTAGCGGGTGTGAATAAACCCAAGGGGAAAAAGAAAACATATACAGCCATCAAACTATGGCAGCCTCATCCTACTGTTAGATCGCAAGTTCCTCCCTTCATTTTCGCCATAAGATGTAATTAGAAGGTTCAAATAGGCAGGGGAGATGATGCTGAGAATCCAGGAGGTGCCTTGAGAGAGCAGAAGGCTTCTCTGCATAATTATTGATGGGCAGAGAAGGGCAGCGAATGTAGAGGAAGGAGGTGGCTCAGGCTGACCTTGGCTCTGATTCTTCATTTGGTGGAAACAAAAGGGGTTTGCACTTATACCTGGGGCTGAGCAGGTCATTAGAGTCCTACATACAAACCCCTTCTGGGAAGGGGATCTGGTAGACACATACGAACACTGGTTCACATAGACTGGCCAGTCCAGAACACTCCCACACGCCAATAACACACGAATAATACTTTCTGGAACAAGAGTTTTACGTAAGCAATAAAATAACAATGCACCCCTCCCAACTCAGATCCTCCGTAGCAGATCCCAGGCAGGCCTTATGGATGGTGCCTGCGGTTTGCGCTCTCAGAGCAAAAGCATATTGGGTTTCTACCTAAAAGGACTTTACTTGGGGAAGCATCTGGGGGTTACGTAAGATGAAATATCGGTGAAGGACGAGGGGACATTTGAAAGAATCATGGGGAAGCAATTACTGAGTAGAGGATTGCTAATGGGGATATTTGTGGTCCAGGGGGGTTGGGCCATCATCTGCTTAGGCCATTGCTTGAAGGCAAAATAACATCTCAATGAGCACGGGGGGGGGGGGGCAAATGGGTGTACCCCCAAAATGGTACAGCACACTAGCCGTTCTCTTCTAACCCATTTGTGAAGTGAGGGAGCACCCCAGGAAAGGGCCAATTTTTATTTCAAGGGAGGTAGATTTTCTCGAAGCAATGGCTATGGCGTCTCTTAGGACAGCCATTGTGGCTGGGTCTTTCCCTTTCTGCCTTGAAAGCAGTCTGGCTTGTCCGGTAGGACTCAGCCAGAGACACCCTCAGGGTGTGGGCACTGCAGCTTTCTGCCTGCAAGAGTAAGCAGGCGGTGGCTTATTTCTGCAGAGCGGGAGAAGGTTCTGGGAATGCCTAGGTGGAATGTGGTAAATTGAAGCTCAGCCTGGCTAGCTCTAACATTCTCTTCTGTGAGGAAATTTAGAAGTTGAAATCATCGTAAAGAAGGACACATAGTAGATACTCAAGAAATAATGAATACTCTTGAGGAAACTAGGCCAGAGAGGTACTGATCTATGATATACCCTCAAATACTAATTTACTAGACTAGATGAGGCTGAGGCTTTTTGAGACAAGAGTCCTCCATTAACTTCAACGGATGCTCTTTTAGACCCTGATTACTGTGTTAGGAATCAGATTAAACTCCTAAACATCCTTCATGGGCTTGGCCTTGCAAAGGCAGGCCTCTGGCATGACAGCAGGGGGGAGGGCTACAGCCTGCTTCCTGGGGGTGGGTTGTGGGGGGGGGGAGGAGGCCAGCTCTTGGCCTCCTTTCCCTCCCTCTGCTGCTGGGTCCTGCCCCTCCTCCATTTACTCCACCTGAAAATTAATGAGTTTAGGTCGGCCACCAGGCCATCATCCATCCACTGCAGGTTGGCGGAACACTGAGATGGAGACGGGATGGAACTGTGTCGGGGGCCTCCAGGACCAGCTGCTGCTGTTGGGGGCTGATTTGGGAAGCAGGTGCTTCAGGATGAGGGAGGATTAACCCTTTCTGTTCCTGGACAGCCTGCTTCAAAACAGACTTTCCTTAGGCCTCCACCTTACTCATGCTGATTTTCCTTCTGTCTTGGGGTTTTAAGAGCGATGGGGAGAGGCCCACACTCTGGGGGCTGGGGGTGGGCTGCGCCTCCTTTTCCTGTAGCTTCTGGATTTCTGCCTGAAACTTCAGCCACAGCCCCAAGGAGGCTGGGAGGCCCTGCTTTAGAGCAGTGGGCTAGCTGTCAGTTTTGATGGAGTCTGTGCGCTGTCCATGAACAAATTTGCCGATCGCCTTCGCTCACTCCAGAGATCTGTTTAAGCTTGTCAAATGCCCACAGCTCTCCACCAACGGGTGACAAACAGCTTCCCCTAAAGACTACCCCAGCAACCCCAAGCACAATACAAGGTAGCTGCAGTCTAGGCTTTGGGGCAGTCTGCCAGTCGCATGGGTACTTGGTTATTATTATTTGTTTAAGGGTAATAAATTGAAATCCGGAACTAAGACAGGTAGGGATGAAGGTGTCGGCCTTCTACAATGGGCAGGGTCCCAGAGCTGAGGGGCACATTTTACTCTCCAGCCGTCCCCAGGCTATTTTCTGCCGCCGCCGCCGCCGCCGCCACCACCACCACCACCCCCCCGCTTGCATAGATCCGTGTTTCTGTCACAGAATGAGTTGTTTGCTTCCTAGATTCTATTTGCATCTGCACAAACCCCTCTCTGTCGGTAGCTGCACACCTCCCCACCCTAAGGGCTACTTTGCGAGGCACTCAGAAGCCTGCTACCCGTACTGTGGGCGCCTGCAGCTGCAGCGCTGAGATCTGCCCAGGGCGTTGTGCTGGGTCGATCCTTCCGTGGCAGGCCCTCGTGGACCCAAGGTGCTCAGACAGCCCCATTCTTGGCATTCACCGCGTGCCTTAATTGTATGGACATTTAAATCAAGGTCCGCTGTGAACACGGAGAGAGAGGCCTTTCTCCTGAGGAAGGAAGAAGGAAGGAAGGAAAGAAAGAAGGAAGGAAGGAAAGAAAGAAGGAAGGATGGAAAGGAAGGAAGGATGGAAGAGAGGGAGGATGGGAGAAAGGAAGGGAGGAAGAAAGGAAGGAAAGGTGGAAAGAAAGGGAGGGGATGGGGAGAAGATGAGATGAAAAAAATGAGAGATGAGAAAGAAAAAGCTGGCGACGCGTGCGTGTGCGTGCGCACTGACAGCAGGGAGGGTGTGGGGTTGGGGAACGCGATGAGCTAAGGACCACCGCATCCTTCCTACCGCAGCTCCCCCAGTCACAGACAATGAGATAACAGCCACGTCCTCCGTAGGCTCTTTGTTCTCCCGCATCCTTTCGTTTCCAAGCTTTTTCCTGCAAAGGGGAGGGGGGTGGAGGGTTCGGGATGTGGGTGGAAGTGGGAGACGGAGGGGTGCCTCCCCCGTGTTAATTACCCCGACTCCCTCACTCCTCTCCTCGCGCTTCGCCTCCCCTGCAGTTCCAGACAATGAAAAAACATCAACCCCACCTCGCCCCACCGCAGCGAATCCTACCCACCCAGTTCGCTCTCAGCTTCGCCTAGGAAACTGAGGGGGGCCAGGAGGAGGGAGATGACGGAGAGGAAAGGGATGGGAAGCAGGGGCCCAGCTACTGCTGCCTGGGCAGGGCTTGTGACCGCCGCCTTTACCTTGAGTGTAGGGTCCGGGTGTAGCCTGGCCGGGCGTGCCGCAGGGCAGAGCTGCTGCGGTCCCTTACCAGGATCTGTGGGAATCAGCCTTCCGGAACTCTCCTGCTGCGGTCCTCTCGCTTAGGTCCCAAGTGGTGGATGGGAAAAAGGAAAAGAAAAAAAAAATAAATAAATAAGAGCGAGGCCCATCTGGCCCCTCATCAGCCTTGTCAAGTCTTGCATACGCTAAAATGCTAATGACCTAGATAGCTCATGCAAAATGCAGCAGGGAGGGACAGAGAAGGAGGGGGAGCGAAGGGAGAGCGAGAGAGGGAGGAGTGAAGGGAGAGGGAGGGGGAGACAGAGGGAGGAGGGAGACTGGGAGGGGGGAGGGGGAAAAGAGAGAGAGAGAGAGCGCGCACCCCTACATGTTCCCCCACCCCACCCGTCAACCGGTTTTACAGAGGTAAAGGGTGGGTGTAGATTTTAAAAGGTCACCCCTATAGAATGTAGCTGGGTGGGGTGGGGGAGAGATCCCCAAATCCATAGGGACAATAAAATATTATTTTAAGACCCCTCCCTCTCTGCTCTCCATCACTCTGTTTACACACAAGTCCAGTCACCTTATGCATGTACATGTCAATTTCACAAGACTGCTTTCAACAGACACCCACGTTGCCATTCCCTGAACAAACCCACCCAGTGCACCAGAGTGAGGAAGGTGCTTCCTAACCCACAGACCTCCCTCACCTGGTCCATCCCACTCCCTACTAGTGCCTTATCCTTTCAGGCAGTCGTCCCCCCCCCCCCTTTCTCTTTTCTAAGCCTTCCCCATTCTCCTTCCCAATGGCTCAAAAAAGCCAGGTAGAGGGCATAGAGGACAAGTTAAATCTAACTGGATCGGTTCCGTTCAGCTTCCCACCCACCCCACAGGGTTGGGGGACACAGTCTTTACCTAACACTGACCCTTTTAAAGCATGCCACAAAAATCAATAAAATTGAGTCCGAATAACCTCAGAGGTCCGCAGGTCCGGCCGGGTACTGTTGGGCAGCGTTGATCTCTCCAATCGGGGAGCCAGAGTTCCGCGCGTCCCAAGACGCTTTGTCCCGGAACCCCCGCACAATATCCTCATCTTTTTGTTCTCCTTTAAAGGATCCTGGTTGCAGTCCGCCGCGTTTCAGCCAGTCCAAACCAAAGGCGGATCTATTGGAATAAAAAGGGATGGGGATAATATACACGCAGATGGATGCGGGAGAGTAGTGGAGGCTAAAGTCAGCCCCGCAAGCAAGGAGCGGCCTCCCTGGCCAAGCCCCAAGTGCTTCCTCGGCTATTGAAGGGAATTGCTGCTGGCAGGCGCTGATGCTGGCTCCACCTGGCCGGAGGAAAAGCATCCTGGCGATGACCCTGAAAGAATTAAGACACAAAACCAAAAAAAAAAAAAAAAAAAAAAAAAAAAAAACCCCAAACCGAACCAAACCACCAAAACAAAAAAGCAAAAAGCCAGAATCCTCCTCTGGTGAACCAGAGCACGCGTGCAGAAGAAACCGCTCTGCTGGTGGCCGCGGTCGAGGGGGAAGGATGCTAGCGCAGGAGGCGAAGGTTGCAGAGGCTGCACCCTCAGATGAATAATAATAACGCGCTGAGAAGTTGCAGTGCAGCTTGGAAATCCAGCCCTGCGCGTGAACTCGCGTCGAGTGCGGATTGCAGGGGATGGGGGAGAAAGGGGGGGGGGTGAGGAGAGAAGAGAGGGGGAGGGGGTGAGGGGATTGAGAGGAAGACAGAGAGAGGGACGCAGAGAATTTAGTGCCTTTTCTTTTAGTCTTACCAAGAGCTGATCTCCTTCACTGTCCTCGTTGGGTGAGGCCGAGGTCCTTTTTAAAAATTATTATTCCTTTAACGGATTATTCAGCTAAGAGAAGCCACATCTGCTGACAGTTCCGAAAACAAGAGGATTAGGAGTAGGTCCACAGAGCCCGGCCCGCAGCCCCCCCCCCCCCCCTCTGCACCAGCACACGTCACTCTCACTGCCCCCGGGCACCTCCCTCTCCTCGCTCGGTGTTCGGGAGGGTTGTGCCAAGAAAAATGCGGATTTGGGGAAAGTGAGAAGTGGGGGTGCTCTCACGAACGGGAAAGCCAAGGCCGGAGGTGGCGATTCGCACCCCCACACTTACACTCGCTTCCGTTTATCCGTTTAGATCCTGGGAGAAGTGGGTGCTTTCACCGCACCCACACGCGCCGCATCTGCAGTGGTCAGAGCCCTCCGATCCCTTGAAGCCACCCTGGCCGCCCCAGACCCTGCCAAAGTCCTCTGGGTGGACTCGGGGGGCTCAATCCTACCCCTGCCTGAATAGCTTCATGGTCTCCAGTCCTCTTTTTCTCAGTCCCCTCCGTGCAATACCGCCGCTAGCCCACTCCCGGTTTCTTGAGCTTCGGTCAATGGAGTGGGGAGCTCGGGGGCACTTGCACACCTTCTGCTTGTCGTCCTCAGCCCGAATTGCCGGGCTGTAGCTCAGCCAGGCTGGTGAGGATGGAGCTGGGTGCTGCTGCGGTTGTGGTTGCTGTCACTGCGGAGAGCGCGAGGCTGCGGGGCGGTGCGGCGACCCGAGCGCCAGTGCAGCCTCCTCCTCACCCCTCCCTAGGCTGGCGTCTGGGCAGGACAGTGCTGGGGGTGGGAAGACGAATGGCGGAAGGTGGGGGGATGGAGGACCATAGTCTCTTGTCGCCCCCACCAACGCCCCCCCCCCCGCAGTCAAGGTGAAAGTGAAGGAGAGCGGGCGCGCGTGCTCGCGCCTCTAGTTGCGTGCGCGCGCTCCTCCCCTGCCCGCGCCCTCCCGCCCGCCCTCGCCCGCCGGGGCCAGATGGACGTCCGAGATTACAGAGGCACAAAAGTGCGTCTACACGTCCAGCCACCCGTCCTGCGGACGTGGAGAGCCACTTCGGGGAGGCGCCTTTTGTTGTACTTGTGTGGCTGTGTAACTGTTTTTCTTTTCCAAGAGCAGAGTTAGCTGTGGCTTAAAGAAGGACCAAGAATGAATGTCCCCCATAAGAGCGAACCAAAAAGACCTTCCCCCACTCGAGCCCCCGCGCCTGCGATGAGAAATCTGTCTTCCCAAAGGGCTATTGCGGCAGCCGCGAGGCAGCCCCGACCTGCTCACGCAGGCCCATCTGCTTTCCCTACGCCTGCTTTTCTTTGATGACTTAAAAGAAACAAATAAACAAACAAACAAAAAAAACTGAACTGTTTCTTGGGCTATGTTGAATTCAAGACATCTAGACAGGGGAGAACAAACTCGGAAAGCTAAAAGCAGTCTTAAATGTTGTGGCTGTCAATGGCCAGTGCAGAGGGTGGTGGCCGCGGCGCCCACCTAGCCCTGATGGACCTCCGGGGATGCCCCCTGGATGGAAGGCCATTTCTGTTTCTGTCAATTGTTAGGTAAGGACCCCAACAGAAGAACGGCTGTAACAAAACCTCCCCCATGTGCTGTTTTTTGCTTCAACACTGTGTGGCTAGAAGCTTAGGAAATAAGCTGTTTTTGTAAATTTCTAGAATTGAGAATCTTAGGAGGGGTGGGTAAGAACTAGAAAACATCCTTGTGACGGATTTTAATTAAAAAAATGTAACTAGTTGGCAAAGGCCCCTCGCTAGGCAATCTTTCTGGGAGCACTGACCACTTTCATAATAGTCCCCACTAAATCGCTGGTCTCTCTCTGCGGTGACTTGGTCTTACTTACCACCATTTTGATCAAGGTTTTTAGCTTTAGGACTATTCTAATGTTCTGTCTATAAAGCATTCCTCGGCAGACAGTTTCGAACCCCTGCACCAGGAAAGGGTGGGGCTGTGACTTGAGGTCTAGTCGGTTTTGACTGAAGAGCAATGGGACATGGAGGATACTTTCCTGTGCTAGACTGTCAGATAGGCCTAGGGTTTTGTTTAGCTTAAGAACGTTTTTAATGCAATTCTCCTGCGCCGTTGCGGCATTGCGGGACGCTGGCTCTCTCGTCTTGCTGCGTGGGGCGCGCGCGCCGGGGTGGGGGTGGAGTGGGGGAGCGGAGACCTGGTTTTGTAACAGGCTCCGCAGGCCCGAGTGGGAACGCCTTAAATGATGAGCCCAGGGTTAAAAAAGAAAAAGAGAAAGGGAGTGGGGGGTAGATACGGCAGCTGATGCTGAATTAATAGTTAGAGCATACCCCTGGGACTTTCTCCAACCAGGGGGTCAGGAGTCCTTGCCCCTCCCCCAGCCACAGATTTCATATCTGTTTTTAACCAGTCTGAGCGGACGGATGCTGGGCCATTTGTAATGGCTTCTTAAAACCTAAACCCTTGGGCTTAAGGGCTGTCTATGCGCCTGATCAAACTCACCCCAAGTACTAACACGTTAAGAAATTACATTGTAAAACCTCCCCAAATCGGATTGACTGGGCTGTTTGGGGCCCATATGGCTGGACAGCTGGACAGCTCCGCTGAAAAGACACCATTGCCCCACGGATGGGATAAAGCAGGGCTTCCCCAGAGAGCTCAGACATGACCTAAGTATTAGCGTAGCCTGGGGTAAAGACTGAGTTAAATCTCTCTCCCTTCTTGAGGTTAAAATAAAGACAACAGAAATCAAAAGGGGAGTACTTTTGAATTCATTGTGAATGGCGTGCCTCCTGCTGGTCCCACCATAGGAAGGAGAAGGAAGGAAGACTGAGAGGTGCCCTTCAGCTGAGCACATGCATGCGAGTGGGTAAACGGGAGGGGCAGGAGATTGGAAAGAAATATATTATTTGCCAAGCCGTGACATGTGTCAGTGACATTTGTGGTTCCCTGTTCAGAGAAGTAGGGTTCTGACCTCTCTCAGCTGATGCTCCAGTGTTAACCATGAACAGTGTCTGAGTGCAATCTCCACAGTGAGAAGAAAGATGGAAGCCGGGCACACACACACACACACACACACACACACACACACACACACACACGCAGAGAGAGAGAGAGAGAGAGAGAGAGAGAGAGAGAGAAGAGAGAGCCCATTATGAAATGCAGCCGGTTTAATTTTTAATATGATGGCGGAGCCTCTAGCACATTCTTCCCTTGTTGTTAGCATTCAGGAGGAGTCATTTATCCTGTGGCAGAAAATTTTTAAATGGCTTTAAAAAAATGTCCTGAAATAGAATATTCTATCGTCACCTTCTAGTTTTGGAATACAAAACTCTATCCTTAGTGAAATATTCAGACAAATAAGCTAAGTTTGTTCTTACTTATCTACCTGTATTTCTGATACCAGTTTTCTTCAGGCCTTTCCAGTAATGTTGAAGGAGGGAGGGAGGAGAGGAAGAGAGAGAGAGAGAGAGAGAGAGAGAGAGAGAGAGAGAGAGAGAGAGAGAGAGAGAGAGAGAGAATCAAGGTTTATAAAATCATCATTCAAAGTCATCCAACTCTATTTTGGAAGATCGTTTCTACAGTGAGCCTCCCTCGTTTGCAAGGTTTATATCAATTTCAGCAGATTCAGAAGTGTGTGCTTTCTGTGAACGTCAGTTCACATCTTTGGAAATAACTGCAGATACTTCTGCAGTTACCTTGTCTTTCCAAAAACAAAACACAGCAGAAAACAGATTTGGAGGTGGCATTTGGACTGCTAATGATAGAACCTGGGAGCTGCCTGACTCTTCCTGATGCACATGAAAGAAAAAAATCAAGGCCCAGAGAGATGGAAAAAATCCCTTCTAGAACCGCGAGGCTGATTCCTAGTAAAGGACAAAACCTGGGTCATTTTTGTTGTTATTGTTGTCGCATATTTTCTTCTATATCATATTTGTACTTTCATATTTTTCTTATGATTTTTTTTTGCCAAATAAAGGAAGTAAGTAGCTTAGGGTAACATTAGTCTAAAGCAATGTATGCTATTTTTCAAGGTTACTGGCAAAGAAGACTGTGCAGGTTTTCCAACATATAGAAATGATAAAATTCTGAGGACCTGGAGTTACTAATTACTCTGAATTAATAGTTGCCCATTGTGAATGTATGTTGAATTACCACAGGCTATCCTATGACTAGGCACAGTGACCATTAAAATAAGCAAACAAAAACATTTACGGAAAGCTAAAAGAAGTAGCCTGCTCTGTTTGTCTTGTTTGGTTCGTTTTGCTTAGAGTGAATTTTGAGATGCTCCTACGTACATTTCTCTAGTTTGATCTGTATTTCGGGACATGTTTAGAAAAAAAATACACAGAGCCAGCTTGTGTGTGTTGAGGGGAGAGAGCTTGGGGACAGTTCAGGGACTTTGACCCAGTGCACTAAGTCTATAACGTGTTCAGGAAGTAATCACATTAAAGCTGGCATAAGCATTTCTGAGGAAGGACCCACAAAGCGTGAGCTCCCACAGTCAGCACCCTTCCATACTCATTTTGAGTGAAGAATGAGGAAGGCCCTTGAAGAGGGTCTTTGGTGCAAGTTTCCTTTATCAGATGGCAGTCACTAGTCAATTTATTTTGCTTCTGTTTTATCTGACAAATTATTCATAGTGTACAACCCCCCTAATCTTTAAAGAAAGCCAAAAGGAAAGCAAACCACGGCTTGCTGGAGGACACCCAGCCCCCCATTTTCTTTTGCAACATGGGGAGATGATTTGCAAAGTCCTTGTCCTCACCTGGGTTGTAGGAGCCTGTTCCAGCCAGTAGGCTGGAAGATAGCATCTCTCTTTTAAAGATCTGTCTGGCAAATCCTGCTCAGGTCTTAAAAAGCAGAACAAGGAAAGCTTAAAGTCTACGTGTGTTTAAATGTAATTCATCTGATGGCACAGCCTTCTTTATTTTTGATGACTCTGTGGGTCAGGTAATGGTCCCTTCAGCAGGTGAGAGTATCTCTATTCCCCTTGGAACGTTCCAGTCCAGTGTAACTGGGCCTCCTGTGCCTTCTAAGCAGATTGACTGGAGCCTACTGCAGATTTAAAAGCCATCCCATCTTCCCATCGCTCTATGCTGACCTAGATTGCAGGATGAAGGCTAATGATTCATTTGCAATGCTTATGGTGGGCAGCTACTGCAGGCTTCCCCTCCCCCTCGCTCCCAAAGAAACCCTGTTCTCCTTATCATCTGATAGTACCACAAATAAATATTTTTGTTCAATTGCTACATAGGGCATGAGATTATTTCCTAATGAATTATATGCCTCGGGAGAGGAACCATAGCTCACTAGTGCTTCGGGCAATTTTTAGCATGTGTCAGATTGTGTTTGCATTGGAGAATTTTTTTTAAGGTAATCTCTTGTTTTTCTTTTCGTCTTTGTGCAGAGTTATAACATTCAACATACTTTAGGTCTAGAAGACCCTTGCTTGTGTTTAAGAGTCTAACAGGAACATGAAACTGTTTATATGCGCAGAAGGGGACAGAGGGGTGGGGGAATCTCATGATCATATTCATGTGCCAGATATTGTTTTAATAGGAACCGGACAAGGCCTTCACCGAATTTCATTTAGAGGCAGCCACCATGCACAATAAATTATAAAATCAGTGCATTAGCCCTGAAAAAAAAAGGCTCTGACTGATAACGAGGGACCAATTGGTGTGTTCATTAAATATACAGATTTGAAGCAGAATTAGTAGAAACGACGGGAATAGAAATCTTGTCAATCATAGGTGAGACGGGTGACAAGTTCGAAGGGGGGAAAAAGCCTGCTTCAGATGTGATTCATATCTTGTAGGATTGTGTCTGAGGATGATTTAAATAAATTTGGACATTAGGTAGTGACAAGAAGAAAATGAAAAATAACATCCAATTGGACAAAAAGACTGCTAGGCCTCTGGGAATGAAGAGAGAGAGAGAGAGAGAGAGAGAGAGAGAGAGAGAGAGAGAGAGAGAGAGAGAGAGAGAGGGAGGAACAGGGAAGAAGGGTGAAGGGGGGTCGTTGGAGGATTGCTTTTTATAATGAATGAATGAATGAATAGATGAAATCTAGAATATTTATTTCCCAGTAGCCAGCACTCAGGAGACACTTAACCATTGTTCATAAAATAAAATCACTGTCCCCTCTGTGTTTGGCACCTTCAAACAGATCATCTGCATATATAACATTGCCGGGGAGGCCAAGGGGCTGCTGAGCAAAGTACAGGGCTGAGGAGGTGGAGGGCTTGCTCACAATCGGGAATTGCAAAGCACAGTAAATGGGCATTTCCAAACACGACATAAAACAAAGGGGGCCAGCATCCCCACTCTGCGTCAGGCACAATGCTATTTGGGGGCTTTTTTTCTTACAGACTCGACAGTCTCACAGCCACGAGAACCCCATTTTACAAAGAGGAGACACTGCAGACTGCTTTAAATGATTTGGTGAAGTGTGTAAATTGGGATTGGGGGCGCAAGTCTGCCAGTCCCCAAGATTCTGCTTTCTCCATCATAACACCACTTCACGGCCTTCTAGAACACGGATGATGTTATATAATGCAAAGCTGATATTTAAAAAAAAAACAACAACAACAACAAAAAACCACCAAAACCAAAAAAAAAAAAAAACAAAAAACCAAAAAAACCAAAAAAAAAAAAAAACCCCAATCAAACTAAACAAACCAAAACAGCGTTTGTCCTGCGGCACGCAAGCAGGGTGAGGTGACGACAGATCAGCAGAGGAGAAATGTCACTTAAGACTGTTTTTTTCCACTGCTAAACAGTGTTGTGCACTATGCAAATGGGATTGCAAAGGGTAGGTTGCTACTAACCCTTTGATGCTAGTTGTGTTTCAGAGATGATACTGGGGCAATCAACATAAACCACACATACTGTATCCTAAATAATAGGACTGCTGGTGTGCATCATTCTGCCATCCTCCCTGCGACCCGGGAAGCCGAAGGCAATGATCTATCGTGACAATAATGCTGTGCATTTAAACAGCATCTTTTAAGGGCAGTGGCAGTGTTTCACCACCTGGGGTGGGGAAGGGGAGGGGTATCAGAGAATTTAGCAATCCTTTGGGTAGAGTTCCCCTGGGGAAATTCTGGGGGGTGGCGGGCTGTCAATCAAGGTGAATACCTCCTTCTGGGTGAACTCCTGTGTCAGGCTACCCCAAGACAGGCCTGGTAAAGCAAGATCTCTTGTTGGGCTGACACTCGAGTTTTGGTGCCTGGTCAGACACTGGAGCTGGTACCATACAATGCAAAATGAAAGGGAGGAATGATACAAAAAAAGATGTGGGGATAAAGAAAAAAAAAGTGGGGCTGGGTAGGGAAGGATGAGGGAGGCCACACAAGCCTTACAACTTGAGTTCCGTTCCAGAACCCATGGCAGAGAGATCAGACTTCTCAAGCTGTCCTCTGACCTTCATCTGTGTGCGGTGGCACCCCTCACTCCACCCTTCAAGCACACAGACACAACTCATAAGGAAAAACGAGAGAGTTTTGTCTTTATGTGATTCCTTTCTCTGTTTACTCTTTGGTTTGGTGCTGGGGACTGAACTTGGGTCCCCATGCTAAGCACACACTCCACCACTGAGCTCCACTCAGCCCAAGTATTAAGATTTAAATTATTCACTGCCTGGGACAAGCACTGTGGCAGTTAATTCAATTCCTTGCTGATAGAGCAGCGATCAGAATCTTACCGAGATACCTTCTCTGTCTAATAAAGAAGCCTGTGTACCCAATGCAGCTCTCTGGTGTGGGATTTCTGGATAGGGAGGAGGGAGGAGCCTGGGTTCAAGTTTTAGGTTTGGCTGTGACCTTGGGTCTGTCCTTTCCCCTTTCAGATTCATAGGCCCTCCCTCACAGATAACTAGAGGCCAGTGGCTGCCTTCCATTTGTCTGCCACTCTGACCTTTTGTCTTATTCTCTGCTTCCCCTTGTGAGGCTTTCTCTTGATTCCTCATCAGAACTACTTGCCTTTCAGGATCTCATCTGATCGACTGAAACCGTCTGTTTGCTCTCCTAAAGGAAGCTTGAGAAGGCTTCAACATCAGTGAACATCTCGGGAGCTCCTCAGCTGCTGAGTGATGGATGCGGGGAGGAGAGAGGGGACGCTTTGGTGGGAAGGTGCTGGCTTGATCTGGGCTCTTGTCTTCTTCCCCCATAGCTGGTGGCCCTATAGAACGGCTATGGACCTTGGAGACATTCCATCTCCATCTGGTTTTCTGTGTGAACCGTGGTGATATCGGTTAGACCAAGGAGTTTAGAGAATAATAACCAGTGAATGCTTTGCTACCTCTGCGTATTCTCTCTGGGCCCAGAGAGATGGCTCAGTGGTCAGAGGCACTGTTGCTGACAACCTGAGCTCACCGCTTAGGACCCACATGACCTCCACATGTGTGCTATGGTACATATGTGCAAGTGCACACATGTACAAATAAACAAAGTAAGAAGAACTAAGTACATAAAAAAGATGAACAAAGATGTTCCCCGAGGCTTATAGCTCCTTACAACTCACTCTTTCAAGAGAGCCAGCAAGTGAACATTGTCCCCAGGCCTCACCGTGTAGTCCCTGTCTCTGGTCTTCCCAGCAGAAGGGGAGTCTGGAGAAAGAACACTTCATGGTTACTCTCAGGTGTCTCAGAGAGTTAACGAGCATCACAGAGTACACAGAGATGGAGCCTCACAGGAATCAATGCCTGGAATCTCGGGGAATGGGAGTTGAATCCTGAGGCTTTCAGAAACCTTACAGACCTGGAGTTTGGAGAGTTGGGAGAAGGTGCTTCCCCAGATGAGCATGGTCTTGGAACTGTTGTGCGCATGCACGGACTAAGGAGAGTTCAGTAGCTGCGAGATGAGATTGAGGCTCTCATGAGTGGTGTGCCTTGCGCAGCACAGTTGCTTGCTAGGTGGCCTGACTGTGTGAGAAGCCAGAGAAGGGTTAGTTGAGGAGAGGGGGAAATTTGATATTGTTCTTTTTATAATTTTTATATTATTATTTTGTGTGCATGTTTTGCTTGCATGTATGTAAGGGCATTGAAGTTACAGGTGATTGTGAGCTACCTTGTGGGTGCTGGGAATCAAATCTGGGCCCTCTGCAAGGGCAACCAATTCTCTCAACTACAGAGCCATCTCTCCAGCAACCCCTTTTAAAATTTATTTCATTATAGCTTGGGGGTTCTTGTTCACTTCCTTTCCCATTAGTCCACAGCCTAGCTTTGTTAGAACCTCAAGTTTTCAGAGATCCTTTAATTTTTTTAAGGGAAATGATGCTTATATACTTATGCTAGAGTTGTCAAGAGAAAATGATAAACTATAAAATATGTTTTAGTATGTGCTCAATAAGTGTTACTGAAGGAAGACATTTAGTCTAGGAAGGAGGAGGAGGAAGAAGAGGAAAGAAAGAAAGGAAGAAAGAAAGAAAGAAAGAAAGAAAGAAAGAAAGAAAGGGAGAAAGAGAGAAAGAGAGAAAGGGAGAAAGGGAGAAAGGAAGAAAGAAGGGAGGAAAGAAAGAAGGAAAGAAAAGGAAGGAAGGACCCCAAAAGGGTGGGATACAGCTCAGTGGTAGAACACCTGACTGGTATGTCTGATGACTCCAGGTCAGCATCACAAAGAAAGAAAGGAGGCTCCTGGCAAACACCACCAGGGCAACCTTGCCTTGGTCTTGGGTGAAGGCTGGAGTAGCTTCCCAATAGTAGGTGACAGGTAGCAAAGGAGGATAAGTGTAGCCACCTCTTCAGGATCTAAGGCAGTCTCTCTTTTGGAGACTCAGGTTTAAAATCTACGTCTGTCTTCAGGAAAATCACATTTTGCCCAGTTCACTGCTGGCACAATAGGCTAGCGGGACCGGCATGAGGGTAGAGACTGAAGACATTTTGGGGGTGTCTGGGAGAGCCAAGATGCCATCCAGAGCTCATCAGGTGTGGTGGAGTGACACAGGCTGAGGGGAAGGCCTCTTTTTTTTTTAAACAAAACATGCTACAAGGGGTATGTGAAGAACATACTCACAAAGACCTTTCAATGAGGAAAACAGAAAATTTTCTGGAAATGAGTAGTCGCGTCATTGTATCATATATATTATATAATATAATGTATTATATAAATATGTATAATATATAAGCATATTTAGACATCTATCTATCTATCTATCTATCTATCTATCTATCTATCTATCTATCATCTATCTATCTATCTCTATCTGGAGTTGGAATAAAATCTACCTATGTGTGTTTGAAAGGAACATGTAAAAAAATATAAAATGCAAAGGGTAGAGAAAGAATGACAGATAAATAGTTTTTTTTGTTCTTTTGAGATAACATTTCTCTGTGTAGCCCTGGATGTCCTGGAAGTTGCTTTGTAGATCGGGCTGGCCTGAAACTCACAGAGATCCACCTGCCTCTGCCTCTTGAGTGTTGGGATTAAAAGTCTGCACTACCATGCCTGGCAAGCAGCTAAATTTTAACCAAACAAAAACTGTCAGTGCTTGTAGATGTCAGACTAAAGCATCCTGGAAGACTAAACACAGTGATAAGGGTGGGCTATCCACAGCAACCACTGGAGGGAGACCAGCTGAGGAGAGTGATAATTC
This sequence comes from Mus musculus, assembly GCF_000001635.26. Taxonomy (NCBI): domain Eukaryota; kingdom Metazoa; phylum Chordata; class Mammalia; order Rodentia; family Muridae; genus Mus; species Mus musculus. The sequence continues at coordinate 64,577,524 of NC_000080.6, read as the reverse complement.
TAAACTTGTGTGCTCTTAGAAATGGAGCGTCAACTAGGAAAGAAACTAGCCACCCTCCAAAACCCCCAAACCTACAAAAACCAAGGAAACAACACAAACAAAGAAAAGTCCTTACAGGAAGAGAATCGGGAATACAATCCAAAGATTTTGAATTTCCTTTTTCTTGGTCATTGATTTAAAAAGCCAACAACATAGAAAGGCTATGCAAACATAAAACAACGTGACAACCTCCTTTTAAGGGCTGGGGATATAGGTCAGTTGTATGTTGCTTGTCTACCATGCCTTAGACTCCAGGGTCAATATCGAGCACCCCAAAAGCTGGGTGTGGTGAGGCACACCTATAATTCCATCACTGGTAAAGTAGAGGCAAGATCGATCTAATTTCACCCTTGGCTACATGCAAGTTTAAAGCCATAGTAGGTTGAATGGGGCCTCCCCTTCTACATACACATTTTATTTTAACACACAGGTTTAGAAAACTTCTTACTCATTATTAGAAAAATCCCACACCTGGGACGTTTTCTGTAAAACCTTGATCGTGTTCTACCCATCAGCTCTATTTCTTAGTCCTGTTTGTTGGTAGCAGTAGATGAATTGTGGCGCTCACTTTTGGCCTGCCTCCCCTCCTCTCTTCCTCCCTGCCTCTCTTCCTCCTCTCCTCCCTCCTTATTTCCCTCCCTCCCTCTTCCCTTTCCTTTCTTCTTCTCCCCCTCTCTTCTTTCTTTCCTATTTCCTTTCTTTAAGACAAATCTCATGAAACCCAGGCTAGCTTCAGTATATAGCCAGGAATGACCTTGGGCTTCTGGTTCGTCTGTCGCTACCTCTTGAACTCTGAGATTTCCGGCACGAGCCTCCACTCCTAGTTTTGTGTGGTGCTGGGGCTTGAACTCAGGGCTTCCTGAGAGCTAGACAAATATTCTACCTTCTGAACTATACCCCTGATCCTACCTCTCTTCTTTTATTGTGGTAAAATATATGCAACATGAGTTTAACATTTTAGCTTTTTATTTTGAGACAGGATCTTATTCTGAAGTCTGGGCTAGCCTGGAACTCACTCTGTAGCCCAGGCTGACTTTGAATTTGTGGCGACCCTCCTTCCTCAGCTCCCCACATGAGCCACCAAACCCAGCACCATTCAAAATAGTAGCATTAAATACACCCCCAATGTCATTTAACCATTACCCCTATCTGTTTCCAGACGTCTCCACCATCCCAAACAGGAACTCTGTCCCTATTCTTTTCACCCATGCCATTTTGGATAAGTTGCCAGTTTCTTCATCTGTAAGTTGAGCTAATCATATTATCTACTGAATAGGATGATTGTCAGGGTTAAATGACGTCATGCAGGAAAGCGGCTTAGCACTGTGCCTGGAACTGTGGCTTATTGAGTACACGCCCAGTGCTGCTCTAGAGAAGAGCAAGAGAGAAGGACACAGACCTTTTAGCTTGAGGACAATCTTGTAGCTGTGCATGATGGGAAGCAATGACTGAAGATTTGCTGCATGGAGGGGGTTTGATAGGAACTATTGCTGCCAGCAAACAACAGCTCCTCCAGGTCTGTCCTGCCAGCATCAGCAGCACCTCTGGCATGCCACAGAAACTAGAGACTGTGCTTGAATAAGGAAGGAGAGAATGGACACTCGAAAGTTTCAGTGCTCGGAGGGAGGACAGAAACTGTTTAGTCTTAGACACCAGTTTATCAACGAGAAAAGACAGAGGCACTGGGAAGGAGAGTAGCATACCTGGCTCCCATAGCTGTAGATCTGGCTGATAGACGCAGTCAAGTTCTGAAATATATCTCATCTTGTTAACTTGAAACAACCCAGAAAAAGATGAGGTAGACCAGAGGATGCCCCGATGGTGCGTGTGATGCCTAACCGAGAGTCTATATTTCCAGTGCTCTGCTCTGTTTGCATGTTTGAACCACAGTGCTATAAATAATTGCTTTTTTTTTAATTGAAGAGAGAATATTCTTTTCCATTCTAGAGGCAAAGATCATACTGGTTGTAGGAAACATAGAAATTAACTTTTTAAGAACTAGATTATTAAGGAAAATAGGACTTTATAGAAGGGGCTTAAGCAGCTCACACTTTTTAACCTTATCCAGCCTCAGTCTTCCTGACTTGTCAGGCATAGATAATGGGGGAGTAAGGCCTCAGGATGCTGTGCTGGGGTGAGCACTGAGATATCAGATGTCAGCCTCCTTGGGGTTGGCGAGCGCATCTCAGTCAGCTTGTGAGATCTCTGGCAGATCCAGGAAATAAACGAAACTGCAAAGCCAGGGGTCACTTGCATCACCCCTGGTATATGGATGACGTTCAGCAAACATGCAGTCCACAGACCAAGCGAGGCACTGTTGTTATGACAAGCTCTTCAGGTGATGGAAGTACTTGATATTGTGACCCAGAGAAAAGCCTCAAGGGAGAAGATAGCCACGAGGGCAGGGAGATTTATGGCCAATGCAGACTGTTTGCTGTTGTGCCCCAAGTTGCCATTAGTTCAAAATAGCTCCCTATATTCACTGCAAGCAGAGAGATGTGTCCTAGTGACATTCACACTGTAGCTGCAGTCTTTGGCTTCATGCCCAGGGGTATCGAGTCACTCGGCCCAAGGGCACCTCTCATGTCCCCACGTAGAATAAAAGAATCTTGTGCTGGGGACCTGGACCCTAGGTTCAAGACCTACCCTTTAGTAGGTCTGTAATTTTAGGGTTGCGTCTCTCTGAACACATGGCCGCTCTGACTCTCTTGCTAAAAAACACTGTGGTCTATTTATTTACTGCATTCACAGATACGTATGTATTTCTGCACTATGAAAATGTAAGTGCTCCCCTGCCCCTACTCCCCCCCCATCTCTCTCTCTCACACACACACACACACACACACACACACACACACACACACCCCTCTGTCAGGACCTAGAATCTTTACTTGGTTGATGTCCCCAGTGAATAGCATGTTACTCACCACCTTCAGAGTGACATAGCCCAGCAGCCTCTGGACTACATCCTCACCCTCCTTGTGACTTGGCGCTTCTGTTGCCACAGAGGTAGAGGTAGAAATGATTCCCAACCCTGGAGTCTGTGCTGTGGCTGCTACGGTTGCTGCTGCTCCTGCAGCCGCCCCTGCTTTCTCTACCAGGGATGCAGCAGCCGCACAGAAACGCTGAGCACAGCACATTTCTGAGCTGGGGGTGGGGGTAGGGGGAGGCAGACCGGATCGCTGCAGAGTGAGATAGGTTTCCATTCTTCCAATGGCTAGTCCTTTCCATTATGTATTAGTAAGTGTGTGTACAGCCAGGGGTAAGTTTATTTTTAAACACTGCAACCTGCAAAGTCACAGACTTGAGATACCTAAGCTTTGGCCAGGATCAGACCTCCTTTGTGCATCCAGAGTTAATAAACTGGGACTGGGGGCTGGCTGCCCGTTTCAGACCTACTCGTGAAGGTGACGTGTGTGTTTGTTGGTGACAATGGTGGCAGCATCTTTAGAATGTCCTATGGCTGATGCCGGGCTTTTTCCCTCAGGGGTGATGTTTCTGCTCTTAGAATCCAGGCACCATCATTTAGTCTGATGGGCTGAGTGCTGCTTTGGGGCGGGCTTTCCTGACATAATCTTCTGGGAATAGAATGGGGGCAGAGCTCATGACTCAGGAGTGATGGGGCTGGAATTTGCCTTTCAGTTTCCAGATGTCTTCTGAATTGTTCAGTCAAGTGTCATAGGTGCTGGTCCTTGTTTCTCTATCCACTCCACAGCTTATGGTCTTTGGACACCTTTGCCTTCCTGAGTTTTCATTTTCTTAAAAAAAAAAAAGTACCACAGGATGATCATAGGATTCATTATGTGGCTTATGACAACAGCTTGTCTCCCCCAGCATATGTGTCTGTCTGTGTGTGTATGTATGTGTCTCTGTGTGTGTGTCTGTGTATATATGCCTGTGTGTGTATATGTGCATCTCTGTGTGTGTTTGTGTGTGTATGTGTCTGTGCATCTGTGTATATCTATGTGTGTGTGTGTCTGTGTGTATCTGTGTGTATTTGTCTGTGTGTGTATGTATGTGTCTCTGTGTGTGTGTCTGTGTATATATGCCTGTGTGTGTATATGTGCATCTCTCTGTGTGTTTGTGTGTGTGTATGTATATGTCTGTGTATCTGTGTATATCTATGTGTGAGTGTGTCTGTGTGTATCTGTGTTCAGGTGTGTGTGCATGTGTGTGCAAGGCAGAGTGCATGTTTGCCTGTCATTTTTCATCACCTTATTCTTTGAGACAGGGTCTCCTACTGGCCTGTAATTCTGTGATTTGGGTAAGCTGGCTAGACAATAAACTCCGAAGATCCTCCTGTCTCTCCCTTTCCAAGGGCTAGGATTACAAGCCCGTGCCACTGTGGTCAGTATTTTTACACACACACACACACACACACACACACACACACACACACACGTAACTAAAAATAAAATAAAAGAGTGTCATGGGCATGTGTCTGAATATGATCAAATAAAATCCAGTTTCTTGTGTAATAGTCCACACTAAAGAGGGTGAATCACTCTCATGAGTGCTCACTAGAATAACAAATGGGCTATGCCTAGTTTATTATTGGAGCCCAGAGCAGGATAGGTGGATCACATGGCTTCACTAGATGCAGAGAAAACCCTGCATGACTGCTAGAAACATTCTGAACATGGGGCTACAGCTCTTTATTCTATGGATTGAAGGCCTAAGAGGAAAAGCCTTCATCAGGCTGGGGGCTGTGTGCTCTTTGAGTCTATGCTACCTGATAAGCTTCCTGAAGCCAAACTTGCCTCAGGTGGCTGTGGTCCTTCTCATCCCAAACCTGGACCATCACAGGGATGTTGTTGGTGGGTTGCCAAGATCTGTTTTTGCTCTGTAGCTTCCATTCTTCTAGCTTCTGATGCACGGTTGCTGAGGGCCAAATTTAATTCTTTAGGAATGGCTCTTATCTAAGGAGAGATGCCACATCTGAAGCTCCATCCCACATCCAATGACGTCACTGCTAGGTCAAAAGGCTGGACCTCTCTAAAGGGATGCCAGAGTCTCTTGTGGCTAAAACATTTTTTGCGCCCCCTCCCCATAAAGACGCTTTACACAGCCCATCTTGAGCTCACGGTCCTCTTGCCTCAGTCTCCTAAGTGCTAGAATTACAGCCCTGTGCAATGGAAGTTTGTCTGAAGCTTTTATTGTGACCCTGACAATCCCTTTGCCCAGATGTTTCTCCAAATACACTCTTCTACAACCTTCCAGAGTGCAAGTCTCCTCACCAGGCCATGTTCCAGAGAACTCAACCCATGTGGTTCATATTGTGACTCACATGAAGAGAAAGAACCTTTTTTCATTCCTTAAATTTCTGTAGTGTTGTATTTAGTTGTTATAGTCGTGTTACTATTATTTGCATTCAGTTGTTATTATTTTGTGTGGGTACATCTATGTGTATACTATGTACCATGGGAGAAGGGACAACCTCAGCTGTTGTGTTTCTCTCTCTCTCTCTCTTCCTCTCCCTTTGTCTTTCTGTCTCTCTGTCTCTGTCTCTGTCTCTCTGTCTCAGTCTCTCCCTCTGTCTCTCCCTCTCTCTGTCTCTCTCTTTCTCTCTCTCAGTTCACTGCTTGTGTGCAGTGCCTGTAAAGGCATGTATCCTCTGGAACTGGGGTTACAGAAGGTAGTTGGCTGCTGTGTAGGTGCTGGGAATTGAATCTGGGTCTTCCAATAGAAGAACTGTGCTCTTAACTACTGAGCCACCCCTCTAACTCCCCTTTAAAATCCAATCAACCAACCACCAACCACCACTACCACCACCACCACCAGCAAACATTGGCTCTGGCCATTGGTCTTGTTCTCACACACTTGCAAATCAAGGGACAAAAAACCTTGCCTCATTGTACTGTCTTAGGATCCATTCAATTATTGATAGCAAGGAACACACTGACCCGAAAAATCAGGTGATCTAAGTCCCTGTTCTGTTCCTTCAAGGCACTCATTTACTGACTTTGAACTTTTCTCCTGGCCATCCTTTTATGTGTAAAATGAAGATGGGGCAGGGGAGTGTCAGTCATTTGAAAGGTCTCATCCAATTTAACAGTCTATTATGATCCTTGGTCTGATTTTTTTCCCCTATTAATGAAGATCTAGTGGCATCCTGCGGCAGTTGTATTTGTTGAAAATTTCCACCCAAGTGAAAGATTTGGAATGTGACCCTCCATTGTGACCTCTCCCTTGCTTCTTCTAATCCTGTCTCCTTTGCCTTCTGTCCGCACCACCTGTCCTCCGTTTCCCCTTGACGCGGTTCATCCGCCAGCCAGAGAGCAGGTCCAGAAAACCTCAGTGTTCTTTGAGCTCAGCTGCTTCTGTGTGCTTCCAGCTGAAATCCCATCTGGAGCCAATGTGCTGGGCCAACTCCTCCTGTGAAAGCCATCTTCTCCCTTTGTGCCTCTCAGCCCCGCACCCTAGGGGCGGCTTGGACAGACTCACCCCCTGAGGTCAAACTTGGTGTGTTTGGTTTTTCTCCTTGAAGACAGAGCTCTTTTGGAATCTAAATGCTCTGGAGGACCTGTCTCCAGGGACACGATTCTGTGGTTGGCGTTGGTTGCCTGCTAGGAGGACCCAGGCTGCCCTCATGCCTCTTATATCTGAGTGTAGACATTGCAACTGGACAGTCAGAAAATGCTTCCCCTTCATTTAACTGTGGTTTGCATTGGCATAGTGCACTTTTAAAATTTTTCTTTAAAGATTTATTATATGTAAGTACACTGTAGCTGTCCTCAGACACCCCAGAAGAGGGCATCAGATCTCATTACAGATGGTTGTGAGCCACCATGTGGTTGCTAGGATTTGAACTCAGGAGCTTTGGAAGAGCAGTCAGTGCTCTTAACTGTTGAGCTATCTCTCCAGCCCCAAGGTAGGGTGCACTTTTATATCTTACCAACGCATCTGCAAAGTAGCCAAGTTTGCTGTGTGTGTCATTCTCATTATAGGATAAGGAACGTGAAGTTAAAGGTGGCTCTTCTAAGACTACACTGTATTCATTTCTTCTTTCCTCTTTGCACCAGAATACTTGATGGAAGCAAAGAAGGGTTTTTTTTTTTCCTGGCTTATGGTTTCAGGTGATAAAAACTCTGTTACGTCAGGGCTGGCACGGCAGCTGGGACTGTGGGAGCTTAGTCTTGTCTTGGTGTAGTGATTCTCAGCCTTCCTAAAGCTGTGACCCTTTAATACAGCTCCTCATGTTATGGCGATCCCCAACCATAACATTATTTTTGTTGCTACTTAATAGCTGTGATTTTGCTACCGCTATAAATCACAATGTAAATATCTGATATGCAGCCCCCCAAAGGGTCGTGTCCTACATGTTGAGAACTGCTGTCTTGGTGGATCAGGAAGTAGACAGCCAGACCAGGACCAGAAATGCCTATCTGCTTTAAGGCCCACCCTCTACAATTGACTTCTGATACTTAGGTCACAGTCCTAGAGATCCTACCCCCACAAAGTGCCACCCATGGAGGGTCAAGTGTCCAGACATATAAATCTGTGGGGGCCATGTCGTATGCAAGTGACACGACACAAGATAGAGTCAGATCAGGACTTAGAATGTGGTCTTCTAGTTTCAAAACCTCTGCTTTTGTCTGGGACTGTAGCTCATGGTCACTTGTTTAGGATGGACACACTTTGTGGGTTAAGCCTCAGAACTTCAAAACAAAAGCAACAGATGCATGGAAATAACTTGAGCTTTTAATTCCCCTTTGTGAGCCCAACAAACTTCTTTTCTAGATCCACTCCTAGGTCCTTGAGATAGTCTCCAGGTTCCCAGGAAACCTAGTTGGACTCTTGGTATGCAGATGGTTGGTTTGCCATGTCCCAAACTAGTTTGGGAATATTTCCAGACTAGGATCTATGCCTTGATAATCCTTGTGTTTCATTCTAATTAGGATATTTTAATCTTGGCTTGTGATAAATTAAGTGCATTTTCCTTTTAACAATTCCCATGATGATGATGGTCGTGTGAAGAACAACAGAAAGCTGCCCACGAGTGTGAATTATAGACCTTGACAAACCTTCTCCCCTTTGTTGTCTCCAGCGGCAGCATCCCCTACAATTCCCTGAACGCTGGCTTTCATAAAGGTCTCCTAGACTTTCTCCTGGGCCTGGGATCTGAGCTGTTTAAGATGCTTGGTGTGGGAGAGTTGCACTGGAGGCAAGGGGTCTGGGGAGTCACCAGGAGGGAAAGGAAGGCAGAGTGGAGTTTTGGGATGTGAATGGCCAGTCATCTGGCATGGTAGCTTGGCTGATACAATTCTTAAATGTTTTTTATAGACCTAAAATTTGTGGTGTGTGTGTGTGTATACACTTGTGTAGGCCATAGTGCCTGTGTATAAGTCAGCACAATTTGTGAAGGTTGGTTCTCTCCTCCACCATGTGGTTTCTAGAAATCAAGCCCAGGGTGTCAGTCTTGGCAGCAGGTGCCATTACCCACTGATCCACCTCCCTGTCCCTGATATAGTCCTTGAAGCTTCAAAAATCTTCCTGTGTCTCTGAGAGCTGAGTTAAGTGGTGGGAGTAGAGGAACAAGAGGGGATGTAAGGGAATTTGCCCCAGTTCTGAAAAATAACAGCCAAGTTCCAAGGCGGAGGATTGCTCTGACTCCAAAGCTAAATTGGAAGTGGGGCATGGAGTAGCTTGGGAATGTCCTTGCTGCGTCTGCCTGTTCCGGGCGCCAAGCTGCTCCACTTCAGCACCGAAGACAGCACCCTGGAGGCTGCCTGTCGCTGTTTACACTAGGGAGTCCTGAATCTTTGGGTCTCTGTCCTTGGCAAATCATGCAGGAAGATGGGAACACGAGTGTTAAAGAGGTTCAGCACCCAGGCATCTCACCCACAGTCCTTTGGGTTTTCCCACAGGCTTGGAATAAGTATGTGCTTTCTCCAGCCCTTTCTGCCCTATTCTATAAGACAGAGGAGAGAATCTTGCAGCTTTTCTGCCCCTTCCCCATCCTACACCTATGTTTTTTCTCTCCCTCTTTCCCTTCTGCCTCCCTCCCCTTCCCCTCCCTGCCTCCCTCTCCTTTTCTCCCTCTCCCTCTCTCCCCTATTCCCATTTTGGCTTTTATAGACAGGGTTTCTCTGTGTAGGGCTGGCTGTCCTGGAACTCACTCTGTAGACCAGACTGGCCTTGAACTCAGAAATCCACCTGCCTCTGCCTCCCAAGTGCTGGAATTAAAGGTGTGCACTACCACTTCCTGGCTTCCTAATCTATTTCTTTAGATCTAAGCATGCTTTTTCTCCTTATGGAACCCAGGCTCTCTGATTTCCACACAAAGCTGGCAACACTCCAGAGTCAAAAGGAGGAAGACATTGTCCTAGCTAACAGAGCATGGGTCAGAAAACCTGGCAGAGAGGGATGGACGTCCGACTTCTCTGTGTCTTCAAAGGGGACAACTAATAACAGTAGTCCCAAGGAAATGCAATAAATCTCTGAACCTGTAAGCCAGCCCCAATTAAATGTTGTCCTTTATAAGAGATGCCTTGATCATGGTGTCTGTTCACAGCAATAAAACTCCAAGTAATACAACAGTAAAGAAAAATTGAGTGTGCACCCATGGAAGGTCATTGTGGGTGTAGTTCTGATTCTTCACCAACCTTGTGCAGGTCACATAACTTTTTCAAGTTTCAGGGGAGCATATGTTACATACAAATGGAAACCCTTACAGGAAATTATCTAACTGGAGTAGGACAGGATAATTAAAATCAGTCCCTACTAAGTCTCAGATGGAAAGAAGCCAACATTTCTAGTTCCCCTGACACTGTGGAATGTCAAGCTCAGCCTGCCATGGGATAAAGAGGATCATGGTGCCAGGCCAATGGTTGCCAGAAAATGTGGCTTTGGTTCTTTTTGCATATGAAAAGTATTTTTTCCTTCTTCCACTAATTTTTTTATACTATTTTCTTTATTTTTCCTTTTTTATTATTACTTCTATTTTTTTCTTGCACTAATTTAACAAGTTAGGGGCACTCAGAGTGACATCCTTGGTTTACCAGATGGCCACAACACTGTGGGAAGTGGCTGATGACCCCCGCACTCTTCTGTACCAGCTGAAAATCTCAGAAAGTTGCAGATGCCCATGGAGCTGTGTAAGGAATCTCCATCCATCCTCCAGTTACCTTCATGTTCCTTCCACACATTGTCACCGCATCTTTGCATGAGCGGATCTTTCCTTCAGAGCTCTCAGGGAAGATGTCATTGTTTAGTTCTCAAGGGAGTGGGGGTCTCATTCTGGTATTCTCTGCCATATGTGTGAGGTCACACTAAGTGGTGATGCTTAGAAGGTAAAACCTGCTCGCTTGAGACTTTATAATTACATACACAGAACCATCATCTAAAAATTGATGTTATTTTTGTGCAAGTGAGTGGAGGCTCCTGAGAAGGCCAGAGAATGACATTGGTCCCCTGGTGCTAGAGTTCCAGTTGATTATGAGCTGTCAGATGTGAGTGCTAGGGACTGAGCTGGGGTCCTTTGCAAGACCAAGATGTGTTCTTAACCAGTAAGCCTTCTCAGCAGCCCCTAGCCTCATTCATTTTTGAGACAGGGTTCCATGTCTCCCAGGTTAGCCTTGAGTTCATTATTAGCACAGAATGGCCTTGAACTCCTTGATCCTCCTGCCTCCATCTCTCAAATGCTAGATCCCAGTACCAAATCACTGTGTTCAGGTTAGATTTAGCTTAGCCACGTTTTGTGGCATTTCTCCTCTGTGTCACTAACAACTGTAAATGGGAACTTCTTACTAGTATAATTTTGTTTGTTTTGGGAGGAGAGATACTCTTTAGTTTCCTAGAATTAAGCTCCTACCAGTGGAGAACTTTGTCAAGGAGTGAAACCTTTTCATTGCTTGGAGTCCATCTTTGGGGACAGAGGTTATACATACCTTGGGACTACAGTTACTAATTGTCCCCTTGGGACACACAGAGAGGTGGGATGTTCAGCTTTCTCTGCAAGTTTTTCTGCCGGATGCTCTGTTAGCTGGAAAGAAGTCTTCCTGTTTTTGTCTCTGGAGTATTGCTTGCCTCCCAGGGGTGGTGGAAAGTAAAGGAAGCCACATTTAGCAGCTGCTTGATTCTCCATACTCTTAGATAGACAACTGATGCACTACTAGGTAGAAAGAACAGATACAGAAACTGAAGACAAGAGACGCTGCAGGAAGACACATCCATACTCCTAATAGATCTAGTGATAAAATCCAGTAAATCAGACTGAAGCTGGTGAAATGGTTCAGTGGGCAAATTGCCTGCTGACAAGCTGGAAAGCCTGGGGTTTGATCCTTGGGGACTCATATGGTGTAAAGAGAGAACTGATTTCCTCAAGTTGTCTTCTGATCTCCACATGCATGAAATGTCAAATGTACCCCTGCTTACACATCACACACACACACACACACACACACACACACACACACACACACACACAAAATTTTTGTTTAAAAAATAAAATGAGGGGACATGGTTCAGCTTGTCATGTGCACAAGAATCTGCAGATGCTCAGAAACCATGGGGACAAAAAGCTAAGTGTTGTGGCAGGCACATACTTATAGCTCAACTCTGGAAGGCAGAGACAAGGGGATCTATGAGGCTCACTGGCCAGTTAGCCTACTCTAGTTGGTGAATCTCAGACCAGTGAGAGGCCCTGTCTGAAGACGAAGAAGAAGAAGAAGAAGAAGAAGAAGAAGAAGAAGAAGAAGAAGAAGAAGAAGAAGAAGAAGAAGAAGAAGAAGGGGAAGGGGAAGGGGAAGGGGAAGGGGAAGGGGAAGGGGAAGGGGAAGGGGAAGGGGAAGGGGAAGGGGAAGGGGAAGGGGAAGGGGAAGGGGAAGGGGAAGGAGGAGAAGGGGAAGGAGAAGAAGGAGAAGAAGGAGAAGGAGAAAAAGAAGAAAAAGAAGAAGAAGAAAAAGAAGAGAGGAGGAGGAGAAGCAGCAGCAGCAGCAGCAGCAGCAGCAGCAGCAGCAGCAGCAATAGGTGTGTTTTGCCTGAGGAATGGCTTTCACAGTGGTCCTCTGTTCATAAACCCATGCTGAAACACACATACACACATGCACGCGAGTGCACGCACACACAAATCATATTGAGCACACCCCAAATGCAAGTACTGAGACACTTTCATGTCCTTGGTTGTGGGAAGTCCACAGAAAGGCAAAAAGCCACTTTTAACTATGGAACCAGCTCACGGGAGGTGTTAATAATTCTTTGGACAACAAGAGAAGATCTGTCACACTAGGATATTAGTTTTCCATAAAGCCAACCTAGAAAAGAAAGGAAATTTGGAGGCAACAATAGATGAGGAGGGTGTAGATCCTGTCTGTCATTGGCAGTACAGATTATTAAAAAGTTATTTGTCATTATTATGCATCTTGTGTGTGTGAGCGTGCGTGCATGCGTGCCTGCGCACACGTGCAAACATGTGTATTTGGAAGTCTGAAACAACTTCATGGAGTGGATCTCTCCTTACCATTATGTAGGGTCTGAGGAATAGGATTCAGGCCGTCAGGTTTGTGCCCCAAGCACCCTAGCCACTGAGCCATCTCTCTGGCTTAGTAGTAATTCTGTTAGATGCCCCTCTCCCACGGCCATTGCCATTTTGTGGAGACAGCAGCAGTGCAAGGTGTTAGCCGGTTTGGAGCAATGAGACAGAGCTAGATTACCTAGGAGCACTGCAGCAGCCTTAACGAATGTACGCCACACGGAGTACAACTCAGCCTTTCTTTCCAAGGGTTCTTGTCTAGACACTGAGTCGAACAAAACCTGAACCACAGTCAACTCGACTGCAGAACACTTCCAGGATCTCTCCTGCTGTTGAGTGAGATCCTCCAAAGGGAGGGGGTGCCATCTTCACCACATCCACTGGGCCTGCTTGTAAAAGACCCACAGTGGCCAGGCCGGACATTAACATAGGCTCATAGGAGGAGGAGTGTGGAGGATCACAGGATCCTTACTTGACATTCTAGCCTCTCTTCTGAGTCTTTTGTATGCATCAGATTCCCTGGGACTGGAGTTATGGGTGGCTGTAAGCTGTCATGTGAGTGCTGGGAATCGAACCTGGGTCCTCTGTAAGAGTAACAAGTGCTCTTAACCACTGAGCCAACTCTTCGCCCCTACTTATTTACTTGTGAGATAGGGTCTCATGTAGCCCTGTCAAGCTAACCTTGAATTAGCCAAGGTGGCCTTGATTCTACCCTCCTTCCAAGTGCTGGGATTATTTGGCATGTATTATCATACCTGGCTCTATTATTATTATTATTATTATTATTATTATTATTATTATTATTATTATTATTATTATATAGACCATTACTATGTAGTCCAGGCTAGCTTTGAACCTGTGACTGTCCTGTTTTTGCCTTCCAAGTGATCAGATCACAAGCATTCCTCACTTCATCTGTTCTCGGGGCCTCTTACAGGAGGGTGCTAATTCCATTGATGAGGCTCCACCCCCATGACTGAATCACTTCCCAGAGGCTTCATATTAAAGCACTAAAGAAAAGGTACTTCGAGCATTGTATAGGTATGTGTGAAAGCTGTCACTCACCGATAACAGGGAGGGTAGCCCTGATACCTATATATAGATGACTTTAAATGAGGGTATTAACATCTCTCTCTTCCATTTACTTAATTTCTTGGGCTTGTCTGGCCACATAGATAGCATGTGTGCTGTGCTGGGGATGGGTCTTGGGTCAGAGTTGTCCCCATCAGCTCTAATGGTCTCTACTTGCATCACTGTTTCTCCATCTTGTAAGCTTGATAAGTCAAACCAAGACTCTCAATTAAATTCCTACTTACTTTCAGAGCCAAGCAGGAGTTGGAGGGGTGTTCAGATATCTGTGCTTGTCAGTGTCTGTGTGTGTGCGTGTGTGTGCGTGCGTGCGTGCGTGTGTGTGTGTGTGTGTGTGTGTGTGTGTGTGGTCTCCAGCTCTTGGGCTGACTCTATAGGGATGGCTGTCATTCCTTCTCTGGCTTCTCACAGAAAGCCTGTGGAGGAGAATGAGATCATGTCTGCAAAGTGAGCTGAACTTCTCAGAGCAAGAAGCTAATGATCCCGTGGCCTATGAGTGCCATTACCTGTCTCCAATTTCTAATCCTGATTCAAGGGCCAGACTGAGTTTATCTTGCAGAACTGGTCAGCTCTTGAGTCAAAGAGCCGAATCCTCTTATTTTCCTCTTCTGGGTTTTCAAATGGTGACAAGAGCTCCTATTGTCATGGCAACGGGTGCTGTGGAAAACTTAACCCTGAAATGTGGGCTGGAGTTGGCAGCTTTTGTGGTAGGGGCAGTCACTCCCCCTCTCCCAGTCCCCCTGCCTCAGTTCTTCCTCCATCCCTACTTCTCTCATGGCAGCCAGATTTAAGGGACCAAACCTTTGGGGCCATGTGGCACCTGGTGTGAAGAATGGCTTCCATACTTACTAGCTATGTGATACTTGGCAAATCACTTAACCTCACTGAGTCCATATTGCAGGAGTGTGAGTTATACCATAGGGTGGACTTGATAGTGCTCTCTACACATGGTCCATTTGAAGCAAGGACTCGAGGTGGTCCCCTAATGGCTTTTATTTAAGAGTTCATTGGTCTGTAAGAGTGTGGGCCAGGACAAACTCCTGCATCTTAAATTGTCTTAGGTTGGGAAGATTTTGAGAAAACGACTCTAAAAGTTTCTCCGTTGTAAACATTTCTTCTTAAGATGCAGTAATATGAAGGACCAGACATCTTGCTTAGTGGTAGAACGCTTACCTAGTATGCGTAAAGCCACGAGTTCAATCTCTACTGCAACAAAGAAGCTTTTTAAAGGGAAATAATGAAAAAAACAATGTGATACTATGGAGGAAAGAAAACATTTTCAACAGGCAGACCAGGACCAGAGAAGCAGGCCTCTGCATCCCTGAGCCACAGATACACCCTGAGCCATTCCTTGTCTTCCTCTCTGACTTCAGACTTCCACTTTGTTCTATGGGTTTAAAAGGTAGGTGGCTGTTTGAAAACAGAAAACAAAATAAAACGCCTTTCAGTTTGGATGAAGTTATCTTTGCCTGAAAAACGTCTCTCTGTGCAGCTCTCCAAGGACAGAAAACCTATTTCCAGCGCCTCCTCAGTCAGCATGTTCCAACTAGAGCTTCACTCTCTGGGCCCAGGGCAGCCACCACACCTATGACTGGGAGTAGGGGGCTGGGGAGTTCTTTTTCTAGAAAACTCGAGTCCTAAGAGAAGGGCGGGGAGAGGAGAACACAGAAACTTAGGTCTCAGTATAGGTTCTACCTCCCAGAAGCTTTTCTGGGCTGGACCACCAACCCCTCTCTAGAGTCTCGATGTGTCAGAGACAGCCTAAAAGAGGTATTCAAGAACTCCCTGTGGGCTTCAGAAAGACCTCTGCATTTTTCTATCACTGTGTCCAAAATACCCAATACCGGTACACAAAGTGGGGACTTAATTTTGACTCTTAGTTTCAGCAGGTTCAGCTGCTTATCACTTGGTGCCCATATGCTTGGGTGGAACATTATCCTGGTGAGGACCTATAGTGTAAGAGAGCTAATCACTTCTCGGACATCTGGGAAGTAAAGATCAGGCCAGGAAGTGTTATCCCTGTCCCCCCACCCCTCAGCATCCTCCACCTCCAACTCCATGTCCTCCATGATCAATTTCCTTCACTGAGCCTTACCTCTTAAAGTGCCCATAGCCTTCCTAAATAGTGTTCCCAACTGGAAGACTAAACATTTAAGATGTGAACCTGTGGGGACCTTCAATATTCAATTTATCTCACGGATCCCTAAAGGCTACATGTATAAGCAAGAGGGTCAGCTCTTCTTGACTCCGAAGCCTCAATTATGTATGGTTTCAGAGCTGCAGGACCAAGTACGTGGAACTTCTTCCCTGGGGCCTTTCAGGGCTTGGGGGAGGTGACTCTTTGCTCCTGGCTCTCTATTCAGGGTCCATTTGCAATCTCTCAGTGAAGAAGAGGCTGGTGGGATAGAGGGATGCATGGGCAGAAGGCAATATAGATTGACAGGAAAGTCAATGAGTAGGAATTCATGCGGGGCATTATTTGCTTTCTGGAGAAAGCATTATTTCCCACCCAGTGGGTACTTGTTCACATCAGTGTATGAAGCTATATTTTGTGTGTCCTGAGGCTTCCCAGCTCTTTGTCCTGTTTTTCTTGTGGTTGCTTCTGATTCTCTTCCTCTCCCCACTGCCTCGCCCCCATGGTTTTCTCCACTGGCCTGGCCCTCCCTCAGCTTGCCTTCCCCTATCTCTAGGCCCTGCCTTGCCCTGCTCCGGTTCTCTGCAGCTGGAGACTGAGAGGTTTGGTCTGCTATAGGCAAACACCACCAGGCAGAGGTCTAGGATAGGAAATCCTTAAGGGAGTTCAGCGGGTCTGCAGCTCTCAGTGTCAGAGTAGGTGGGTCGTGTGTTTGCAGGGGGGAGGGCAGAGGCAGGAGGCTTCTGTTGCCTCTTTGATGAACTCAGCCTCTAAGCCGGGGACCCTACTGCAAGAGTCACCTTCTGTACATTTGCAACGTGGGCCATCAGTGTGCAGATAGTGACACCATTTTATGATTTTGAGACAGGGTCTCATTACAGCCTAGGGTGCTTGTTAGAAGGGAATAAACTGCAGTGGAATATGGTTCTGGGAGCAGGATGGAGAGTCCGTGGTTTGACTGAGAAGGCAAACAGCAGCCTGCAAGTCTGCAGGGATGTGCACTGGGGGGAGAAAGCCAGGTATGCTGCTTACATAAGGAATGTGGAGCTCTGTTCTGGGCCAGGAACAACGTTAGAAAAACGCTTTCTTTGCCTGGACTAGAGTAATTTAAATGTAATGGATGAGATATGCAAATATTCTAGTAAATGATGGAGGAGAGAGGATACAGTTCAAGGACATGCTGATGTGTGGAATGGGGCTTTAGTTGTACAGATATCTCTGATGCCGTGACATGCCAGGTACCACCTGGGATGCTGAAGTCAGAAGAATGAGGGGCTAAGTGCTGAGTGTGGTTAGGGTGCTAAGGTGTGACTAGGATGCTGGGGTGTGGTTCGTATGTTTGGGAGAGCATCCCTGGTCTGAAGAATGATGCCCAGTGGATGATCTATAGATGTAGCTTTTCAGTGAATAGAATGAACAGAATGTGTGTTTACATTTTGTTGAGGCGGAATAACCTGTAGTCAAGCCTCTTTGTCTCTCATCCAAGTACTAACCAGCTTCCTAGATCAGGCACGTTCAGGGTAGTATGGCCGTAGACAAGCTTGTTTGTCATTTGTATCATGTGCTACCTCTCTGTGCCTATTTTTTAACTGGCTTATTTGTGTTTTTTCTTGTTTTCTTATGATCTCATACATCATACACTTTATTGGCTTGCTGCAATAATTTTTACAATTCATGTCTGATTTGAGCTTTCAACACACACACATGTGTATATACATGTGTGTGTGTGTGTATTTGAGGTATAGTTGATACACAATGAACTACCCATAGTTAAGATATTCATTTTTATGAGTTTAAGAATATATGCACCAATGAAAATATCATAATCAACTACTCACAGAGATCCCTTGAATCCCCAGGCCATCCCATGTTAATTCAACCCTCAGCAAAACAATCTATGATCTCTAGCCAAATGAGTGCAGTATGTAGTCTTTTTGTTGTTGTTGGTTTTTTTGACTTCTAAACTCAACCTAAGATTTGGATTTTATCTATATTGTTCCTTGATTCCATGGTGCATGCTATTTGTGGCTGAGTATGGCTGTGTCACCATTCGGTTAGGCATTTCCCCAGTGATGGGCATTTGGGTTGCCTGCAGTTTGTGGATATTAAAAACTAACCTGCTGTGAAGTCTTTGGCTGTCAAGTAGAACTCAAACAGACATAAAAGCATGTTTTAGATGTACAGGGCACAGAAGAGGAAGAGCCAGGCCATGGACAAGGGACAGTGGAGTCCAGAGTGTTCATTTGGAGGGAATGAGCCAAGAGAGAACTGATCGGAGAGGTATCTCAGAGAACCTGGACTTTAGGCGTGAGGAGCCATTACGAGTTCTCTCCCTCTTATTTATTTATTTATTTGCTTATTTGTTTGTTTGTTTATTTTTCAGGACAGGGTTTCTCTGCGTAGCTTTGGCTCTTTTGGAACTACCTCTGTAGACCAGGCTGGCCTCCAACTCACAGAGATCTGTCTGCCTCTGCTTCCCGAGTTGCTGGGGTTAAAGGCATGAGCCACCATGGTTGGCAATAATTATTTTTTTTAAGGTGCAGAGAACATGGTAAAATTTCCAGCTCTTCATATTGACATCCTCTCAGTTCATGCTGACTAATGTTCACACTGATGCCCCCACAGTTCACACTGGATGAGGAGTGTTCACACTTCAGTTCTTACAGAGTGAGCCGTGTTCACACTGGTGTTCCCGCCATTCCTACTTACTGGACGAGCAGTTTGCCTCAGGAAATGTTCCTTTAAGCTTGGCACTAGGAGCTGATGAGAGGTGGGGGTCCCAGAGTCTTGGACAATAGGAGTCTCCCTGACTCACATTTTTTTTTCTCCCTTAATATAATATGCAGGGTGTCACTTACACAAGAATGTCTGCATTCCAACAACCTTTGCCAAATGCAAAAACATGGATTTTACGAATGAACTCTAGTTTTGTGTCAAGCCTGTTGGGTACAGGCCTGTAATACTAGACACTTGGGAGAGGCTGAGGCAGGAGGATCTCAGGTTCAAGACTGGCCTTGGTAACTTGGTAAGAGCTTTGTCTCAAAATAAAAAGTGAAAGAATATCTAGGGAATCCAGCCATGTGGTAGAACACTTGGTCAGCAAGTGCCAGGTTCTAGGTTCATTTCCTACTGCTGCAAAATAAACAAACAGTCGAACCTCCAGCATCACGATAATTTCTATTAAAAATCGAGACTGAGTATGGCTGTATGTTAGCTTGGGAAAGTTCATCACATGAAACATGTCCTCTTAATGGACATCATTGTGTGATAACAGGATGGGATCAGGGGAAACAGCCACTAAGCGATGCACACATAGTCAAGTAGTCAGCTGGCCTGCACTGGGGGGCACAAGCAGCTAGAGACAACCCCCAAATGCCTCAATCTCTCTCTCTCTCTCTCTCTCTCCCTCTCTCTCTCTCTCTCTCTCACTCTCTCTCTCTCTCTCTCTCTCTGTCCCTGTCTCTGTTTCTGTCTCTGTCTCTCTCATAGTATAGAATAGAGTTTATTTAGGGCATGGGGAGGGGAATTAAGAGAGTAGTAGAGGCAGAGAAGGGCAGAGAGAAGGGGAGAGTAGAGAAGTAGAGGCTGGCCATGACCACGTGGAGAGAGGGGGAAGGGGATGGGGAGAGAGAGGGCAAGAGTAAGAGATACAAGAAAGTAAGAGAGGCAAGAGAGAGAGAAGGGGCCAAGTAGCCCCTTTTATAGTGGGCCAGGCCTACCTGGCTGTTGCCAGGTAACTGTGGGGAGGAGCATGCCTGGCTGCTTCCAGGTAACTGTGGGAGTAGAGTCCAGACAGAATACCAACATTCCCCTGCTTTGGTTTAGTTAAAAAAGAAAGACAAAAAGAGGTGATGGTGAAGCAGGAACAGGCTCGTTGTGCTATTTGGCTGCTTCATACTGGCATTGGGGCCCTCAATCCCTTTCTCATCTTTGCTCCTGGTTAATCCAGTTATTACATAACCAGATAATGTGGGACCCCTGCCCCCCAAACGCGGTCCGGAGAAGGAGACAGCAGGCTGCAGAGAGGCCAATGTGTGGGCGCGTTTGCTGTCTTCATCTGCCTTTTGTCTTCCATCCTCTGTCCTCTTGTACTTCAGGACCATCCTTACCCTCTGGCTTAGATTTGGCCACCAGGAGGTACCACCAGGGGGAGTGACAGGGTCTTTATTTGCCCAACTCCCTCCTTTCTGGCTGCTGCAGTCTGGACCAAAGGACCAAAGGCTATAGCTCTTCTTGTTAGGAAACACGCTACCACCTTCAAATAGCTATTTTTTCAGGTTCTAGCAGCCAGTAGCTTTCCATGTCCTTTTGGATACAGGAGTGGTAATGAGTCCCTGATGATGGCAGCCCTGGGTACCACACCATTCCTCACTAATTTTTTTTCTCTAATCTTTCTGATGGCTTTGTGAATTGCCTCTTTGTGTCTGTCTTTGGTGACCTGCCTTGTATTACCATCAGTTTCTTACCAGGACTGACTGTTACAAAGAGACCAGATCCTTCCTTGCAAGAAAGAGGAAGCCAGGCTGTATTTCAGAGAAAGATTTGCTAGCACAGTTTCTTCTAGAATGTTCTAGCTTAAAAGAACAAGGCTGCATTTATAGCTGCACCAACTAGCAAGCTATCCTAGCCTGGCAAACTGGGTCACTGGTTTCAGACTTGTTCTAATGTGTCCTTTAACAGGTTGTTTCATCTCTAACTCCTGCTCTACTTTTAATTAGACTGCTGAGCCTGTCATCTTTTAATGAACAAACAAACAAACAAATAAATAAACAAATACACTTTATATCCTGACTGCAGTCTCCCCTCCCAACTCTCTTCCCAGTCCTCTCCGCTCATGCCTCATCCTCCTCCCTTTGTCTTCAGACAAGGGGAGGCCTCCCATGGATATCAACTGGCCCTGAGCCCATCATTTTATGCCTCACTCCTGCCCTGTCTCCACATTCCTTGCCTGGGATGGGTGTTTTCTAAGGTTTTTGGTAAAGTTGCACAGTATATAAACTTTTCTCATGATCCTTGATTTTCTTCCATGGAAAGAGTTATAAAGGAGCAGATATTCCATCACTGATAGAAGCTGGTAGCTATTTGTGAGGTCAGGCACCTGAAGATATACAACACAAATAATAACATCAAGGGCAGCTGGGCATGGTGGTACACACCTTTAACCCCAGCACTCGGGAGGTAGAGGCAAGTGGATCTCTGTGAGTTCAAGGTCAGCCTGGTCTACAGAGCTAGTTCTAAGGCAGCCATGGCTACACAAAGAAACTCTGTGTCAGACAAACAAATAAAAAGCAAAACAACAACAAGAACAAGAACAAATAACATAAAGGATATTTGAACAACATGAGTGTAAACCAGAAGTAAGCCTGTTGAGGGGGTACTTGCTAAATGCCTGCTCTGGGTTGGGCTGTGTTCTAGGAGCCAGGGAGAGGACTTCAAGCTGGGATTATTTCCTGCCTCGTGCTATTCTTATGCTGCTATTAATAGGAATAATTAGGTATAACTGGCTTGTTAGTGCATTACAAATCTGCTGTCTAATTAAGTAATTAAATTAGTGACTGCTTAGCACACACAGTGGGGATGTATCGGACTTGGTGAAGTCAGCACTGAGGAATGCTGGCATTTTGGTGGAGGTCATTGCGAGTTCGGTCACACACCCGGCTAGCAGTGTAGCTCGTGTCAGACAACATGTTCTGTGCGATGGCTGAGAGGGGTGCAGACTGTATCACAGGAAAAGCTGGTCTTCAGAGCCCGGGCTGCGCTTCTTACTGTATGTGAGCTCAGGAGATCTTAGGGACCTCTCTGCATTTTTGTGGCTTGTCAGCTGGAATGCTTGCATCATGCACTTCTAGGGTCCATGCTTGATCTCTGCATGACAGCTATTATGTGCAGCCCGTGGTGACCCTTGATGTCCTCCTCTGACTTAGTTTTCTTTCTTTAAGGACTTTATTTAAAATTGTATGTATACATATGTGTGTGTGCATGTGCACATGGGTGCAGGTGCCGGTGGAGGCCAGAAGGGGGCATTAGAACCCCTGCATCTGGGATTATGGGTGGTTGTGAGCTGCCGGATGTGAATGCTGGGAATGGAACTCAGGTCCAAAGCAGTATGCACTCTTAATGGCTGAGTCATCTCTCTAGTCCTGGCAGGATTTCTGCTCATCCTGCTTCTCCTTTGTTAGAGTACAACACCTCAAGGGCAGCTCTCACAGGGATAACAGAGGCACTTGATGAGGTGACAATTGAGAGACAGAGCATAGCTGGGGACACTTCTCAGATGTCTCCTGAGGGTTAGGTGGCAGGGCTGACCCTCTGCACAGGAATTGCTGTCTAGTTCTGTGGCTGAGAGACTAGAAAGATAGAGTGTGCCTAGTAAATGAGCTTAAGGGCCCAGAGACAGTAAGAAGCAGAGTCAGGCGGGGAGCTGAGCGTGGGGACAGTTACATAATCATTGGAAGGTACTTGATGCTATAATTAAAAATGGCTGAAGCGGTTAACAAAACACACAGAGTCAAGATTGGAACGCAGGCATCTAGCACTGCACTCCTCTGTCTCTTAGGGGAGTTTAATGAAGTTCTATATTGTGGCTATCATAGCAGGGGGTGGGGAGGGGAGTGAGAGAGGTGTTACAGACATGGCTCCTTGAGTCTCCCCTCTTTTCAGTTTAGTTTTATTTTACTAAAGCATTTATTTACTTGCTATTTAGTTTTCTGAGCTGGGATCTCATGTAGCCCAGCCTGGCCTCAAAGTTGCTATGTCACTAAGGAAGACCATGAAATTGTGATTCTCCTGCCTCTACCTCCCAAGTGGCAAGCCACCACATCCCATTTTATGTGGTGTTGGAAATCAAACCCTAAATCTCATGCATGTCAAACAAGTGTTGCACCATATAAGCTAACCTCAAACTTTTAAGTCTTTTAACATAGTTAAAAGTTAAAATATGTTTATTTGCTTATTTTAATTCTATCTATCTATCTATCTATCTATCTATCTATCTATCTATCTATCTATCTATCTATCTATCTATCTATCTATATCTGAGACAGGGTCTCACTATGTAGCCATGACTGGTCTGGAGAGCATTATATAGATTAGGCCTCAGATTCCCATGTTTTAGGATTAAAGATGAGTGCCATCATTCCTGGCAACTTAATTTTATACATGTGTATGTGTGTGCCTGAATGAGTGTGTTCACTATGGCATGTGGGTACCTGCAGACGCCAGAGGCTGCCACCTGCCTCTGCCTCCCAAGTTCTGGGATTAAAGGCGTGCGCCACCATGCCTCACTCAAATATAATTTTTAAGTAACACGAGTAGTGATGTGTTTACTTTTTTTTTTCGAATATAAATTTTAAAGTTAGAAGGCGAAGTCAACTGTCAGTAGCTCCTCAGCTAGGGTGGGACTCCATGTTCATCTTCCTGTTCCATGCCGGGGTTTTGTCTGGCTTGAGGTTTCCCTAGCCTTGTGTGTGCTGTCACAATTAACACGAGAAGCTTATTTAAGATGGTGCCTGACTGCAAAAAGAACTAAAAAGTAAAGGAGATGGCTGTTCTTGGTGTGGTGGAGGAGAAAGTTTATTGTAGATAAAGGGAGACCATAGCCAGAGGCAGCGTCCTCTGGGAGAGTTGACCCTCTGGGAGGGTGGACGTGACCCTGAGCCACGTGGGGAGAGGGTGCAGAGCAGGAAGAGGGTGAGGGGCAGGAAGAGGGGAGAAAGGCGAACCAGATGTAGCAGCCAGGAGGCCCAAAGTTACAAAGAGGGCAGGTAACCAAAGTGGTTGGATTTTATAGGGATGAGCAGCCCAGTCCCAGTGGCCTGGAGAATTCTGGGGAGGAGTGTGAATATACCAGCCAGGAGGGTCCCAGTAACTAGTAGGGACTGAGGGATACAGGGAAAACCTCATGTCCAGGTCTGATTTGCTTTGTTAAATAGGCACCTCCACCATCTGTCCCAGGTTTGAAACCCAACAGTGGTCCTCTGAGGTAGATACGGAGGAATCCTATCCATAGCTGCCTTTCACTGGGACAATTGGTTGTGGATAGCTTAGCACTACCTCTAGCTGGGATTTGTTTTTGGCAACAGTGAAGCGCTTCATCTATAATCCTGCCCCTTTCTTCTCTCCTGTGGCGTGGGTTCCCATGACAGACTAATAGAATACGAGCCAAGTGTGTTTGTCTCACTTTGGGACAACTCCGAAAGGGCTGTGCCAGTCCCAGAAAGCCTGATTTCAGTCTCAGTTACTCTACATCCTGAACCTGCTCCCACCTTATTGCGTTTCTGGTGATGTCATAGCACAAACCGAGACAACCAAATTTCTAGGAAGATGGAACTCCCCTGAGCCATGAGTGCCTCCATGAGACAAACCTACTTTTCCAAGTCTCCTGTCCAAGGTGACTCATCCCTGGACTTAGGAGGCAGGGGATAAAACTCAAGTCAATGTTTGCACCACTGAGATATATATGTTTGTGATTCAAATACAAAAACTGCTCTGGGCTGAGTAGGCTGGGGTTCCAGATCTAGCTCAGGCTCCTCCACAGTTGCCCAGCCTCACCCACCCTCTGGTTCTTGGCTGTCTGATCATCAAAGGACCCCAGCTGCTCCTCTGCCACCCGTCCCCTAATACCGCCATCTGTCTAATCTCCCCTCACTGAGGGCCAGGCTTTGGCAAGGCCACCAGGACGTCTGCTTTGGTGGCAGTCACAACAGCTTCAGTGTCTGTGGGTGACTTTGTTTCCCTGGGGTTGCCTGGAGGGGCTGGACAGCACACTCCGGATGTGCAGAAGGTCATAGTGTCCCACAGGGTGACCTGTGGTGCATGAAGGAGGACATGAAGGATCCAGCAAATACTTGGCCCTGTTTGTCTCCTCTGCTACTCTGGGCTGTCTATAAAATACAGAGGCAACGTGTGGTCTCTCAAAGTCAGTTCTGGTGGTTAACAAAACACAGACCAAATGACTTGGAAACAACAGGCACTGTGTATGTGTGTGTGTGCATGTGTGTGCACATATGTGTCTGTGTGTTGTATGTGTGTGTGTGCACAAGTACATACTTCAGTGTATTGGGGTATACACGTATGTGTTTGTAGGTAGAGGCCAAAGGGCAACCTTCAGGTCCCATCCATCTTTTTATTTTATTTAAAAAAAATTAGAGGCTGGAGAGATGTTCAGTGAGCCCCAGGGATCCTCTTCTCCATCTTTCCAGTGCTAGGAGCACAGGTGGGCGTCACCACACCACACTCTTCAGGGATCAAGCTCAGGTCCTCATCAACTGAGCTCTTTCCTCCCCACTCCCGCACTTTTTTATAGTGCTGGAGACCTGAGCTTTCCCACATTACAGCCCTAGCAGTGTATGTCAGAGGACAGCCTCTTTCTGCTTCTGAAGGCCCTTTCCTTCCATGATGGCAGAACAGGCAAGCTTCTTGGGACCTCTTTTACAAGGCCACCACCCTCATTCAAGGCGGCGGGGTGGGGGTGGGGGTGGGGGTGGAGATCAATCCACATGACTTGATCCCCTCTCTGAGATCTCCACACCATCATTTTTGGGGCTTGCTTTTAGAAACAGCATGGTGTTTCTAGAGACTGGCTGGTCTTTGGTGTGCCCCTTTCCCCAGCTGGGTGGCCGACCATATTCTGCTTCTTTCTGTCCTTCCTTGCCTTGCCCCCCCCTTCTCTGTATGGCCTGGAATTTCATCCCCAGCATCACTGAAAGAGTACGATTGACTTTAGGCTCTGTTCCTCAGAAACCCTGGATAAAACATCTCCTGAGGGTTTTGAGGTACAGGTGAATGATATTTTTGTATCTGAGTGTTGGGTCAAAGGAAAATAATTTGAAGTAATTTGTTTTAGTCATTTGTATAGGACAGTTTCATTTCTTTCTTTCTTGTCTTATTGTTTTCTGTGGGTTTTTTTTTTTTTTTTGGTTTTTGTTTTTTCTTGTGTTTGTTTTCATTTTTGTTTTTGAGACAGAGTTGGCTGTCCTGAAGCTCACTTTATAGAGTAGGCTGGCCTTGAACTCACAGAGATTGGCCTGCCTCTGCCTCCTGAGTGCTGGGTT
The DNA here is from genome assembly GCF_000001635.26 of Mus musculus. Lineage (NCBI taxonomy): Eukaryota > Metazoa > Chordata > Mammalia > Rodentia > Muridae > Mus > Mus musculus. The sequence continues at coordinate 64,551,738 of NC_000080.6, read as the reverse complement.
TAAAGGTATATACTATAATGCCCATCTTGAGACCTGTTTCTACTTGAGCAGGGATGGGATTTTTGTTTAATGTTGGTCCTAGGGTATCCATTTTATGCAGAGGTCTGTGGATTTGGAATTGTCTCCAGTGTAGGTCACCTTGGAGCGTTCTGACAGAGAGACTCCAGGCTGCGAAACAAGCACACAGCTTTCAAGGCTGCCCAATCCTGCTTCTGACCTAGGAGGCAAAGGGAGACTTCTTAACACAGTATCCCCCACTGAGGTCTGCCATGAGCTAGCGAGCGCCCTGGGCTGGATACAAATGTGAGATGCATTAAGAAGAGTCTCTTCCCTCTCAGAACTTATTAATATGAGACTGGAGGCGGGGAATCAAGGCTTCTATAGAAGCATAAATATGAGAAACCTCAAGCTGCAGGAATATTACAGGGCAGGAAATGTCACTGGAAGACATGCAGTGGCACACAAACACCAGCGACTGAGACAAAAAAGGGGACTTTCTTTTTTTTAAAGAGGGAAGGGGAAGGGGACGCTGCTGTCTTGCTCTCAGGAGGAGGGTGTACTGGTGTAGTCGAATCTCAGAGTTTAGGAGGTTAAGCAGGGAGAGCTGTATAGCAAGAGCAGCTTTGATTCTGAGGCCTGTCTGCACTGAGTCCTTGTTCTCAAACCAAACCAGGACAGGGAACTCAGGTGAGCTCTCCAGCCTCCAGAGCACCACTCTGCCAAACACCTGCAGGCTCACTGTGCCCAGCTACTGGAAGACTTAAGACCAATCAGTCATGACCTTGGCCTTGCTTATTCTTTCCTGTTACTTAGACTATACAAAAAGTGAATAGGTCCTCAAGTTTTTCAAGTTAGGCTTTGTGTGCTTCTGTTTTTAAATCTGAAATCTGCTTATTATGTTTTCTGCTATTGTTATGTGTCAGAGCAGAGAAGGCCGCACGTCTTCACTGGCTGAGCCTCTCTGGGTATGAATTGCTTCCAGGTCTTTTTGGAGCTGGATTTATGTCCCTGTGGGCATAAACTACCTAAAAACTTCAGATACCAAGAGATGAGACTTTTGGAAGACACTAGAATACTGAGGACAGATCCCAGGATCTTACCTAAGCCATTGTCATTGGGCATCCTATCATTGAGTTACATCCCCAGCTCCATGAGTGAGTTTCACTTAGGTGGGTGTCAGAGAGGACCAACCTCAAGAGGAAGGGAAAATTGTTTAGTTTCAATGAAGTAATCAACAAGGACTTGCTTTACAAACTATAAAGTACTCTGTGACTCATGGTTGACTAAAGAAGGGCTGTTCTTTCCACGAACAATTCAGGGAAACCAGCGGGCTCAATAGGGCCATGTCAAGGGGCAGAACTCTGGTTTGATTTTATTTATTTATTTATTTATTTATTTATTTATTTATTTATTTATTTTTATTAAGTATGTGTATTTGTGTGTGTGCTTGTGAGTGTGTGTGCATGCACTCACGTGCACACATCTGTGGGTACCCTCAGAGTCTAGAAGAGGACATCAGATCTCAAGAAGCTGGAGTTATAGGTAGTTGTGAGCTCTCTGACATGAGTGCTAGGAAATGAATGTAGGTTCTCTGGAGGAGCAGCAAACCCTCTACCACTGAGCTGTCTCTCCAGCCCCAGAGCTCTGGGTTTCAAACATACATATTTGCTTCCTGCTATCCCTACCCTAAGGGTCTGGGGATATATAACCAGACATAGACTGGAGCCCAAGCCAAAATGATGGGAGAAACATCTGCTCATTTTAATCAATCTAATAAAAACACCCTTATAAATGGATTCAAAGATTTGGAACCAGACTGCAAGGTAAATGGCAGGCTGATTTTTTTTTTTTTTTTTATTGAACAGATTAGGTTGTGTCGTCTGCATGGATGCTCCTTGTGAGGTCAAGGGTTAGGCAACAAAGAGGGACTATAATCAGGCTTGGGTCTGCAGATGTAGGTAAGTCTCTGTCTTGAGAGGGATCTCTGAGGCTGTGGGTAGAAGCTGGAGGAGCCAGACAGGAACGAAGGGGCTCATCCGGTTCCATTTTTCTGGGCACTGTCCAGGGAGCTCCTTTGGTATGTTCTTGTCCACCAGCTCTTCCTAGCTCCATTTTAATGTCATGGGTGATGGATCACTTCCTGAAGGATACCCCTTCCTTAATGCATCTGTTCTCTAGCATCGGGGGACTGCCCTTCCTCTTGCTTTTCCCTGGATGGCTCCATCTGGGCTGAGGCACTGGATCCAACACCACCCTGGGGGCTTTCAGCCTAGCAAGACTCCACCATTTACTTCCCTTTCCCAGAATCACCGCACGGGCAGAGACTCCCCCAGGCAGTAAGAAGGAAGCTCAGGAAACAAGATGAACTGATGCAGGGAAGAGTTAGAAGCGTGCATGTGTGTGTGTGTGTGTGTGTGTGTGTGTGTGTGAGAAAGAGAAGAGACCTCTCCACCTACACTATCTGAGGAGCATTACCTATGCTCAAGTATATAGCAACACTCAAGATGTGTTAGCTGCCATGATTCTAATCATCACACTTACCATCTAAGTTTCTGGTGGCATGCTACTGTTTTTCACCTTGAGACAATGACCTCTGAAATCGAATGAGATCACCAATTCGAAGTCTCCTGACGCTAACATTGACTCAAGGTTAGTGCTCCACGGAGGTTTTCCCCTGCGTGGGTCTCCTGAGAGGGCATGGGCTATAACTCAGTGGTAGACACTTGCCTAGCATCTGCGAGGCCCAGGGTTCAAGTCCCACGTTGCAAAAATTTAAAAATTATCCCTGTACACCCTGGATTTCTCTGCGTCACTCCCAGTGCCTAGCCCAAAGTCAATGTGGACTCAATCTGTAGATGGAGTAAAGACTTGTCTCCTCCCCACCCCCCAGGAATGTAGCAGGATGTAGCAGCGAGTAGGAGGTACAATGGATGGATGCTTGGGTCAACACCTAGAAGGGCAGTGTACTGGCTAGTATTGTGTGTCAACTTGACACAGGCTGGAGTTATCCCAGAGAAAGATGCTTCAGTTGGGGAAGTGCCTCCATGAGATCCAGCTGTAAGGCATTTTCTCAATTAGTGATCAAGTGGGGAGGTCCCCTTGTGGGTGGTGCCATTTCTGGGCTGGTAGTCTTGGTTCTATAAGAGAGCAGACTGAGCAAGCCAGTAAAGAACATCCCTCCATGGCTTCTGCATCAGCTCCTGCTTCCTGACCTGCTTGAGTTCCAGTCCTGACTTCCTTGGTGATGAACAGCAGTATGGAAGTGTAAGCCAAATAAACCCTTCCCTCCCCAACTTGCTTCGTGGTCATGATGTTTGTGCAGGAATAGAAACCCTGACTAAGACAGGCAGCATTAGGTTGTCGGTCTAATCAGCCATCCTGGGCCTCACAGTGAGTGTTGGAAACTCTCAATAGTTTGGTATGAACCCCTCTGGCCCCAGGCTTGTATATGGAAGGCTTGTTTCCCAGGGTAGCAGGGTTCAGAAGTGGGGCCTCTGGGAAGTGCCTGGATCACATGGACTCTGATTTCATCAATGGGTTAATTCACTGATAATCTAATCTAATGGCATTATGGGGTATATGCAGAAATGTTAGAAGGTGGGCCCTAGGTGGAGAAAGCAAGTTATTGACTCTCTTCCTTCTTTCCCTCCCTCCCTCCCTCCCTCCCTCCCTCCCTCCCTCCCTCCCTTCCTTCCTTCCTTCCTTCCTTCCTTCCTTCCTTCCCAGACTTGCTTTGTAGACCAGGGTGGTCTCAAACTCACAGAGATCTGCCTGCCTCTTCCTTTTAAGGCAGAGTACTGGTAGTAAAGGTGTAGGCTACCATACTTGATTTCTTTTCTTTTTTTTTTTGCTTTTTTATTTGTGTGTGTATAGTGTGCATGTTTTGTTTTATCTATCTATCTATCTATCTATCTATCTATCTATCTATCTATTTATTTATTTTTGCATGTGTGCCCATGCCTGAAGTTTTTGCCTATAAAGGACACATTATGTGGTTATGTTACTCTTCTTTTAAAAAAACGTTATGCTTTTCAAAAACACATATGTAAATTTAAAAATTTTTATTTATTTATTTATTTATTTATTTATTTATTTAATGCATGAATGCTTTGTCTGAATGTCTATACACGCACTGCATTTGTTCTTGGAGCCCACAGAGGTCAGGAGTGGTCATCAGGTCCCCAGTAACTGGAGTTACAGATGGTTGTGAACCACCATGCAGTGCTGAGAATTGAACCCAGGTCCTCTGAAAGAGCAACACGTGCTCTCAAGCACCAAGTTACTCTCTCCACACCTCCTTATGTTCATCTTATGAAAAAGGCTAGGATATGCTTTCAACCTCCTTTATAATCAAAAGTACTCACCTGACAGCCCAAACTGGTGAAATCGAATTGGGATTTCCAAGGAAGGTCTTTGCTTTCCCAATAGAGTCGACCATATTATGAAATTACTCAAGGAGAAGTCTTTCTTGAATATGGATGTGATATCTGGAGCAGAAGCAGCCATTCTGCGCCCTACAGACTGAAGATGGCAGAAAGCAAAGCTAGCAAGATTTGGACTTTCTGCTGGCCTCATGGGGGTCTAAAGAATCACAAACAGCCACACATACCTGGGCTCCTACCTCTGCAAAATGAATTTACTGTGGGTGTCTTAGAAGGGGGTGAGCAAAGTGTGGGAGTGCTTTTCCTGCCTGGTTCCAAGGCTGCTAGAAAGAGGCTGGGGGAAGATGGGCCCGCTATGAGCTGTCCGCCGGAGTGGTGCTGATCACCACGTTTTTTCCACTGGGAGCTGTCCCTGCAACTGCCAAAGTGAATGCCTGCTGTCTACCTCTGAGAGATCCAGCAAGAGTGGTCAAGTATGCATGTGTTTCTCAGAAGGATGAGTGTGTTTCTCAGAATATGCTGTGACAGTCATTCCAGAGGCTCATTTTTAACTGGTAGAACCCTTCCAAAACCTTCACTAAGCAGAGAGAATGGAATATGCTCAGGGGTTGGGGGACAGGGACGGGGACGGAGGTGGGGGGATGGAGAGGCTGGGGTTCTTATGGGGTCTGGGCTCAGGTAAAAGAGCATGAATTCTTTCTCATCCCCTTCGGTTCCCAGGAAACACTGGTCCAGGGATGTGGGATACAAAAAGGAGAGTGACCTGTGGAGACTAGCTTTCCTCCTTTGGTGCTGGCTTTCAAACTCCGGAAACTCCTCAAGGAAGGTCCCACTTGGGATCTTAGTCTGAGAGACGCCCCTAGCACCATTTTTTGACAGTGTAGAACCTTGTTTTGTTTTCCCGAGGATTCTGAGAGTTGAATCTTTTTTTTTCCCCCTTCTTTTGTTTCCTGTCCCTTCTTGTCACCAATGTGACATTTGGGACAGGGCATATTTAGATTCTTTGCTTCTCATCACTCGGTAAACAGACACCCCTAAGCATTTTTACCCCTGGTAGTTACTCCCGAGAAACTGACATGGGAAAAAAGGAAAACAAACTCCAAACACAGGTCAGTTGCTAAGTTACACGGACTCTTAAAAGCTTTGGCGAAATAGCTGGTGCTGATCTTGGTTGCAATCTAAATAGACCTTCTGACTCCACTTAACCCCTTTCTGACCCTTCCATAAGTCCATCCGCTGGCTTCACAGTCACCCTGTGATCTCTCTGCTGATTCACTGGTATGATGCATTTACATCTTCCGTGGATCTTTGGTGGGACCTGATGGGGGAAAGAGCTGGGTGAAGCTGGAGGAACAGACAAAGGCAGGGTTTACCTTTACCTGTGTGGGAACTTCTGTTTACCTATCCTCCAAATCCCGTACCAGTCAGGAAGTTCCTTTGGAAAATGCCTCTGTAACTATCGTTTTATCGGAGTCACGGCAGTATTTAACAGATACACTTGAGATCCAATCGTAGTTCTTTTTAAATTCCCAACTTGTTTAAGTGGAGAATTGCTTTGCATATTTAGAATTTCTTTGGCTTACCAAACTAGATCATAGCATTTCTCTCCATCTATTAAATCTATGACTAAGACATCCACTTAGCTCCCATGTAAATTCTTTTTAAAGGCAAAGGAGACATTCTTCCCTCTCCCCCCTATCTAATAGTATTGGAGACTCGGAATGGGCTATTTTATTTTATTTTATTTTTTGGTATTCAGACTTGGGCTATAAGGAGGGTGTGCTCTATTTTGTGGCCAAGTGTGGTCATCCTAAATGTCTGTTAGGAACTGGAGCCTGCTCCTTCTCCACCTCCTCATCCCTTACCCTTCCTTAGAGCTTTCATACCAGGCTATCCCTTGATAGCTCTTTTTATTTTGTAGTCCATGACTTACACATGACTGATTAAAGACAGTCTAAGTAGTCAGGCCTCTGGATTCAGCTCTGATTGCCTTTTCCTACCTCCCTTTCCAAATTACCTAGCTTTCACCATCTTTCAATTCCCCATCTGGGCTCCATCTTTTCTGGGATTGCGTTCCAGGAAACACAGCACAGAGGCTGTCTGCTTTTGGCAGTGAGAGTCAAGATATGCAGGATTATTCAATTAACACTAAATTACTCGTGTCTTCCATTGCTTCCCACTAGAATGCCTCTCTAGCTAGTTAAGAACTCACAGATGCTCCACAGGTAATTGAATCACTAGCATTTTGAAAAAAAACACTGTCGCTATCAGCACTGGAAATATTTATTTTTAAAAAAATCCTTTGACAATTTTATACATTCACGTAATGAACTTTGTCCTTTTTTAAAATTTATTGTTACCATCTTGGATGTAAGCATGTAGGGATCAGAGGACAGCTTTCAGGGTTCAGTTCTTGCCTCCCACCTTGTTGAGGCTGGGTCTGTCTTGTTTCTGTGGTGCTGTGTACTAGGTGAACTGTAAGCTTCTGGGCAGTTCTGTTTCTGCTTTTCATCTTGATTACAGATGCTACCACACTGGGCTTTTTTATGGATGTCCTAGGGATTGAGTTGTCAGCCCTAGGTTTTGGTTTTTGTCCCTTGTTAATCTGTTTTACCCCTTCCGTCTCCTACCCAAACTGTTCTTCCAATAAGTCCTCTTCCTCTTCCTCTTCCTCTTCCTCCTCCTCTTCCTCTTCTTCCTCCTCCTCCTCCTCTGCCTTCTTCTCCTCCTCTCATGCTCTCCTCCCCCCTTGGAAGCCATTGAGTTTAATTAGGGTTGTTTGCATGGGTATGGGTAGAGGGTTATTTACTGGAATACTCACAGCTTATCAGTGGCTACACTACTGCAGAAAACTTACTCTCCCTCCCCACCCCCACACTCCTGGTGTATTGCACCAGCAGCCATTAACTACCAACAGCCCCTCAGGGAGGAATGGGGTCTTAAGAGCCCCCTTTCCATCCATGATGCATCTTAGTATCTTGAAGGTAGAGGAGAAAGATGTGGCCATAATATCTCCCCAATCTCTCGGCCACTTACCCCTTTGAGATAAGTTTTTTTACATGTATACACATATATGTGCTTGAATGTGTGTGTATGTATATGCCTGCATGCCCCGGTATACTAATAGAAGTCAGAGGACAATTGAGGGGAGCCAGTTCTTTCCTACCATGTGGGTTCTGAAAATCAATCTCAGATGCACAGGCTTGACAGCAAGCCTTCCCCATCCGAGCATCTTGCTGTCCCTAGTTCCTTGCCTTCTCTTCATCCCACCCACTGTGCTGTCCATCATGACAGGGGTCCTTTTCTCCCAGCCTCCCTGCTGCTTTCACTTGCTACCCGGGGCTCACAAACTCCTCGAGTCATAAGCAATATGACTTCTTTTCTTTTCCTGCCTACCTACCTATTTTCCCCAAGGGTGGGCCCTATTGCTTTTTTAGAGTGGGTTCTTCCACACTTGGACGCTGTTTCCAGGACACAGACAAACTGCACTCTGTCAGACATCTTGGTGCTCGTGTCCCTGGCATAGTCAGTTTGGGAACTTCAGCTTTGTAGAACTCTAGATTTAACAAAAGATTCATTAGTGGGTGATTATCCACTCCACAAAGGATTCCTTTAAATAGAAAATTCCCAAAATAAGCTTAAAATAGCTTTCATTTAACCCAAACCCAATTTGTATGCCCTGTTCAATAACACACTGATTGTTAAAGATGAGGTACACTTGTACTTATTTATAGACTAATTACTTGTTTGTCCATTTAGCCCCCCACTTCTTACCTAGTAGACCACACCCCTTCTTTCAGATTCTTCCAGATTCTGTCCTGGGGAGAAGGCCTTGTATTTTCTGTTCTCAGTCTGGTTGTCCTGTTGAGTCCTGTTGTCAGGACTGCCTGTGACTCAAGGGGGGTTTTGCCACCAGAGACCACTCCAACCTCCAGTTCTCTTCAGATCTCTCAGTGCACACAGCCAGCAGCAGTAGAGCCCACACTTGATTGGAACTGGTTTTCTGAGTGCCACTGGGGTTGCGCCTGTTCTGTTTAAGGGCTTTCAGATAACTGAGGGACAGTCTACATCTCATTTCCCCAAAACTAAATCAAGGGACCTTTCCTCCAATCCCACAATAGTTATTTTATTAGTCTGCTAATGATTGCTATAAAAAAATACACAAGACCAGAAACTTCATAAAAAGAGCTCAGTTTGGGAGGAGGAATGTCCATACAGCATGTCATTGGTTCTGATGAAGGCCCTTGGGGTGTAGCACTTTATGGCAAATGTGTCGTGGCTTGAATATGTGTGTGAGGTAAGATCACCGGGTGAGACAGGAAGCCAGAGAGAGACCAGGGACGTGCCAGGATGGCTCTTTTATAACAACCTTTTCCCTGGGAACTAATGATAATCCCAAGAGAATCACCTTAATTTCTTCCTAGTGCAGTGTCCCCAGTGGCTTACCCATAAAAGGTCCTATTACCTCTCACATCTGCACACTGGAGACCAAGCTTCCAACATAAGAACCCTTGGGGGAGGCACTCGGAACAGACTCAAATCAGAGACCACGTTGCATATTTTAGTGAAATGACCTGTGTTTCACACACCATAGTCATGTCTGCAGCAAGAATGGTTTTGATATTACTTTCATTATCTGGATATCATATCATACATACATATACATACTTTCACACACACATATTCGATGTGTAGAGACACTGGCTTATAGACAACTGTTAAGATGCTATTTGATGAGAAATTTCAAAGTTACTATTGACTTGAAAGTAGTCTTCCAAAAGTGTCAAATGAGAATCTCACGTCTATATGAATGTGTCTCTAATTTCATTGTAAAACTGAATCTGGACACTTTGTCTAGAGTTTAGATTCTGGGGCTGTGTAAAGGCTTGGTGTGGCAGTGAATCTCTGCAATCCCCATGCTGGTGGGGGTGAGAGGGTGGAGAAGATGGACCCCTGTAGCTCACTGGCCAGCCTGCCTCACTAATCACTGGTGAGTTCTAAGTTCACTGAGACATATTGTTTCAAAAAAAAAAAAGATTGAGGAAGAAGACACCTGATGTCTACCCTGGCCTACACAAAACACATGGATTTGGATTTAGTGTGTTTGGGATGAAGCCTAAGATCTGTATTTTGAACAAGCTCCCTGGCAAGGCTGGTAGTGCTGTGGACCACACTTCCAACATCCAGATGCCTCACTAGTGTGAGATTCTGATCATGTCAGATCCCTACTTGCAATCCATCAGTAACTCCCATCACCTCCAAGGTTAGGTCCAATGTCCTTAGATGACATCCAAGGGTCTTTATAGTCAGCCTCTTGCCTACCCTTTCAGTGTTACCTGTCACTTGGTGTTCACAAGGCTGGACATATTCTTCCTTTCCATTGGCCTGGAAATATTGACTCCACGAGTCCCTGCCTGTCACCCTGTGCTTCTTCCTTGGGCCTTCCATATCCTGCCTGTCATCCTAGGTCACACTTCATGGCTGGAAAGTTTTGTTTCCTTTTTCTTCTCTGCACTAAACTATAGTGCCTACGGTGACACCGACGATCTTTTCTTTATCTCAGAGTTGCCAGCACCTAGCACAGTGACTGCACACTCAGTAAACATTTGCATGAATGTGGAAATGAACCTGTACATTTGTCTTTCTTCTCCCTGCAGCATTGCTTACTCAACTGAGGTCAACCTATCGCTGATTGTTGTTTGCCCAGACCTTGTTCTCACAAATCTACAATTAAGCTTTTGTCTGAGGAGGTGCACCTGACGCACAGGAGTCATGTCTAATTCCATGTCCTGAACGTTAGCAGCAGTTCATCAGTCACTGTTGCTTGGGAAATGTTACCAAATCAACAGGGCTCTTGGGTGTTTGAGGGGAAAAAAGTCAGATTTCTTTAAAAGCAGTATTTAGCTCTTTAGTAACTAAGTTCTGTTAACCTGGGGAAGTGGTTTTCAACACAAGCCACCTTAAGAACCACTTGGAGATCTTTAAAAACAAACAAACAAACAAACAAACACCGACACAGGGACTCTCATGTAATTGGATTCTCAGGTTTTGGGTATGGTTTGCCATCATCCTCTTTAAGGACTTCTCAGAGATTCATGGAGAGTCACTGTAACCAAGTTAGGCATCATAAGTAGCAATCACAGGGCTGTCCTAGTAACCAGTGGCCACTTAGGCGATGGCAGATTATCCAGCCGTTGTTCCTCCATGCAAAACCTTGATCTAGATTCCTTCTTGACATGAGTAACATGACTCCTGATAAACTTCTTGCCTGCTCTCCAACCCCACCTTCAGTGACTTAGCACTACCAGCCCCATCATTGCTAGCAGCTAATGTGATACTTTTCCCCTGTCATCATGGCTGTGTATTTTCCCTATGCGCACTCTCTATACCCCTTATAAAGCTTGTGCCATCATGGCTGGCTCTCTCTAGTTTCTATCCTCGCTCAGAGGCAGCCTTTTGCTTACCCTTCCTCCAGTGGGTCTCTAGTGTAAAGTCTGTTACATGGTGCCATTTTGTGACATTCCTTTGCCCTCCCATCACTGCAAAACACACCCACAAGCTCCTTCTTACAGCTATGTTTCTAGACAGCCTGCCATTTTGCTAAGAGGTCTGTGCTGGGAATTGAACACCAGTCCTCTGGAAGAGTAGCCAGTGCTCTTAACCACTAACCAACTCTCCACCCTGTGCACATAGACCCTGAACAGGTTCCAGCCAGAACCCAGAACGCATCTCTTGGTTGCTTTCCATCAATCCCAGAAGTGTTGTGGTTTAACTGTTGTATACAGAGATTTCAGGTGAGGTCATGGGGATAACTTTTTAGGGGACAACTGGGCCAATCTTGCTGGAGTCATCTCCTTGAAACATTGCATAACTCCAGGAGTCCTGGACATGATTTCTAGGTTCACCTGCAAAGGTGTTATCATCCTGCAGTAAAGGTGTTAATGATCTTTCTCCCTTGGCACGGGAAAACTGATGACAATACTTACAAAACCTTGCTCCACAGGGCCCAGAAGAATGGGAGAGGCCTGCTTCCAAGTGGGAGGAGCCTGTTTGCCCTTGTGAGGATGGACTGTCAAGAGTTGAGTCCACCTGCCTGGCAGCCCACCAGACCTAGCAGCTTCCCAGTGCCTTCCTGACTGAGCTGAACGTAGTTCCTGAAGTCACCTTCCCATAGGGGAATGTATAAGAGCCACACACAGTGTTTCCCAGCACTGTTGAATATTCCTCAAGGTTCCTGCATTCCCTGACATCAAATATGTGATATTTGATGTGGGGACAGGACACAGGGGAATATTGTGGGGACAGGACACAGGAGGGTCAATTTCTAGCCAATTGGTAGTTAAAAACTACTTCATGTCCCTAACTAGTTCTACAGTTAGTTCACCTGTTTAGTTCCCTAGGAGGTCATATGTTATCACACTGGGTTAAAGCATAAATCACACTCAGTGAAAATTCTCAGGATAAGTCACGGAATGCCTTAATTTCCTCAATCATTGTGGACTAAATGCTGATTTTGCATTGCTATATTAGAGGCATTGGCTCAAAACCTCAGATTATGTTGCCTTTTTCCTTAATGAGAATTCTAGAAGATGATTTAAGGTAGAACTTTAGACTCTGAATAGCAGGAAGAAACTTGGACATATTTGTATCTCTCCCTCTGTCATGTTCTAGCAGAAGGATGGTTGTCTTTGTATGCTCCACTAGGGGGTGCTCAACCTCCCCAAGGACCCTGCATTTGATGGCTTAAGCTACTCCTTCAATATATACGTATATATGTATATATATTTAAATTGTGTGGGACTGGAAAGATGGTACTAGCTGCTCTTCCAGAGGACCTGGGTTGGAGCCCTAGCTCGTATATGGCAGTTCACAACCATCTGTAATTCCATTCCTGGGGCATCTGACACCCTCTTCTGGCCTCTGTGGGTACTGGGCACTCAGACAGCACACAGAAATGCATGCAGGTAAAACCTGTATACATTGCCTAATAAAATAATTTTATTAAAAAAGAATAAATTTGTGTAATACATCCAGTAGCAGACTGCACACCTGCCGCTGTTGCTCACCAGGTTAGAGCATGCTGCAGGCACAGACTTGGGAGTTGAGGCATAAGAGACTCCTGTATACCCTCCAACCTTCTCCCCTACAGGAGCTTTCTTCTCCAGTTTTGGTGTTAGTGATGCTATGCCTTTTGTCCCTCCCTACACTTTACAGAAGAATTAACTTGTTTTAGAGTTTATTGCAGAGTATATGGTAGAGGTGTTTGCTAGCAAGGATTTGGGCCAACCTGCCTGTATTCTCATCTTAGCCCATGGCCAGCCAATTGTACGTCAGTAAAAAGTAATTTATCCTCTTCCTGACTCAGTTTCCCCTCTTCTGAAATAAGAGCACTGGCAGTTCCTGCTTTATAGAGCTGCCGTGAGAGAGAAACACTCATGGGTTTTTTTTGTTTGTTTGTTTGTTTGTTTGTTTTAAAAAGATTTATTTAAAGCCGGGCGTGGTGGTGTGTGCCTTTAATCCCAGCACTTGGGAGGCAGAGGCAGGCGGGTTTCTGAGTTCGAGGCCAGCCTGGTCTACAAGGTGAGTTCCAGGACAGCCAGGACTATACAGAGAAACTCTGTCTCAAAAAAACCAAAAAAAAAAAACCAAAAAAAAAAAAAAAGATTTGTTTATTTTATATATGTGAGTACATTGTCACTGTCTTCAGACATACCAAAAGAGGGCATCGGATCTCATTACAACTGGTTGTGAGCTACCATGTGGTTGCTGGGAATTGAACTCAGGACTTCTGGAAGAGCAGGCAATGCTCTTAACCACTGAGCCATCTCTCCAGCCCCAGTGTGGTTTTTATTTTTTATTTATTTATTTTTTTGAGACAGGATTTCTCTGTGTAACAGAGCCCTGGCTGTCCTGGACTGCCTTTGCAGACCAGGCTGGCCTCAAACTCACAAGAGATACGCCTACCTCTGCCTTCCAAGTGCTGGGATTAAAGGCATGTGCCACTATGCCCAGCTATTTATATTTTAATAGCAGAATTTGCATCTAATAAACAACACAATTATAGTAACTATTGTTGTTGACATTGAACCAATATCTCCCTTCCTGCAGACCAGTTCCTCTTAGATATCTAGTAAAGAGTTGTAAAAATAAAATAACATTTTTTCGGGCCATGATGAACTCTTAGGTTTGTAGCGTACAGTAACGTTAAATAATTAGACATATAGAATTTAACCCCTGTATTTTTATTGTCAGAATTAACAGGAGTTAAATCACCAAGCCAGACTGTTGTCTGTGTTTTAAGTGATTCAGTCTCTTTTAAAAATAAGATTTATTTATTATTTAGTTATGTATATAATTGTGTGTATGCATTTGTGGGGCTATGTACACAAGAAGCTGGCGCTCTCACAGGGTCTCCCTCAAGTGGCTGAGAGCTACTTGATATGGGTGCTGGGAACCAAAAATGGGTTCTCTAGAAGACCAGCCTGTGTTCCCCCACTCCCAGCCCCCAGACAGATTTTCTCTGTGTAGCCCTGGCTGTACTGAAACTCACTCTGTAGACCAGGGTGGCCTTCAACTCAGAGATCTGCCTGCCTCTGCTTCCCAAATGCTGGGATGAAAGGCATGCGCCAACACACTGAGCCCAGCTGCAGTGTGTTCTTAACCACTGAGCCGTCTTTCTAGCCCAAGTGACTCAGTTTCTGTGCTTGCTTGTCATGAGCTGAGAGTGAACAGCTTGTGACTGCCACCAGCTCAGAGACACACCATGGCTCCTCTGTTCCAGGTTTATGCACGTGGGTTCTATGCTCCGTTGGAGGCCCACTCCTTACTCAGGAAGAAGGGAGAAGGGTTTCGCAGCCTTTGGCTGTGCAGCACTCAGGTACTGGGTTCTTTCTCAGTGTTTTGCATTCTCTAGAAATAGAAAGGATTTAAAAATAAACAACCAGTCTTTGCAAGAGCCAGTGATTGACAGGGACCACAGTTTTCTGTCTGCTTTTTAAAATATTCTTTTTCCTTATGTTAAGGAATCTTCCCTGTAAAAACAAGCCTCTCTAGGAGAAATTCGCATCCTGAATTTTCAGACTCGGAAATCCCAAAGAGAACGAGCTAGGGGGTTTTAAAAATATTGTTTGTGTGTATTTATGTGTGTGTGTGTGTGTGTGTGTGTGTGTGAGAGAGAGAGAGAGAGAGAGAGAGAGAGAGATCACATGCATCTGGAGATGAGATGGCTGCTGTTGTTCCTTAGCGGGTGTTCCCTTTATTTGAGCTGGAATCTCCGCCCCACCTGTAGCTCAGTTAGTTCTCTAAGCAGCCTTGACTGGCTGAACAGCAAGCTCCAGAGATTCACTGTCTTCACCTCCACAGAGCTGGGCTGCAGTGGGCTCTATCATAGCTGCTTGCTGTTTTGGTTTGCTGCTGTTGGTTGCTTTTTCAGATTTATTTGTTTGCATATGTGGGTGCTCTACCTGCATGTATGCCTGCCTGGCAGAAGAAGGCATCAGATCCCATTACAGACGGTTGTGAGCCACCATGTGGTTGCTGGGAATTGAACTAAGGACCTCTGGAAGAGCAGCCAGTGCTCACCATTGATCCATTATGTCAGCCCCTGCTGTTAGCTTTATAAACATGAATTCTGGGGCTTGAGCTCAGGTCTTCTTGCTTGTGTGGCTAATGCTTTACTGACAGAGCTGTCCTCTTCTCAGCCCCCAATATTCTGAGTTTGTGTTTGTGCTGTGCGCTCTTGGAAGCTTTGTAAGTCTTCCAGGCAGCCAACTAGGGACAAAAGTGAGTTCAAAGAGAGCTGTGAGGAGTCCCGTGAATGCCGTGTGTTCTTACTTGCCTTTGCTCTGTGTCTTTAGACCTTGACAAAGCCTGTTTCAGAGAACCTGTGTAGCTTCAGGTTTGACCTGTTTTATACAGGGAAGGATGGCCAGGTGACCTTCTCTTTCTTGACTGTGTATCCTAGATTTTTCAGAGTTGCTACCAGAAACCACAGCCAAAGAGTGGCCTCCCCATCATCCCAGGCATCGGTTTGAGAAGTCTCTGCTTTGCCATTCAAACTAGATAAGAGCTGGGTGAACAGAACGGTGGGTCAAAATCAGTACTTGGGATTTCATTTCAAAGATCCTTCGTGTCCAGCCCATTCTGACTTCCACATGGATTCCTGTGGTGGCCCCAAGTGTATCCATACTTGACTAAGATAAGGATTTAAATCAGACAGCACCTCAAACTCCTTCACAGTGAGAAAAGCCACTCATTTTACTATTTATTTTTAAACTATTAATGTTCATACAAGACTAGGGGTCAGAGGCCCTGTCTGCCTGATGTGAAAATTACTGTTTTTAATTTTAACAACTGTGGGGCTGCTTGTCCAAAACAGTTAAGTGACCCCAGTTTAACAAGTGTATTTTCCAGAAAGCCCCAAGAGACGAATTTTTATAGTCATTCTTTCTGAAAGAAGTAACATGTCATTGTTAGCTTGCCTGGAATATGCCTGCACAAGATCTGTGCTTGCCACCGGTCCCCAAAGTAAGGGACAAACTGCCAGAATCTAGAATAAGTTACTGGTCCTTTACAGCGGTGTGGGCCAGAGAGGAGAGTGGTCTGTCCATGACAGAATCCCCCCTTCTTTTTTATCTTCCTTCCCAACGATGGGTTAAGTTTTGTACCCACACTTGTCTGTTGAACTTCCAACCCCTGCTATGTTCAAATGTTATTGCCTTTGCAAACAAGTTTGGATAGAGGTTTAAGTTAAATGATTCCATCAGGGGAATGGTATTAACCCAGGGAGATTGGTGTCCCTCCAAGGATAGCGTGAGACACAATGGTGAGCCTGAGTGAGGGGATGTCACAGGAAGAGGCATCAAGAGTGTAGCCATCTGCAAACTAGGACAGGCTTCAGAAGAAGCCAGACCTGCCAGCACCTTGATGTTGGATTCCCAGCCTCTGCACTAGGTGAACTCTTTGTCCTTATTGGTTCTGAAGTGCAGTGACCATGTGCTGGCTGAGACTAAATATGTCTCTCCTATTGTAGGGTAGGTGTACCCTGCAAGGACTGTTCCGCAGTATCTGAAGATAGTTTTTTTTTTAATTATTTTTTTAACTATATTTTAATTATATAACACTATGTGGATACTGGCAGATGAGTGCAGGTGCCTATGGAGGCCAGAAGCATCAGATCCCCTAGAGCTGGAGTTATAAATGGTTGTGAGGTGCCTGATGTGGGTACTGGGAATGAACCTGGGTCTTCTGGAAGACCAGAAAGTGCTCTTAATTGCTGAACCATCTCTCCAGCCCCCTGGGGATAGTTTTGATTCTCACGACTTGAGGGAGATGCTACTGGCATAGATGGCAGAGGCCAGGGCTGCTGGGGAATAGCCTACAAATGTACAGAATGCTTTCACAGCAAGGAGATACCTGGCTAAAATGCCAAGAAGACCAAGAGTGAGAAGTCCTGCTGGGTGATCCAGCAACCGAGGAGTGCTGAACTGGGGGAGTGGCTCAGAATGCTTGCATAGCACAGCCTGCTCAGTCTTGGGTTTGATCCCCAACACTGCATAAGCCAGGCTTTGTAATCCCAGCACTCAGGAGGTAAAAGCAGGAGGATCATAAGTTGAAGGTCATTCTTAGCAACATAGCGAGTTTGAGAACAGCCTGGAACCCGTGTGACTTTGTCTCTAAAACAGTCAATAAAATGACTGGACAGCCAGATTGATGGTGGAGTTTCCATTTCCCTGACAATATTCTGTGAGCTGGATTCCTCCTTCCAGGGTTCTGCTAACTCACTCTAGGACTGACGGCACACACATCCTGACAGGACAGTGTTGACCCTTGGGAACACTTTGCAGATCTCAGGTCTCAGTACCCATTCTCATTAGGGCATATTTCCAAAGCCACACCACCTATCCAGGACCCAGAAGGCCCTGCTGTGGACGAGGCTGGCATTGGCAGTTGATTGTACTGTTCCCTTTCTCAGCTTCTAACCCGAGGGCTGCAGTACTCAGGCGATTCTCATCAGAATCTTCACATGCCAAGTTCCTAAGTCTGTAAAATATTGTAAGACAGACTCTGTGTGTGTGTGTGTTTTAAAAAGGGGGAGGGAAGGAGGGAGGAAGGGAGAGAGAGAGAGAGAGAGAGAGAGAGAGAGAGAGAGAGAGAGAGAGAGAGAGAGAGAGATTGTGTGTGCTGAAAACCGCATATTCAAACCATTGCCTATTTCTGCACCTCATCCTGCCAATTACAATCTGCTTGGTGGTGTGAAACAGACAGCCGGCAGGAGTGATGGAGACAGGAGGCCCGGTGAACAAGGGCTTTGTGCATTCTCAGCTTCAGAGAGAATGTTCAGCGGGGCGGACAGGCATGTAACTGGCAGGTTTAGGAATCAGTAAAAAACCAAGAGCTGGAAGTCCTAATTTATCGTCTGTTTCAATACAAGGCTAGACACAGGCTATTTAATATAATGCATTGTTTTCCAGTGGAGGAGAGTGGAAGTTATTGATGCATTACAAATGCAGGCAAATGCATCTCATAAGCCAAGGGGTAGGTAATAACAATTGCAGAAGACTAAATTTGACTTTAATCCCCTGAAGAATGGCATGCGCGCAGCTTAAAATGATAAAAGCTAGAGGGGGTGGGGAAAGAGGAGAGAGAGATGGGAGGGCAAGAAGGAGGCTGAGGGAGATGCTCAGGGGAGGGTTGGAGACAAACAGAGAGAGATGGAGAGAGAAGGGAGAGCTGATTTTTCCTCTTGGGATTGTGCACTTCTTGGTTAGGAAATAAAGTGGAAATGGAAAGAAAAAGATTAAAAAGATCTTGTTTTGGTAAGCAGCACCCTGCTTGGCAGGGTCTGTTTTTTGCAGCAGGCCTGGCGTCATGCGCAGTCAAGCGGCTTGGAGTGGTTTAAAAATCTTCCAATCCCTTAGATAATCCCAGAGGCAGAGAAAAAGAAACTCTGGGTCCATGAGTGTATAGGGCCTGGTCAGTGTCCCTCTCCCGGGGTCTCTGGGAGCCTGGCTACAGTGGATGTGGGTTAGAATTCCTCACCATGGAGAATGATATTTTCGATGTAGAGGTGCCCTGTGAACTCTGGTAGGGAGACTGAATGATGGAGATGCAAGGCTCTCTACTGCCATCTGAGACATAAAAGTGACTTTAGAGTAAATAAGCACAATAGTCTTGTCCAGGACTGTGTGGGGACATGGTCCTTTAATCTCAGCACCTAGAGCAGAGGCAGGTGGATCTCTGGAGTTGGGGGCCAGCCTGGTCTACATGGTGAATTATAGGTCATCCAGGGCTAGAGAGTGAGACCCTGTGTCAACAGAAATTCCCAAACCCATACTGAGCCCCATTATAACTGACCAGGGAGTTGAAATTCTAGGTGAAGAATCATGTGATAAGGAGCCTCTTAAGCCCTGGTAGTCTACTCCTTGGTGGAACGGGATCTAAAGTCTGCCATACTTATCGGGGATGCATTGATACTCCCATGCACCTCTTTCTTTACACTTGTACTCAGCTTAGGAGGGACTCATTGTATTCCCCTTGGAGAGAGGAGGAAACTAGGGTACAGCTGATGGCGGCGGATGGGAGCTTCAGACCTCGGTGCACAGAATCTGCTTACTGCATTTAGTCACCGAAGGTGTTTCTTCTGGGGTGAGCAGAAGTTTGTTTTCCTTTCCACTCCCATCCACTGAGCGGTCCCTGGTGATGCTGTGCCCGATGTTGGCTTTCCATTATCAACACAAGTCACATTTGCCTGGTTTATAGATGTGTTTGCAGGGCACCATCTGCCTTCCCTGGTGATCCAGTGACAAACAGAGGGAGAAAGAAGATTGGCACCAGAAGAACTTCCTGGAGCAGCTTTGGAACGGTGGCAGCCAAGTGTATCCAGCTTGGGTCATGGAGCACAGAGTCCCTGGTCATAGCTGCCTGAAGTCACTGACTGTGAGCCACTCAGAGATAAACAAATGGACCCACTCAGTAGAACACACGGTGCCTGTATCACCCCATCTAAGTGCTTCGGATGGCTGAATGCTAAGGGGAGCCAGTGATTTCACTTCTCTAGGCTTACCCCGATGTAGTAGGCCCTCACTCAACATCTGCTAACTATCTGATCTGACAGCACTCAGCCTGGTGCTGATGCTGCCAGTCCATGTCTAGGGAACTGCTTAGCCTGCAGAGAGAAATCCTTTTCATTTGGAAGAATGAACTTGACCATTTGCCTATGACTATGGGGAAGGTAGACCTCGTGGCCTAGAGTCTCACTCCCTTGCAAGTTGGCATGTATTTTTGTATTTTGTGTCTCCTGGCTGTTCACTCATGAGGAATGATAGGGCCATTGTTTGGTCCTGGTTTCCTTCTGGGAAGCGACCTCCTATCCAGGATAGACACACACTTAGGATGCTTTAAAGAGAGATTAGCTAAACTAGAGCAAACAAAATGCACAGCATGCCCTGAACTGGGGTAGATAAGTTTCTTGTCTTCCTGAGAGCCCGTTCTATGGGTGGCAACTTAATTTTCTTCATCATACAAGCTTGGAAAACATCAGAGGTATCTTTGTCCTCTCTTGTGACTCCCACACCCAATCTGTCCTAGTGAGTTTGAGTCTCAAAGCATGTGTAAGGCTGGCTCAGGTCTTCCTGTCTCTTATCTGATCTGAGCAGTTACAGAAGCCCCTCATTGCTATTCTTGCCCCTAGCTTTCCAATATCTTTAATGAGTAGCCGTTTTTTTAAACTGTGCTCACCAAGCCTTAGGCTCTCTCAGCCCAGTGTTAAGACCTCACCCTTCAGTGAAGGATCAAACAGAGTCTGGATGAGGCTCGTGGGCACTCAGTACTATCCAACCAGTTCTAAGTTCTCATTTAAAATATTTTTAGAGGTCTGAGAAACGAAAAAAGGCTCTATTTTTAAAAGCTGTTTTCGGACTTTTGGGTGAGATTTCACTTAAAGAAATCTGTGGCTCAGATTTCTGGAGGCATTGTGTTAAGTGAATGAGCCAGGCTCGGAAAGACAAAAACCCCACATGTTCTCACTTAGATATAGACTCTTTAAGGTGATTTCACAGAAGGATAGAATAGAATTGCAGCTCTGAGGGGCTGGGAAAGAGGACGGCTAGGGGGGAGGAAGAAGAGACAATTGGGCAGGAGGGATAAGTTTTGGTGTTCTATAGCACAGCAGGGTAACTATGTTAACAATTCAGTGAATGTTTCAAAGTAGCCAGTGGAGAGGATTTTGAGTGGGTTCAACACAAAGAAGTGATAAGTGTCTGAGGGGAAGGGATATTCGGATAACCTTGATCTGAATTTTGCTACACATTGTATTTGTATACTGAAGTATCACATTGCACTTTACAAAGATGTACAATAATAATAATAATAATAATAATAATAATAATAATAAAACATGTTGCGGTTATAAAATCTCCCCACAGGCTTGCGTTTTGAGTGCATCCTGAACACTTCCTGTGACAGATGCTACTTTGGGAAGTGGTAGAAACTTGAGGAGATGTGGCTTATACTTGGGGCTGTGTCTTGCCCTGGACCCTTCCTGGGTTTCTCCACTATTTCCTGTTCCCCTGTTCTGCAAATTCCTTTTCTGCCGCTTATCTGCAAAGAGCAGGGTTAGGTCCTCAACAGTTCTTGCTGCTAGGATGCTTTGCCCAAGGTGACTGCAGTCTCTGGGCTGTAGGCTCCAACGTGGCTCTGCTCCCATGGCTTGCTTTGCTTGGGTATTTCATCACAGCAAAAGTCACTGAAAGGGAAGGCAGCAGAAATCTGCCATTAAGAGGTTTGAAAAGGAGTATTGTCCCAAATAAAAGACACTACTGAGCAGGCTGTGAGCTGTGAGGCACAGCCTTAGTCTAGTCTTGAAGTTTGGTCGTACTAATGTGATTCTGTTGGTTCTCAAGGCGTAGTAGGACCTAGGACACTGGGCTTCCTTCAAACCAAGGGTAAGAAACAATGGGACTGAGGGAATGAGTGAAGGGCAGGATTGGGAAGGCTCACGTTGTTTCTTGGAGGCTTGTTAACAAGACGTCAGAAAGATAGACCTTGGAAGGGTCTGTGCTGAAGCTAAGCTTCATCAGGGAGTCCTTTTGACACCCCACTACACATGTCCTGCGGTCGATGTGTGAATATGCTTCACGGAAGTTCACAAAGGGAAGCCATTTCTAGAGAAGTCTCACCCTGTTTGTGTTTCACAAGCAAAATCCAGCGTGACAGAAGCTCAGTTCAAAGTTGACCTGGACATGAAGGATTTGTGGCCACACTGCCTGCTCTCTGGGATGGAGAAGGGTCCCATCAGATAGGGGTAGGTGTGTGCCGCCACCAGCTGTGGCTGAGGTGGTACCTCTGCTCTCCAGGGAAGGGAAGTTGAGTCTGAGAAAGTTGTGGTATCTGTTTGGGAGGATTTACTGATTTTGGTTTTCATGATGGGAACAACACTGAGTCTGCTTACTGGGAACAAATGACCCAGTGCATGTAGAAGGTAACCTAAGGTCTACTATACACATTCTGTCTTCTGGGGTCTACCTCAGCTCAGCTGAATGGCAAATCCCATGTTTTTGCCACTGTGGCATGGCATTTAGGTGCCATGGATTGTTAGATAGGTATGAGATGATGATGATGAATTTGCTGATTGAGAGCACACAAAATTCTAGGTCTCAGAGAGGTTTGACATTGTGTTTTAATGTTTTTATCGTTACATTTATTTACTTACTTGTATGTGTGCAGTAATATAATATATTACTTCTCATAGGTGTGTATGCATGTGCCATGATGCACATGCGAAGACTAGAGGAGAACTTTGGTGGGGGGAGGGGCACTTCTCTCCTACCATGTGATCCTGTCGACGGAACTCTGGTCATCAGGCTTGGTGGCAGGTACCTTTACCACTGAGCCATCTCACCAGCCCAAGGCTCTACTTAAAGAAAGCAACTATACTAGGCCTTTTCTCGAAGAAATTTAAACTGGTTAAGAATAAAAGACAGCGCTGCTAACAACACTGTGCTGTTGTTTGGATGAGAAATGCCTCCCTTTAGCTTTCTGCATTTAAGCCCTTGGTCCCCAGTTGATGGACATGTTTGGGACCCCTCAGAAGTTGCAGCATCAGGGGAGGAAGCACAACACTGGAAGGTGGGCCTTGAAGTTTTGTAGTCTTGCCCTACTCTCTCCCCTCTCTGCTTCCTGTGTGAGGTTGAAATGTGATCAGCTAGCTTCGACTCATCTGCCATGCCTTCTCTGCCATTTTGGCCTAACCCTTTGGAACCATAAGCTAAAATAAACTCTCTCTTCTCTAAGTAGCTTTTGGTTATGATGTTTTTATCACAGCAACAGAAAGTAACTAATACACACTCCAAAAATTTAATCCAATAATGAGATAATGAAAACGAATCCATGGAAAGCAGTAGGGAGGTCCTCACCAATCCAAAAGATACAGGCTGCATGGCTGCCATCCTAACTCTAAGAAGCCAGCTAGAAGCGTCTTTCCCAAACTCAGTTCTGCACTCTCAAGTCGAAAGCAGCAACAAGGGAACTATTTATGCCATAGAAACTGATTAAATGCTTGGGGGTGGGTGGGTGGGTGGGTTCTCTTCCCCAGGACAGCTGGTTGAGAGACATTGGCCAGCACACTACACTGCTAACAAATGCCACTGCAAGTTAGTATGATATACTTTTGGGATCTGGAGCTGCTCTCTATAGGATAAGTGACTCTGGGTTCCTTGATATCCGTGAATGGCTTCCATTGTAACTTAGGATACAGGGATGACAGTACCAGCTGTGGGTATGTTAGTCTTGTGCTGTGACACAAAACTAACAGGAGCAGCTGAAGGGAGGAGAGGTTTATTCTGGCTCCCGCTTTCAATCCTTCACGGCAGGGAGGGCGTAGCAGTGGGGGCTGTCAGTTGGTTTTTCTTTACATGGCATGGACTAGGAAGCAGAGAATACAGGGCGGAACCAGGCATGATTATAATCTTTGAAAACCCTCCCTTTGTGACCTACTTCTGCTAGCCTGCTTCCACTTCCTAAAGATTCCATGGCCTTCAAAATAGCACTACAGGCTGGGAACCAAAGTATTCAAAGCCGAAGTCTATGAGCGACATCTTGAATTCAAGCCCTAGCCGTGAGCGAGTGGCTAAGGTGAGCGGCGTTATCTCAAAGATCCTTGTTTTGAAGGAACAGAACCCATTTGTTTTAGTCTGCTTTGTGCTGCTATAGCAGGGACCATCTGAGACTAAGCGATTCATAAAGAGCACAGATTTATTTATCATAGCTCTAAAGACAAAGTCCAAGATCAAAGGGCCTGTATCTGGTTAAGTATCTTAACCATCCCATGGTTGCTACAGCATCCATCGCAGAAAGCAGAGGGTGCGTGTAAAAGAGATGGAAGGGGCCCACTTACATGCCCATTAATACCTCTGGTGACAGCAACACTCATCCATCAGTGAAGGCAGGGCCTCCACTCCCTAATCGCTTGTTAGGAGTCTCATGACCCAACACTGGGAATTGAGTTTCCAATTTGTAAACCACATTGAGAAGCAACATCATTTGGGTTGACTTAAGAGGAGAAGAGAGCCATGTGGTGGTGGTGCACTTCTTTAATTCCAGCACTTGGGAGGCAGAGGTAGGTGAATTTCTGAGTTTGAGGCCAGCCTGGTCTACAAAGTGAGTCCCAGGACAGCCAGGGCTATACAGAGAAACACTGTATCGAAAAAAAAAAAAACCAAAACAAACAAACAAACAAACAAAAAACAGGAGAAGAGAGATACTGAAAGATACTGAAGGACGCTAGCAATAATTTTGGTTTCAATGTTTATGTCTTAGAAGACAGCATTGATTGGCCTCGCTTGGGTCAAGTGGCCATCCTTGATCCCATTACCTGCAGTTGAGGGAATGAAGTCACTTGTCATTGGTCCTCAGTGGGAACATTAGAACCAGAACTTCTGAGAAAGGTCATGGCAAGGCAGGAAGGCGAATTGAAGGGGTCTGTTGTGTTAGTGTCCTCTGTGTGTGTGTGTGTGTGTGTGTGAGATGAAGGTGCTGATGGACAATGGCCTCACTCTGGTCAAATTCCTCTGAATGTGACAAGTGATCTCCCATGTTTAAAAAATGTTGTGTGGGAGGTTGGAGAGATGGCTCATTGTTTAAAAGCACTGCTCTTCCAGAGGTCCTGAGTTCAAGTCCCAGTAACCACATGATGGCTCACAATCATCTATAATAGGATCTGATGCTCTCTCTGGTGTGTCTGAAGACAGTAACAGTGTGCTCACATACATAAAACAAATAAAAACATCTTAAAGAAAAAACCGATGTGCATTAAAGAAAAACTTAATTCTGTTTTTTTTTTTAAAGGTCACTGGAACATTGCCTGCAGTCCAATTTTCTCCTTAATCCTCACTGCTCACATATTAGCTATTCTATGTGAGGAGATAGAGGAGAATTATGGGAAATGGGTAGGAGAAGAGAATTAGAATTACAGCAGCAAGAAAAAGATACCCAGAAGCCCTCTGCTTTAGACAAGAACAAATTCTGCCTGTTTACTCACACAGACAACTGTTTAAGACTTGGATGTGGGACTGTCCTGTTCTTATGATCCAGAGTCCAGGCATGCCACATAGGACACCTGTCAGGTTGTTCATCTCTAGGTGTCACATGTAGATATGTAGACAGAGTCAGGGAAGACTGTTCTGTTGGCATAGATTCTCCA
The DNA here is from genome assembly GCF_000001635.26 of Mus musculus. Classification (NCBI taxonomy): domain Eukaryota; kingdom Metazoa; phylum Chordata; class Mammalia; order Rodentia; family Muridae; genus Mus; species Mus musculus. Next base: position 64,526,658 of record NC_000080.6, on the reverse strand, counting down.
CCAACCCCTAGAATGGCAAAGGACCATTTGAGGCAGGAAAAAAAATAATCCATGATCTAAGATCATGTGTCCTTGAAATGTTCCTGGTCTTAATTTAGTTTTTGATGTAATTACACAGTTTTACCAGGGTCAGGGTTCGAGGAGAGCAGGAGAAAATCTGACAAGTACATTCTAACATGATGGGGGATGTGAACTGGTCAAGCCTTCAGTCTCGGGGCTGCTGTCAGCAAATGGGGTGTGTCAAAGGCTTCAGAGTGGTAGTGTGTCTGCAGCGTGGGGAGGGAAGCCATTTCTCTTTGGATTTGAAAATCACTTCCTGGCAAAAGCAGCAAAATTGTAAATTCCCAGTCTGCTTTTAGTTCTCTGGGGAACACAGTATTACAAAGTGGAGGGAGGCAGGGACAGAGGAGGGCGGGGGGATGCGAATGTGAATATCATGGAGGAAAAAAAAATGACCAGTCCTGACATGATTCACAATGAGCGACCAAGCAGAAAAGCAGGCACTTGCTCTTCTTTAAGTATACCAGGTGAAGACGGTTTTTTAAAAAGCTGACAAAAAGAGACAAGATATTTTCTGAAATTAATACTAATCACGCTGACATCAGGAAGCAACCATTCCAGCACAGAATGGCCCAGAACAAGAACACAGCCTGGAACTGCGAGACTGGCAGAGAGAAGAAAATGAACTGTCCAGGACCAGACAAAGGCTGTGCTTTGTCACATCTGATTAAGGCTTTCTACCCATTCCTCAATGAGGAAAGATTGGAAGTTACCCTGAGAGCCCTGCCTTGGATTTCCTGTTGTTGTTTAAGTTAGCCCTACACAGGAATTCCTCTCTGCTCTGTGTGAGATACATTCCAAGATCCACAGTGGGTGCATGAGACTTTAACTAGTGTCATAGGCTACAGAGATTACATTTTTTTTTCCTTAGCAGACATAGGATCGAATTTAAAATAAATTAATTATAACAACGCACCGTAGCAAATGCCAGCAGTATGACCCCTGCACTTTAGGGTTATCATTGAGTAAGAGAAGGGTCATTTAAACACAAGTACTGAGAAACTAGACAATTGATCTGATAACCAAGATAGTACTAAGTAATAAAGGACAGTGTACTCTATTCCCTAGACAAAGGGCGATTCATGTCCCAGGCATGAGTGGGAGAGTGTAGGACTTTGTCACCATACTCAGCATGGTGCGCAATCTAAATTTTATCTTTGGGCTGGGGGTGTGTGGTCTTAATTGGTTAAGAGGATCTTGCAGACTGATCGGAGAGCCAGGTGGACTTTTCCAACCTCTGCAGAGAACACTGGAGTCCCGAGCATTGGCCTTACGGAAAATGGACTTAGCCTGGTGTATTTATGTGTCTCTGTGTTAGCTCATCGCTCTGATTCCACACGGAGCTGGTCCTTCAGTTTCAGTGTACTGCTTATATTCTATCATCGGATATGTTTTCCCTCAGCTTGTTGGTGTGTGGATATATGTGCAGCGCAAACCAGTGGTGTGTGTGTGTGTGTTATCTTCCTCACTCATTTCCTATCTTACTTTTTGAGACAGCATCAAAATATTGAGCCTGTAGCCCACCAGTTTGGTCAGACTGGCTGGCCAGCAATCTTCAGGGATCCCCATCTCTCCCATCTGGTGCTGTGTCTGCCCTGCTTTTTTATGTGGGTTTTGCTGGTCAGGCACAGGTTCTTATGCTCTCAGACAAGCACGCTACAGCCGGAGTCGTCACCCCTCCCCCATCCCCAGCTCTTTCTTGACAACTCTGAAGATTTCAGAACGTTCAGCCTAAGAATGGGAAGCCATACAGTGCGAGAACTCAGTCCCTCAAGTGGCTTTGCTCTGCTCAGCATAGGAAAGAAAGCAGGAGAAGGGGGGGGGGGTGGCGAGCGTGAGGAGAAAAGTTAGACACATGGCTGCGAAGGGAGTTAGGTGGGTTACTACTTGGGGACTATTTGGAACAAGGTGGGAATCATTTGTGAGGCTCAGGCAGAGCAGCCTGAAGCAGGGTCTGAGAACGTCTGCAGCCAGCTGGGGGCTGGCAGGGTTCTCTTTGAGAGGCATCCCTTAGTGTTTATAGATCGATTAGTCTTCTGACTTGTCTAAGTCTTTCCTCACAACATCTGTTTATCGGCCCTCGGGCAGAGCAGTTGCACTGCTAACATGTGCCCTTGTCAGGGACACTTTGTGACAGACATGCTCCCTTGCAACATCTCCTGGAAACTGGTATGCCTGCCAGGCTGCCATGTGTTCTGAGACTTGATTTTTTTCTTTTCTTTTCTTTCTTAGTTTTACAATTTTTTTTTGGCATGGTGTGCATGTGTGCTAGAATGAATGTTTTGAATAGTGTGTGCACCTACGTATGGGTATATGTGAATACAGTGTTTAATACATGTTTTTGTATGTGTCTGAGCACATCCATAAGTGTGTGTGTGTGTGTGTGTGTGTGTGTGTGAATGTGTGTTCACAAGGATGTGGAGACAGAGGAAGGTTGATGTCAGAAACCAACCTCAGTGACTATTCTTCAGCCTTATTCATTTAGAACCTTGAGCTCAATTAAACCTATGAACTACTGATATGGCTAGTTTGTTAATTTGCTCTGGGGATCTCTGGTAGAATCTTTTGGGGCTGTAATTAAAGGTGGATCACCACATTTATATGGCATAGACATGGGTTTAGAGGGCTCTGAACTCTAGTCCTCGTGCCTGCTCGGTAGACATTTAACCAAGGAGCCATCTCTTCAGGACTGAGGAATGAGAAGATAGGTAATTCTAGGCAAATTCCCATGGAGTCTGAGCTAGCTCTCATTTTTAGTTAATCGCTTCGGGGTTTGACTTTGTGAAAGCAACATGGCTGTAAGATTCTGTAGTCACTACTGGCTCTTTAGATCCTTTCAGGTGAGCCCTTTCCTTTAGCTCTATTCTAGCACCAATGAATTGGAACATTCCAGGTCATTTCCCTGTGAATCTTTCATGAGGTGTTAAGGTTTGGAAATGTCCTCCAAAGGCATGGATGCTGATGGTTGGTTGGCTCTCCAGCCTGTAGCGCTATCAGGATTCAGTGGAACCTAAAGGAAGGTGGGGCCCAGTGGGAGGAAACTGGGGGCATGCTCTGGAAGAGGACATTGGGACCCTGGCCTTTTTCCTTACTCTACTTCTGGGCCACCACGGGGTGAGCAGCATTGCTCTGCCACCTGCTCCTTGCCGTGACACTGCCTCAAAGCTGTGAAGTCAGCTGGCCACAGACTGACCACCTCCGCAACAGCAAACCTCACTAAATCTTCTCTCTCTTAAAGCTGAGAATCTTGGGTCTTTTGCCACGGCTATGGTGATTGGGCATGCACACAGCTGGTGCATCTGTATTCTAGAGAGCAAGTACTTCTGGGAAAAGAGTCTAGACTCAATTTTCTGTGACATTTTCATAGATTCAAAAGGCAATTTGAGAGCATTTCCACTCTGGCAGTGTCTGTTACATGTGACGGAACTGCAGGCCAGAAGCATGTCCCCCTGTCCTCCTCCCGCCCATCATACCCCACTCTCTTTCTCTTTGCCTCTGTTTAATGTATCTTGTTAAGCCTGCAATCTTAGACCTTTAGGCTCCTGTGCATAGCACTCAGAAATGATTCTATGCAGATCTGGATATAATTAAACTTGCTTTTCCTTAACAACATGGTAAGATTGGCATTTTAGCATCCCAAGTTCTTTTTTTCTCCCCTGATAGATTATTATTATTATTATTAATTCAGATAAAGCCAGTGTTGTATTATTTTGAATGCTGGGAGAATGGATTTCTTTTCTTTTCTTTTTTTTTTTTTTTTTTTTTAGTTTGGAGTTTGAGGCAATTAGAGCCACAAATTAATTTCTCACATTAAGAAGAATGTTCCGTCTTCCGGTCTGCACCTGCTCAGCCCCCATTTCCAGTCATCTGGAGGCTGCTACCCTAAACAGGAAGAGGAAACACACATGCGGGGACAGAGGGAATCACTAATGGCTAATCAATAACCAGGCAGTGTTTCAGAGCTCTAAAGAGACGTGGTTCAGGATTACGAAAAACCAGGGAGGGGGGGCAATTAGTTGTGGTTTCACTTGTGTGGGGGTTACCGGAAAGATCCTGAACTTATTATCAACCATCAATACCTAAGTCTAGTGACTTCAAACCCAGCAGTGAGTCACTGTGCCCATCTTCTCTCTCCTCCCTTCTCCACAACCATGCTTCTTCTCTTGAATTCCAGCCTCTGTTCAGGTGTCAGCTTCTGCGCCATCATCAGAGTTGGATGCTTTCCTGCTGATCTGCTTCCGCAAGCTGTTAGGGACCAGGGTTAGCTGTTTGTCCAGGATCCATTCTACCCTTCTCCTGTGTCTTGCAACACCATCAGACTTTCACTTGGGGATGTTATTTTGAGGTTAGGGTAAAATACACTCTACCCATTGCCCAAGTGGTGGGTCCAGACTAGGTAAGGAGAATCAAAGCAACCCTGTCTTCTTTGCCACAGAGATTGTCTGAGAGGCCTCATGAGTGTTTGGCCTTCACCTATCTCTGTTGTTGGCTCAGGATGAGCTCAGATGGAAGCCCTGAATTAAAATAGAAACATATCCTTGATTAGGGGTGATAGAGGGACACTAAAAACTCAAGTCAGCTTAGCACAGTGGATTCAAGCTACCCTGGGAAAGACAGGGCTAAGGTAAGCAGTCAGAATTACGTTGAAGACTTCAGATTTCTTTGTTTTCAAAAGGAGATTGTGAGGCATTGACCTTGGCTTTAGTTCCAGCCCTGTGGGTGTGAGACTATGGAGATGTGGGGATGGAGAGGTAGGACTGTGTGAGATTTGAAGAAAGGCTACGAGTAGTGCTGATATCCACTCTGCTGGACCATTGCACAGACTCCTGGGTCTGCTTTCCCTCCAACGTCCTCTTTGTATGCTTTTCAACTATGGTCATATTCTGCCTTTGTTTGTGTTGTTCCAGAATATTCTTTGCACCTTGCTTTCTTGTCATACCCTAGCCTGTCCTGGTTATGTCTAGCATTGACGAGAACATTGTACACACACACTCTCTCTTAGGATTTATATATTTATTTTATTTTATGTGCATAGGTGTTTAGCCTGAACGTATGTCTATCATGTATCTACTTTCCTCTTCTACCAGAGGGTGAATTCTTGAAAGCCCATTGTTCTAGTCTTTCCAGCTCTGAAGCCATGGCTGTGCCCTGCACAATAGGCTCAGTTGGTATTTCAGTGCAGTGTGAATGAGCAGATATGAATGCAGGGCACCATGTGGGATACAGGAGACTGTAAACCACAATGCTGGATGAAGATGTCAAACATTCTTACCACTATTTAGTGCAACTGAATATCTCAAAAGTCTTCAAATACCCTTTCAATACTTATCTTGCTTTTCCTCTCAGACATAATCAATGGCTTCTTCCTTGGAACTGTCTTGGTGTACTCCATTAGGCTTTTTCTGTTTTAAGAGTAGCTTTATGCAAATCATCAGTTTTGTCTTATGGAACTGTCTCCCTCACTAGACAGAAGAGTCTTACAGGAGCGGGACAGACAGCATCCTCTAGGTTCTTGGAATCCACGTCACCACTTGCCTTCTTTTTCTTTCTCCCTCTTTCTCTCCCTCTGTGGTGGTTTGAGTGAAATAGTCTCCACAGCCTTGGGCATTTGAATACTTGGTCCCCGAGTTGGTAATGCTGCTTGGGAGGGCTTAGAAGTTATGGCCTTGTTGGAGGAGGTGTGTTATTGGAGGTGGAGCTTTGAGAATTTAAATACTCACACCATCTCTAGTTTGTTCTTTCTATTTCATGCTTGTAGTTCAAAATGTGAGTCCTCTGCTTCCTGGTCTTGTCATTATGCCTCTGCTCTGACACCGTGGACTCTAACCTTCTGGAACTGAAAGTGCAAATAAACTCTTCTATAAGCTGTCTTGGTCATGGTGTTTGTCACAGAACAGGGAAGTAACTAAAACACCCTTCCCTCCTCCTCCTCCTCCTCCTCCTCCTCCTCCTCCTCCTCCTCCTCCTCCTCCTCCTCTTCCTTCTCTCTCCACTTTTCTTCCTCTTCCTCTTCTTCTTCTTCCTCTTCCTCCCCCCCACTCTCTCACACATACACACACACACATTTTTGTTTGGACAGAAGAATTCATTCTACAGTTGAGATTGGTTTCAAATTCATTCTGCAGCCCAGATTAGTCTTGAGCTCATAGCAAACCTCCTGCCTCAGTATCCTAAAAGCTAGAATTATAAGCACGAGCTACTATGCTTAGTTGTTTAAGTCCATGGTTTTTACATTGATATTAGTTGATGTTCAGCCTTCTGCCTTTGAGGCCAATATCTTTGCAATGGTTAATCTCTATTGTCAGTGTGGCTGGACTTAGAATCATATAGGAGGCACACCATGCCTGGGCATGTCTGCAAAGGAAGAGGTTTAATTTAGGAGGGAAATCTCACCATGGTGAGGGTGGCATCATCTCATAGGCTGGGCTTCCAGTCTGAATAAGGAGGAAGAAGGCTGAGCATCAGTGTTGATCTCTTTCTGCTTCCTGATTGTGGATGCAATGTGACCAGCTGCCATATGTTCCCGCTGCCTGGCCTCCCCTGCCATAATGAACTGTGCCCTCAGATTGTAAGACAATAATTAACCTCTTCCTCCTTAAGTTGATTTTGTCAGGCATTTGTCACAGCAGCAAGAAATGTGCCCAAGGTAATCTTCACCCAAATTCACTTCTTTTTCCTGGCAGGCTCAGAGGAGTCAGCAAAGCTCCTCCATCTTCCTTTATTGAATCCTCGGACTTGAAGATACCAGTGGATTTGGAGCTGTCCTCAATCACAGAGAGCTGGTGCATCCTTGCCACGGGTAGATCAAGAGGCTTCTCCTCCATCACTGAAGAAGGGCTCTTAAGCTCAGGCTCTGTTACTAAATAGGAAGTGCAGAAACCAGTTGCTTGGGCTTGGCAGAAGGAGGCAAGAGGCCATGAAATAGTCCGTGCAGAGGAGAGGGCGTCTGAGTGCCGAGGGAGTCTTGCAAGGACTTGTTAGGGTTTCCTCTGGGCCAGAAACATCCTTGATTTGGAAAGGATTAGGAAATGATTGGGCTTGAATTGGGCACACTTATTCTTATTGTGCAAAGCCTTGTGGGAGTCCCCTCTAGAGTTGACTTTGAATCAGTCCAGCTGAAAACCGGAGGTGATTGAATTTGAAGTACAGAGAATGATCCTGCTTTTCCTGGTGAGATAGCTGCTGTCCGGCCCCTCCCCCTGGCCCCAAAGTAGGCCTGTGTAAGGGTGAACATTGGCGAGAGGGGAGGGAAACGTAAGTTCCCCAACCCTCAGTCACAGTGGATCCAAGAGTCTTGGCCAGCATGGAATTAGGGTATGGTGGGCATCCCTTAGGGCACTCTAAGTGCCTTGCTGGAAGCCATTCAGATAAATAGTCTGGAGGAGAGCTTGTTTCCTGTCACTCACAGGCTAGGCTCTGTTCCTGTTATTACAGAGGATGTATCTATAGAGAAAAGGCTCCCCGTAGATCTTACAATGGCAGCTGTCTGTTCTCAAGGACTGAGAATCCGTGAATAGAACCAAGGGAGAAGATGACTGGACCAAGAAGATACTGGGGGCTGGGGAGATGATTCAGTTGGCAATGTGTTTGCCACCCAGGCATGAGAACTGAGTTTGAATCTCATGGACCCACATACAAAGCGGGCACGGCAATGTGTCTACAATCTCAGCTCTGGGAAAACAGATACAGGAGGATTCCCAGGGCTCTCTGGCTTGCCAGTTGAGCCAAATTGGTGAATTCCAGGTTTACTGGGAGATCCTGTCTTAAACATAAGATAAAGAACTTGTTTATTTGATTAAAAAATAAAAAACAATTATTTATTTATTTATTAATTAATTATGTATACAATGTTCTGCCTGCACAGACAGAAGAGGGCACCAGATCCCATTACAGATGGTTGTGAACCACTTTGTGATTATTGGGATTTGAACTCAGGACCTCTGGAAGAGCAGCCAGTGCTCTTAAACTCTGAGCCATCACTCCAGCCTAGAGTTTATTTATTTATTTTTAGTTGAATATAAAATTGAGAAGGGGCTGGAGAGATGACCCAGCAGGTAAAAGCACCTGTTGTTCTTGCACAGGACCCAGATTCAGTTCCTAACACCCACATCGCAGTTAACAGTCTGTGACTCCAGTTACAGAGGACCTGATCCCTCTTTTGGCCTCTGCAGACCCTGTACACAGGTGGTACACAGATATCCACGCAGGCAAAACACCCATACACATAAAATACAAATAGGTAAGTCTAAAACATAGTAACAATTGAGAAAGTACATCTACCTTTGGTTTCTGCAAATATATGGATACATAGTCATATGTGCCTGCGTCCCACCCCCCACACCCCTATGCAGAAATGAGAATATGCACATGTATACACAGACTAGTCCTTCTGTACCCTGTGGTTTCCTAACTAAACATTATTGTTGTGTGTTCATGATAAGCAGTCTGTGTTCCCCCTCCCCCTCCTGTCCTTACTGCCCTCTGTCCTTCCTCTTTCACCAGACCCTCGGGCTTTTCTGTGAGAAGTCAACTTTCCCCCACAGTCTAAGGGGACAGGCAGACAGAAGGCCAAAATGGCAGTATAATCTGACATCTCGGGTGAACTCACTGCCCGTTTACTGTAAGTTCGCCTCAGCTTTTCCAAGACACCGGTAGAAGCTCCAGCGGCAAAGGGCTGCCCTGTTGTGAATCCCTTAAAGCTTTAGACTCCAGGTGAATGGCAGGCAAATACTTAGGGACTTAACTGCTTGCTGTCACCAGGATTTGCAAGTAAAAACAGACAGATACCAAAATTAGGTCTTGATTGCATAACAGCCAACGCTAGGGACAATTGCTCCTCACTGGGCTCCAGGCCTGCTGCTGAGGCTTCTGATGCTACTAAGATCCTAGCCCCTGGCCCTCACTGTCCTGTTTCCTTTCTCCTTTGTGACAAGTTCTTCAATATCCCAGGCTGCCCTCCTGGGATATTGTGGCTGGGGATGACCATGAACTTTTAATCTTCCTGTCTCTACTTCCTGATTGCTGGGATCACTGGCTTGTGTCACTGTACTGGGATTCATGCCGTGTCTCCTGGAGAGCTTTGAATGGCACACTTCATTTCTTTTTTAAAGATAGTTTTTAAAATTGCATTTAAATATCTGTTTGTTGCTTGTCTGTCTATTTATTTATTTATTTATTTATTTATTTATTTATTATTTGAGTGGGAGGTGTGTCACAGTGATTGAATGGAGGTCAGAGGACAATAGACCGAGTGCATTTTCTAATTCTACCCTGTGGGTCCCAGGGATCACACTCACGTCATCTGTCTTGGCAGCAAGCGCCTTTACCCAGTGATCCATCTTGATGGCCCTGAAGCACCTCATTTCTTATTCTATACTCAGTGTACTGAGTCTTCGCTTTGTTAGAAGCCTCATTCTCTTCTTGCCTTCCACCTATGCCTCCCCCCTTCCCTTAAAAGGATGGCTATACCGAGTTCATTATCCACTTCAAAGCTCCCCCACGGTTTCTCTACATGTGGATTCTATAAGTTTCTATAAGCTTCAAAGATAAGCCTCACATACATTATTATGACCATGAAAACATGTTGGCTGATATGCAAACTACCGACCTTGGTTATATTCTCTGTGGACCTACTAACATCAGTACCGCTTTGCTGTTAACTGGAGACGGTGACTAGCCACTGGGTCAAAAGATTCTTTTTCCATGTTTTTTTATATCTCAGCCCTGGCGTTTGCACACTCACAGTCACACTTTGCTTGGGGTTAGTTCCCAGAACCTGGAGACTCTGCCCTCCTGGGTTGGGTTTGGTCTATCTTCTGAGCTCATGTTTCTACTCCTGTTTAGAACCTTTGTTATTTTCTGGGTTCTGTTCTGAAAGGGATTTTCCATCAAAGGCTTCAAACTACAGCTACTTAAAAATGCCCAGTTCACTACTTAGAACTCTCGTTCCCACTCCTCCATTGTTGGTGGGATTGCAGGCTTGTACAACCACTCTGGAAATCAGTCTGGCGGTTCCTCAGAAAATTGGACATAGTACTACCAGAGGATCCAGCAATACCTCTCCTGGGCATATATCCAAAAGATGCCCCAACAGGTAAGAAGGACACATGCTCCACTATGTTCATAGCAGCCTTATTTATAATAGCCAGAAGCTGGAAAGAACCCAGATGCCCCTCAACAGAGGAATGGATACAGAAAATGTGGTACATCTACACAATGGAGTACTACTCAGCTATTAAAAAGAATGAATTTATGAAATTCCTAGCCAAATGGATGGACCTGGAGGGCATCATCCTGAGTGAGGTAACACATTCACAAAGGAACTCACACAATATGTACTCACTGATAAGTGGATATTAGCCCCAAACCTAGGATACCCAAGATATAAGATACAATTTGCTAAACACATGAAACTCAAGAAGAATGAAGACTGAAGTGTGGACACTATGCCCCTCCTTAGAATTGGGAACAAAACACCCATGGAAGGAGTTACAGAGACAAAGTTTGGAGCTGAGATGAAAGGATGGACCATGTAGAGACTGCCATATCCAGGGATCCACCCCATAATCAGCATCCAAACGCTGACACCATTGCATACACTAGCAAGATTTTTTTGAAAGGACCCAGATGTAGCTGTCTCTTGTGAGACTAAGCCGGGGCCTAGCAAACACAGAAGTGGATGCTCACAGTCAGCTAATGGATGGATCACAGGGCTCCCAATGGAGGAGCTAGAGAAAGTAGCCAAGGAGCTAAAGGGATCTGCAACCCTATTGGTGGAACAACATTATGAACTAACCAGTACCCCGGAGCTCTTGACTCTAGCTGCATATGTATCAAAAGATGGCCTAGTCGGCCATCACTGGAAAGAGAGGCCCATTGGACTTGCAAACTTTATATGCCCCAGTACAGGGGAACGCCAGGGCCAAAAAGGGGGAGTGGGTGGGTAGGGGAGTGGGGGTGGGTGGGTATGGGGGACTTTTGGTATAGCGTTGGAAATGTAAATGAGCTAAATACCTAATAAAAAATGGAAAAAAAAAAAAGAACTCTCGTTCCCTCCCCCACCCCCTCCCCTTCTTTTCCCTGATTTGATTGCTCAGCCTCATGTCAGACTCTCTCAATCAATCTCTCTCTCTCTCTCTCTCTCTCTCTCTCTCCAACCTCTCATCTTTCTCTTTCTTCTTTATCTCTTTCCAAGCACCTCATGCCTGGTGGTCTGAGATTTCATGATGGCGTGTGTAAGTGCTGGGCTTTTTCAACTTGGCAAAGAAAGTATTGGATCACAAATCACAATTCCATTTCTACCATTATAAAGCTGAAATGATAAGTCGGGGGCCATTTACCGGTACAAAGGAATATGATGGAGTCTCAGAAAGATGGCAGAGCTGCCACATGCTGCAAGTGGGTGGAGTTTGAGGGCATTGTGCTATGTGAACTAGCCAATCACAAGAGAGGTATACTGTACCGCCCCATTTACACAAGACATTTGAAGTAGACAGAAATTACAAAGTAAGACAGGGAGAAAGTGTTTGCTAAGAGTAGAAAGATGAGAGAGTGGGATGTTCTTGTTCAATGAGTTTTGGCTTTACCAGATAAAAAGAGGGATGGAGAATGATGCCAAAGATGGTGACAATGTTATGATATTGAACTGTGTGGTTAAAAATGGTTAAGATGGTAGACTTGAAAATCTTAAGATTTATTTATCAAATTTATGTGTGTGTTTTCCAACATGTATATACGTGCATCATGTGCATACCTGGTGCTCTTAGAAGACAGAAGAGGGTGTTGGAGAACCTAAAACTGGAGTTATAGATGGTGTGAGCCCCCATGTAGGTGCTGGGATTTGAATCTGGGTCTTCTGCAAGAACAAGTTCTCTTAACCATTGAGCTATTTTGCCAGACCCAAGATAATGTATTTACATTTTATTTATTTTATTTAGTGCACACACACACACACACACACACACACGTGTGTGTGTGTGAATACATAAAGGACAGAGGGCAGCTTGAGTCAGTTGAGTGTTTCCTTTTACCATAAGGCTACCAGGAACTGAATTTAGTTCATCAGGTTGAGTAGCAATCTCCTTTACCCTCTGAACTATCTCACCAGCCCAGGATAGGAACATTTTATGCTAAATATATTTAGCATAAAATAAAAAAAGGAGAATTTTCTCTAGGTTTCTGACTGGGGAGCAGTCCTGGTTGTAATTGGTCTGCTCACTGCAGGAGGCAGGAGCTGGAGTGTCTGTGGATTTGTTGCACAACCATTCAACCATCCCTGGTGTGCTAGATGCCACTCCCCACACCTGTGCAGTTTTCGGCATTCTTGAAGCCCAGACAGAAATCTTTCAGGTTCTTCAGACCCCCTCACCTGTGTCCCAGGTCCCATTTTTTGTTTCCTTTCATTTGTCCCTGCTTGTGTTGTTCACGTTCCCTTAATCACAACTAAACACTCATATGACAACTAAAAGGAAGATGTCCTTTGGCTCACAGTTTCAGATGTGTCAACCCGCAGTCCTGTCTCCATTGATTTTTCTGGTGACACAAAACATTTCCGTGGGAGGAATATGTGGAGGAGGAGGAGGCTGTTCTTCTGGCAGACAGGAAGCAGAGAGAACCAAAATAGGAAGTTACAAGTGAGGAAGGAACTGGCATCACTGGGCACATAGAGAGCCCAGTGGCCCACGTCCTTCAGAGAAGCCCCACTGTCCCTGATGGATATTGGATCCTTGCTAATTCGGCCTCACCCTTTCTTAGTTTTCCAGAACCTCCTCTAAAAGTGCCAGCAACTGGGGACCTAGAATTCAACACATGAGCCTGCCAGGACACTTGATATTAAAACTATGTCATCATTATTTCATTTGCAGTATGCCTTCCGGCCCCTCTTGACATATGTCTCACTTCTCTCGGCCTTTGTGTCGATACCTTTCATATTCCTTTTACTCTCTCGTGGGATTCTGAAAGTGGAGGAGACAGCCACGGTTTCTGGTCACGTACTTAACTGTCCAACCAACCATGGCGTGGGCTTTGTCTAGAAAGGATGATTCTCTGGATTTCCAACTGATTATGGATTCAGAGACTCTGTGTTTGCTTGCCATTCTCCTACTCAGGGGCCGGAAGAAATCTTAAACCCTAGCAAATAAATCCATAAATTTTCCAGATGGAAATGTGGGCTTTTATAAATAAACTCTACTTTATACTTGTATCAGTCATTACGTTCAGCCAGAGAAGGAAGGCTCTAGGCGTCTGTGTATTTAATCACTATGGATATTTGACCTTACATAACTGTGGGAGGTGTTGCCTTTGTATTTGATCTGGGGGCAGGTACATAGACGTAAAGTCTAGGTGGATCAGGACAAGAGGGAACCCAGAGGTCCAAGTCGGTATCCACAAGAATGGGTCAGATCTATGCCAGCTCTTGCTGCCTTGGCTTCAGGAAAAACATTGTCATAGCGTTAAGCTTGCATCTTGTCCAGGATTTAGAGAAGCCGGATGAAGATCTGAGGGAGGGTAAGACAGCCTTAGACTGACTGCTGTCCCATGATACTTCCTGAGCCAGCAGGTAAATGATGAGGCTTGAGAACGTCCTGGTCCCCTGCAGCAACCTGATAAACCTGACTCCACCCTCTCCATCTGGGCACACGCTCCATCTGCGAGCTTACAGGGAAAAGGATTATAACAACCAGCTCAGACTGGCCATGCTGGCACATTACAGAGACTTCCAGAAAAGAAAAATTACACTTAGAGAGACGACGTACATTATTGGAAGCTTGATCTTTCTTTTAGTGGCAGAACTTGGGCGACAAGCCAGGATTCTTGATTCCAGATTCCAGTGTCTTTTAAAACTTTCCTCCCTGTCCCAGCTATGACAGATTCTTATTAAAGACAAACTGAATAATGGGAAAATGAAGGTAGCAGCACTCAACTCTGCTTGGCTTTTTAGCGGATCCTCTCCTGTCCTTTCTCTAGGCATAACTTTATATTCACATAAGCACACTACATATGCATACAGGTATATTTTGTTATGCATTAAAATCTATATCGGCATAGTACATACTAATTCACTTAATCATTTCTTGAAAAACAAACAAATAGCAACAATGATAACATTAAGGTGGGCCTGGTGACACAGGTCTATAATCCTGGCTACTAGGGAGACTGAGGCAGGAGAATCACAGCTTCAGGGATGTTGACTTATACAGAGTGAGTTCAAAGCCAAACTGGGTAACTTAGTGAGGCCCAAAGTGAAAACACAAGAGAGGGCTGTGGGTTTAGTGGTAGGAGTGTGTCTAGCATGCCTGAGGTCCTGGTTAAATCACCAGGACAGAAAAGGAAAAGAAAAGACAACACATATAAGAAATAGACAATAAGAGGGAGGCAGTGGTTGGAGAATTTGAGGCCAGCCTGGGCTATGTAGCAAAGATCCTGTGTTGACAAACAGGTAAAACCAAACAACGATGTGACCCTGCAATCTTTCTGCATTTTAGTAACATAAGTAACACTGTGCGCTCTTGTGCACATGTTCTGATTCTCAGTAGAATCTAAAAGCTGGAAGCATTCATTCCGAAATGGCTCTCACCAAAAATTATGCCAATTTATCTGAAGCTTGCAAGCATATCTGTCTTTCTAAATCTTGACATCCTTGGAAGTTGTCTTCCAGAAACCTTTCTTAACAAGTTTTATTTTATCATTGTTTCACTTTGTATTGCTTTGATTACTTGAGAGGATAAAATTTTCACCCGCTTCTTAATCGTTTATATTTAATTTCAGCGGAAAGTTTGTTTATCCACTTACCAATTGAGTACCTTAATTTTTTTTGTATAATCTTTTGCTGTATTAAACTCTTGTCATTTTGTTACAGGTGTGTGCATGTGCTCATGCGTGTGCACGTGCATGTGTGCATGTTCATGTTTGTGCTCTCTCGTGTGTTTGTGTGTGTGTGTGTGTGTGTGTGTGTGCACTCGCGCACATGCGCACGAGTGTGTATGTGTGGTATTTCTTTCAGAGCAATTCAGCATTCTGAGTCATAACTACACTGGAACAATGGGCTCTTGAGGACAGAAGCAGCAGCCATGTGGAGGGCGAGGACAGGCTGACATTTAGAAATATTCCAGTCAAGAGTCCCAATTGATGTTTGTTTAGTGAGGATGCTGCGGGTGTGAAACCCAGCTGAGTCATGAGGTTTCACAGGTGAAACTCTTGAGCTCATGAGCAAGGCCAGGTGGAGCTAGTGAGAAGACAAAGAGGAGAATGTTCTGAAGCATCTAATTAGGGGAGGCACTGGAAACTGTTAGAGAAAGTGACTCTGATGTCTTAGAGTTCATAGTCAAAGGTTGTGCTCGGAGTTTAGGAAAGTGGTTGTTTTTGTTTTTTGTTTTTGTTTTTTTTGAAAATCAGACAACAGATGGTGTATTAGTCAGGGTTCTCTAGAGTCACAGAACTTATGGATAATCTCTAAATAGTAAAGGAATTTATTGATGACTTACAGTCGGCAGCCGAATTCCCAACAATTGTTCAGTCGCAGCTGTGAATGGAAGTCCAAGGATCTAGCAGTTACTCAGTCTCACGCAGCAAGCAGGCAAAGGAGCAAGAGCAAGAGCAAGAGCTAGACTCCCTTCTTCCAATGTCCTTATATTGTCTCCAGCAAAAGGTGTAGCCCAGATTAAAGGTGTGTTCCACCACACCTTTAATCCCAGATGAAAGGCATAGCCCAGATTAAAGGTGTGTTCCTTAACTCGGAGATTCAATCTTCTGGAATCCATAGCCACTATGGCTCAAGATCTTCAAACCAAGATCCAGATAAGGATCTCCAAGCCTCCAGATAAGGGTCACTGGTGAGCCTTCCAATTCCGGATTGTAGTTCATTCCAAATATTGTCAAGTTGACAACCAGGAATAGCCACTACAATCCACCCCTTGTCAACTTGACACAAATAATATCTCATGTTCACATGAAACAATAACAAGGTTGTAAATACGCCTAACATGATATAACTATCCCTCGTACAATCGCAAACGCATTAGTAAATTTACAATGGGCATTCATATTACTTTATAATCCTCGTTTCTGCAACTGGTTACGTGGCCTTAATTGGTATTTATAACTACCTTCCTCTACTACCCATTCTGTATTTCCTTCACCTTCAGCCAGCACCTCAGCAGGTCTTGGCTCTTTTCCTGGAGGATTGACCCATACCTTCATTCCTGATGGGTCTGCGTCCTTTGTCATCCTGCTTGGATTAGGCTGTTGTAGTTTCCCATTGACTTTAATCACAGGACATGGTAGTACTAAGAGACGCCCTAAGGGATCTCCTGCACTCCAGACATAATCTTGCTTACCACCATTGTGAAGAGGTAATCCAATTTCCCCATGGTAATCTGGATCTATCACCCCTCCTAACACTGTTATTCCTTTTTTAGCCTGTTGGTTTAAGGGCATTAGAAGCCCAAAATGACCAGGGGGAAGTCTGAGCTTCCAGTTCAATGGAATGTTTGTTGTAGCTCCTGGTAGGAGCATTCCCCTCTCTGGAGCCAAAACTTTTAGGCCAGCAGAACCTAGAGTTATGGGGACAGGAAGCAAAAATTTTCCTAGAGGGTCACAAGGAGTGATAGTAAGTGGAACTATTCCCTTTTCCACCCCTTGATTCCTGGACCCATGAATCCTGGCTATGGGTGAAACTGTACCATATATCGAGCGCTGATTCAAAGCATATACTGCCTTCTGAAGAACTCTACCCCAGCCTTCCAAGCTGTTACCACCTAATTGGCGCTGTAACTGCGTCTTCAAAAGGCCATTCCATCTTTCTATCAGACCAGCTGCTTCAGGATGATGGGGAATGTGGTAAGACCAGTGAATTCCATGATCGTGGGCCCACTGTCGTACTTCTCTGGCTGTGAAGTGAGTTCCTTGGTCAGAAGCAATACTGTGTGGAATACCATGACGATAGATAAGGCATTCTGTCAGTCCGTGAATGGTGGTTTTAGCAGAGGCATTACGTGCAGGAAAGGCAAATCCATAACCAGAATAAGTATCTACTCCAGTAAGAACAAAACGCTGTCCTTTCCACGAAGGAAGTGGTCCAATGTAGTCAACCTGCCACCAGGTTGCTGGCTGGTCACCTCGAGGAATGGTGCCATATCTGGGGCTCAGTGTTGGTTTCTGCTGTTGGCAGATCTGGCAATCAGCAGCAGCTGTAGCCAGGTCAGCCTTGGTGAGTGGAAGCCCATGTTGCTGAGCCCAAGCATAACCTCCATCTCGACCACCATGGCCACTTTGTTCATGTGCCCATTGAGCAATGACAGGGATGGCTGGGGAGAGAGGCTGATTGTCCACAGAACGGGTCATCTTATCCACTTGATTATTGAACTCCTCCTCAGCTGAAGTCACCTTTTGGTGAGCATTTACATGGGACACAAATATCTTCACATCCTTTGCCCATTTGGAGAGATCTATCCACATACTTCTTCCCCAGATGTCTTTCTCACCAATTTTCCAATTGTGATCTTTCCAAGTCCCTGACCATCCAGCCAATCCATTGGCTACAGCCCATGAGTCAGTGTATAATCGTACATCTGGCCATTTCTTCTTGCAAACAAACTGTAATACCATGTGTACTGCCCGAAGTTCTGCCCACTGTGAAGATTTCCCTTCACCTGTGTCTTTCAAGGTTGTCCCAGAAAGGGGTTGTAATGCTGCAGCTGTCCACTTCTGGGTGGTGCCTGCATAACGTGCAGAGCCATCAGTAAACCAGGCTCTAGTCTTCTCCTCTTCGGTCAGTTGATCATAGGGAACACCCCATGAGGCTATAGGTGCATGCTTGGCAGCAGATGGCATTGTAACAGGAGTAGAAACCATAGGCATTTGAGCAACTTCTTCATGTAACTTGCTTGTGCCTTCAGGACCTGCTCTGGCCCGATCACGTATATACCACTTCCATTTGATAATAGACTGCTGCTGTGCACGTCCCACTTTATGACTTGCAGGGTCTGATAGTACCCAGCTCATGATGGGTAGTTCAGGTCGCATAGTGACTTGGTGTCCTATTGTCAGACGTTCAGTTTCCACTAAGGCCCAATAGCAGGCCAAGAGCTGTTTTTCAAAGGGAGAATAGTTGTCTGCAGATGATGGTAGAGCTTTGCTCCAAAATCCCAAAGGTCTTTTCTGTGATTCACCTACAGGGGCCTGCCAGAGGCTCCAAACAGCATCTCTATCAGCCACAGACACCTCAAGTACCATTGGGTCTGCTGGGTCATATGGTCCAAGTGGTAGAGCAGCCTGCACAGCAGCCTGGACCTGTTGAAGGGCCTTCTCCTGTTCCAGGCCCCACACAAAGCTAGCAGCTTTCCGAGTCACTTGGTAAATAGGCCTAAGTAACACACCCAAGTGAGGGATGTGTTGTCTCCAGAATCCAAATAGGCCCACTAAACGTTGTGCTTCTTTCTTGGTTGTAGGAGGGGCCAGGTGCAATAACTTATCTTTCACCTTAGAAGGAATATCTCTGCATGCCCCACACCACTGGACTCCTAAGAATTTCACTGAGGTAGATGGTCCTTGAATTTTGGTTGGATTTATTTCCCATCCTCTGATACGCATATGTGTTACCAATGAGTCCAAAGTAGTTGCTACTTCCTGCTCACTTGGTCCAATCAGCATAATGTCATCAATATAGTGCACCAATGTGATATTTTGTGGAAGATCCAAACGATCAAGATCCCTTCTAACTAAATTATGACACAGGGCAGGAGAGTTAATATATCCTTGAGGCAAAACTGTGAAGGTATACTGTTGGCCTTGCCAACTGAAAGCAAATTGCTTCTGGTGGTCCTTATGAACAGGTACTGAGAAGAAGGCATTTGCCAGATCAATAGCTGCATACCAGGTGCCAGGAGATGTGTTAATTTGCTCAAGTAACGAAACTACGTCTGGTACAGCAGCTGCAATTGGAGTTACCACCTGATTTAGTTTTCGATAATCAACTGTCATTCTCCATGATCCATCTGTTTTCTGCACTGGCCAGATAGGAGAGTTAAATGGAGATGTGGTGGGAACCACCACCCCTGCATCTTTCAAGTCCTTGATAGTGGCAGTAATTTCTGCAATTCCTCCAGGAATACGATACTGTTTTTGATTCACTATTTTCTTTGGCAGAGGCAACTCTAAAGGCTTCCATTTGGCCTTT
The DNA here is from genome assembly GCF_000001635.26 of Mus musculus. Lineage (NCBI taxonomy): Eukaryota > Metazoa > Chordata > Mammalia > Rodentia > Muridae > Mus > Mus musculus. The sequence continues at coordinate 64,507,424 of NC_000080.6, read as the reverse complement.
CCAACCATAATAGCCCTCACTCTACAGTTCAGGGAACCAATATGAGAATTCTGCCAATTTCTGAGTATATCTATCCCAATTATACATTCTGGAACTGGGGAAATCACCACAGGATGTGTCCGGGGACCTACTGGACCTACTGTGAGTCGGACATCAGTCAAAACTCCATTAATTACCTGCCCTCCATAAGCCCCTACTTTAACTGGAGGGCCACAATGTTTCTTGGGATCCCCTGGGATCAGTGTCAACTCAGAACCAGTATCCAGCAGACCCCGAAAAGTCTGATTATTTCCTTTTCCCCAGTGTACAGTTACCCTTGTAAAAGGCCGTAGGTCCCTCTGGGGAAGAACTGGAGAAAGGGTAACAGCAAAACCTTTGAGTGTCTTATCAAGATCCTTCCTCAGAGGAACCTGGCCACCCCTTCATTCAAGGGGTTCCGGATCTGCAAACTGTCTCAAGTCTGGAAATTGATTCACTGGCCGAGATTGCTGTTTACCACGATCTAATGTAGCCTTTCTTTCATTTGTTTGAGAATTTTTCTGCTTATACAGATCAAACAAATATGCAGTAGGCTTCCTATGTATTTCATTCCTGGAAACACCATGATTGATTAGCCAGTACCAAAGGTCCAAGCGAGTCATGCCATTATAAATTTCACCTCTCCTGTGCTGACCATTACTGGGTATGTTATTATAAACATTCTTTTGTCTACGCTGTCCATTATAATAACTAGGATCACCTTGTCTCCGGCGATTCAATGCTGCCACCTGGCCCTTGTTACCTCGGGATCCAACTAAACCCAGTGAATTTAATTCATCTAATTGAGCAGAAGCATCTCCAATGCTAAGATCTGGCACAAGGAAAAGGGAAAGAACAAAACCCTTCAAATGTGCTGGTGCCCCTCTCACCAATTTGCGTCTTATAGAGCTGGTGAAAGGCATATCTTCTGGACCTTCCCATTGTGGACAATTATGCTTTACACAATATATCCACTCTAGCATTGCAATTTCCCTAAGTCTTAAAATCCCTTCATCAACACTAAGCCACGGAATATCAGGCATCTCCAAGTCATTTCCAGTAGGCCATCTTTTGATAAACACCTCAGCCAACCATTCAAACAAACTTTTGACACCTTTTTTAACTATGCGAGCTTCCGTATTAAACCTAGAATCTCTACTCAGAGGACCCATGTCAATAAACTCAGCCTGCTCTAGTTTTATGTTCCTTCCACCCTTATCCCACACCCTTAAAATCCATTCCCACACATATTCACCAGGTTTCTGCTTGAATGAATTAGCAAACTCATTAAGCTCCTTAGTAGTGTAGCGAATTTCCTCATGGACTATACTTTCTACCTCCCCTCTAGGAGCCTGTTTTGCTTTGAGTCTGGTTACAGGTCTAGAAGAAACTATTGGTGGGCCGTGAGCAGACTCTGCAAAATTAATTTCCTCATGTGGGGAAGGCATTATTTCAAGAGGTGGGGCTGAGGGTACTACTTCCTCAGGTGGGGCAAACCCTTGAGAATCTGAGGATTCAAAATTCTCAGCTTCAACATGGTCTTCCCACACATCCCCGTCCCATGTTGTAGGATCCCATTCTTTGCCAATTAGAGCCCTTACTTTAACTGTCGACACACTCTGAGGCTGAGACTTGAATTTTCTCTGTAGTTCAGCCAACCTTACAATGAGAGTTTCTGTTTGATTTTCTGCAACTTGAGCTCTATTGCTACAAGAGAGAAGATTCTCCTCAAGGACACACTTAGCAACTTTTAGATCGTTTACTTGTGTCTGGAGCCTTTCGATTTTATCACACAACTCCTTCCTTTCATTCATCATTTTTTCCACAGATACTAAGAGCAGCCAGCCAGTAAAATCATTTTTCGATTTTTTCCCCATCTTGTAGAAAGCTTTGTGCACTGAATCACCTAATTCATTAAGAAAATCAAGGGCATTAGCTTCTTTAAGTTCGGAATATAGTTTCAACCATGGGTCTTCAAAATTCTCTGAGCTCCCAGGAGGGAGAGAATCTGGAGAGGTTTCAATATTTGAAAGTGCTGGTGGATCAACAAGCCAATTCCAGTATTTTAAAAGATTCATCCTTGTACTTCTGTTACTCTAGAACCACTCCTGGTACCAACTTCTGTATTAGTCAGGGTTCTCTAGAGTCACAGAACTTATGGATAATCTCTAAATAGTAAAGGAATTTATTGATGACTTACAGTCGGCAGCCGAATTCCCAACAATTGTTCAGTCGCAGCTGTGAATGGAAGTCCAAGGATCTAGCAGTTACTCAGTCTCACGCAGCAAGCAGGCAAAGGAGCAAGAGCAAGAGCAAGAGCTAGACTCCCTTCTTCCAATGTCCTTATATTGTCTCCAGCAAAAGGTGTAGCCCAGATTAAAGGTGTGTTCCACCACACCTTTAATCCCAGATGAAAGGCATAGCCCAGATTAAAGGTGTGTTCCTTAACTCGGAGATTCAATCTTCTGGAATCCATAGCCACTATGGCTCAAGATCTTCAAACCAAGATCCAGATAAGGATCTCCAAGCCTCCAGATAAGGGTCACTGGTGAGCCTTCCAATTCCGGATTGTAGTTCATTCCAAATATTGTCAAGTTGACAACCAGGAATAGCCACTACAGATGGATTTAATTCCCCTCTGTAAAACAAAGGCAGCTGCTTTGAAACATTATGCTGACACATATTGACCAGGGATCCTGAAGATGTAAGCTGGGAGGGAGTAGCCAAACAGCCTGCTTTTCAATGTACAGGGAACAGAACATGCGGGAAGGGATACCTGGATATGGGTTTTACTCTGGAACAAGCGACAGATTCCTCACATATTGGTTAGGGATGTATAGGACACAAGTTCCTTTTAATGTGTGATGGACTGTGAGTAAAGAATTGTGTCTGTTCTTGTTTTCTATTGTCTATGAAACTATACTTTAAAACGATTTTCAAACTTTAATGCATGTGCATGCATGTGTATGTGACATGTATTGCAGGTGTTCATGGAGACCAGAAGAGGGCATTAGATCCCTTGAAACTGGAGTTGAAGGTAATTGTGAACTTCCCCATGAGGGTGCTTGGAACTGGGTTCTCTGTAAGTGCTCTTAACTGCTAGCTCTAGCTCCATAACTGTGCATTTTGTTAAAGAATCCCACCAGATGTGTCTGAGTTCACACAGGTGCCCTTTGTAAGACAGTTTTCAACATTTATTTAATTATTTGCATGAAAGGAAAGCTTGGGGCTGGAGAGTTGGTTCCACAGTCAAGAACATTAGTTGTTCTTGCAGAGGATCTAGGTTGGATTCCCAGCACCCATACAGTGGCTCACAACCATGTGTAACTCCAGTCCCAGGGAATCCAGGACCTCTTCTGAGTTCCGCACATCACACACACATGTTGTGCACGTATGTACATGTTGGAAAAACACACACATAAAATGTCAAGAGTTTAAATAATAAAAAAAAGAGAAGTGAGGTATGGTAGTTCATGTCTTTTTTTTTCTTTTTGGTTTTTCGAGACAGGGTTTCTTTGTATAGCTGTCCTGGAACTCACTCTGTAGACCAGGCTGGCCTCAAACTCAGAAATCCGCCTGCCTCTGCCTCCCAAGTGCTGGAATTAAAGTAGTTCATGTCTTAAATCTCAGCACTTAACACCATGAATTTGGGGACATCTTGGGCTACATCGTGATTCTATGTCTCAAACAATAACAACAACAAGACAAAACAAACCACACCAAACAAGGCTGGGCATAGTGGCACATGCCTTTAATCCCAGCATTCAGGAGGAAGAGGCAGGTGGATCTCTGTGAGTTCAAAACCCCGGTTTCCCCCCACCCTACCCCCGCGCCCCAGCAACAACAAAACAAGGCAACAATCAAAAACCCAAATCCAGAAAACCTTTCATTACTGTAGCAGAGAATTAGAAAGGAAACCGATTTGTTTTTATTTAGAAAAAACTGGGATATCAGGTTAGACGTCAGCCCTAGTGTGAAGCACGGAGATAGCAACCGGTTTCCTATCACTCTGGTGGCTGTTGGTGTTTGCTTATTTGTGTCCCATTTTATCCCATAAAGGGTTTGAGCTTTTCTGGTTTTGCTCTGCTGCCTCCTTTAGTGGGAATAATTCCCTTTCTTCTCTCTCCCATCTGCTGAGCTTCTATGCATACATGGAGAGCCAACTTGGTTATCGCCAGCTCTATGAAGCTCTTCCAGCCCACCAAGGCGGAGTCAACGCCACCCTTTCCAATGCTTGCACGGCCAGCATCGCGTTTGGATTGGTAATAGTTTCTCCTAGAGCACAAGTCCCCTGAGGTCTTCTTGTATGTTCGTGGTATGTAGCCCAGTCTACCACACACACATAAAGGACAGCAGCATAGGCGTCTGTCTGAGCAGACCTTCTGTTTCCTCTCTATGTTTCTACACGGAGGCCCTGAAGGTACCACATCGGGCCTGGCTCTGCTCCACACTCAGCCTTTCCTGGAGAATGGCACCTTTAGCGAGAGTCGGCTCTTTAGTCAGCCTGTCTCCACTGTGAATGCAATCTCCTTCATTTGGTGGATGATTCTAACTCAGGGGAGAAGCGTAGTGAGTTCATGGTGCCCTGAATCCAAGCCAGCTGTTATCAGCAATAAGTCTGACTGTCACTCTCCGTCTGGCTCCCGAGTCTCTCAATTGGTTCCTGACTCAGGAATGGAAGAGATGCATTATCTATTGCTCCCCTGCCAAGCCCCCCAACACCTGACATTTGTGTAATGCTTTTCAGTTTACAAAACACTTCCACATCCGATTATTTCAAGGGTTGTAAATAAGGCACAGTAGTGCGGCAGAGTATTGGAAGGGGGTGATTCATTTCAGCGTCACAAGGAGCTGCCTGTTGGTGGGGCTTGTTTAGCTCAAATATGCTGGAAGGTTTGGTCTCTGCCCTCTTAAAGCCTTATAAAAAGATCCGAACCCAAAGAGGACGTTGGTTGTCTGTTTAGGTCATAGCCTCTGCCGTAGCTACCATCCAGCATGCTTTTCTGATCCGCAGAGCCAGCATGGCTTCTGTTGTTGTTGTTTATATGCTGGTCTTCCTAACTCTTACTAGGAGACCCTGGCTTTGTCAAGCCTTGTTGGACCCCACACTGTGGCATGAGCTGTTTGTGGTCCTGTAGCCATTCCTCCTGGGTTGCGACTTCAAACTGGCTGGTACAGGTGACAGCTTTGAGTGTCAATACTGTTATTGGCCTTGCGAACCTTAGAAGCAACTGGGGGATTCTTTGCTGGGCCCCAGCAAAAGGCTCCTGACTATAGAGCTAGGCTGGGGCATAAACAGGCAGACTTTGTAGCCAGTGTTGGTTTTCCTAGGACATAAGTCCACCAAGAGGTGTGTGAAAAGGCATTTGGGGACAAATGGCTCCCACAGAAGTGGTGAATTCTAATCAACATTGTTTTTCAAAATGTCAGCTATGCGCTGAATTTCAATGCAAAGAGGGAGGGAGAAAATAGAATTGAAAGTGAAACTGAATTGACAAGCGGAAGGGAAAGAGTCAACTTAATTCCGGAGCTTGTCCTCAACAAGGGTAAAATAACAAACCAGGCTTGCGATAAAAAAGCATATCTAATATTTATAAGGAGTTCGACATCTAAGGGATGATAAATTGCACTTGAGAGGAAATGCTACATTAGACAAATTTTATCTTGACACCGAACCCTTTAAAATGCCTGTAGAACGTGTCTCGTACATCTGCTGTAGCCCACATACCAGTCTGTCCCTGGTAGTAACTGAGGGTTATTTTGCTGAGAAAAATCTGTTTGACTTTAGGAGCTGGAAGGAAGGAGAGGGGAGCTCAGAGATTGGAATCTAAATGAGTAATAGAGAGATTTCAAATGCCACCATAGCAGGGGGTGGGGGTGGGGGTGAGGGAGATGAAGTCAGCCTATGACAAGTGACACTTCTCACACCCCAGTTCCATTCTACGCAGTCTCTGAATTCTCTGGTCTGGTTTCTTGTCATCCAGATCTGTTTGGCATGGTAATAGAGAACAGGACAAAGGAATCCAGTGGAGTGTGCCTCCAGGAGTTGGGGCTTTGGGCGATCTTGATTTGCTGTGGGCCCTGAGAGGCTGTAGTTGCTGACTACACCTGAAGGAGTATTGAGGACCCTGTTCCAAACTGAGAGTGTGAGGGTCTGGGCTAGTAGGGAATCTGATGGTTAATATCCCGTCAGCTTTCCTGGGCCAGGATGAGCCAGCAAGGCATTGTTTTTGGAAGAGATTGGCTTACTGAGTGGGAAGGATCCCATACCCATAGATGTGGGCGAGCATTATCCAGCGTGCTCCCGATAATGCTTTGGTCCTGATGTAACAAAGATGCAGGGAAAGGATGGCTCTTCCAGAGCCTGGGTGTCCATTTTCTTTGGTTCCCGAACACTGGCACTTGAGTCTCTGGTCTGTGATTTACATTTATAAAAACATTTACTTATTTATTATTCTCTGTATTGTGTGGGCATGTGTGTATGTCACGGTGTGTGTTTGAAGTCAGAGGACAGCTGGCAGGAGTTGGTTCTCTCCTTCTACAAAGTGGGTTCCAGGGGTCAAATTTAGGTCACTAGGCTTGATAGCAAGTGCTTTTATCCACTGAGCCTTCTTGCCAGTCTGATTCAGATTTTGACTGTAACTTCCAGCACCACTCCTTGGATCTTTGAATTATTCTTATTTTCTTCTTCTTCTTCATCTCCTTCTCCTCTTCCTCTTCCTCCTTCTTCACATCATTATTGCCATCATTATCATCATCATCACCACCACCACCACCACCACCACCATCATCATCATCAAATTGACTTTTCGAGACAGGCTTTCATGTACCCAGGGTGGCCTTGAACTATGACTACTGATCCTCCTGCCTTCGTTTCCTCATTGCTGTGGAGAAGCAAGGTTGGTCTGTGCCACCATACCCAATGCTAGACTGGACTTATACCTCTGGCTCTGCTGGGCCAGCATCTACACAATAGATCACAGGATCGTTGGGCTTCTGTAATTCTGTGAGCCAATCCCTTATAGGAAATCTTTTTCCATGTATCTGTGTGTTTTCTTAGTTTTGCTGGTATCAGAAAGTCTGACTAACCCAGAGAGCAAGAATCCAAGTGCAGCCACATGTGGACAGTTGGTACAAGTGTGTATATATATGTAGGTGTGTCCTGGGTGTACGTATGATGTGTGCAGATGTATGTGCACACTGTGTGGCCACAACCTTCAGCTGGCACTGCTCCTTGGTTTCACGATTCCCCTCACCCATCAAAGCTTCTGAGTGGACATCTGTAAAGCATTCTCTGACAGAGACGATTTTAGAAAGAGCTAGGAAAAGAGTGTTTAGTAGCAAAGATAATATACTGAATACATCTCTATCTTATATATGAATTATGAGATAATTAAGATATTTTCATACAGAATAAACATTTAGTGAGAGAGCAGTCAGCACGGCACTCTGAACTTTGACTAGATCTGGATTCAAATCCAGTTTGTACTTCTTAGGCGCTTTGAACCTCCTTTTTAATAGGTCCTTTGAGCCCATTTTCAGGATGTGGAAACTGAGGATTAAGTTTTAAAGACTTGTTTTCAAGATGAAATGTAAAAATCTGTAAAGAGTATAGACAGCATAAAATACTAGTTAAGTTTTCTACTTCTTTCCTAGACTTCAGATACATTTTTTTTTTTTAAGGAAAAAAATGTTATGCTGGGTTTTTATTTAAAAAGCCAGTTGATCAACTGGGTGGTGGTGGTGCATGTCTTTACTCCCAGCACTAGGGAGGCAGAGGCAGGCCGATCTCTTATGAATTCAAGGCTAGCCTGGTCTACAGAGTGAGATCCAGGACAGCCAGGGCTACAGAGAGAAACCCTGTCTCAAAAAAACCAAAAAAAAACAAAATCAAAATCAAACCAAACAAAGCAAACCCAAAGCAAAGCAAACCAACCAACCAACCAACCAACCAACCAACCAAACACCCCAAAAGACCAAACAATTAATCTTTAGGACTCAAATATTTCACCAAGGCATTAATTCTCAATTTTTAAGAAGATTTATTATTTGAATTTTGTGAGTATACTGTCTCTGTCTTCAGACACACCAGAAGAGGGCTCTGATCCCATTACAGATGGTTGTGAGCCACCATGTGGTTGCTGGGAATTGAACTCGGGTCCTCTGGAAGAGCAGTCAGTGCTCTTAACCACTGAGCCATCTCTCCAGCCCCCTCAATTTTTAAAAATGAAAGTGACTACAAATATTATGTCATTCCTTTTGAAATTTTGTTGTGGAAACAAAAGAAAATTTGTAGAGCTTGAGGAACAGCATGAAGAAAACCTGACAAGGTTTCATCTATTTTAGCCTGCGGCTATTATGAGGTTATGTTACCTCATCATCTAACTACCGTCTCTTTCTCTACCCATCTCTCATCCTATTTTTCTATTATTTACCTACTATATGTCTATCATCTATATATGTATGTGTGTATGTATTTATCTGTATGTAATCTACATATGCGTACAGTATCTACTTATCTGTAATACATGTAGTCTGTGTCTGTCTTTCTATCTCATCTATATGTTATCTATCTGTCTCTCTACTTATCTGTCCATATTATCTATGCATCGGTTAACTCTATGTATCTACTTACTTACCGTCTATATGTATCTTATAAGTATATAGCATAGACTTATCTCTATATGTTTATACTTACTTATCATCTCTCTACCTTTTATATATGTATATATATTTCTATCTGTCTGTCTGTCTGTTTATGATGACAGACTGCTCATTCTTTATCCTTTCACATTCCAGTTTGTATTTCCTAGGAGTAAGGATTATTCTTTTCCTTTAGCACAGTATACTTATCACATTTAGCTATTTTCACACAGAATATTTTTTTTTAGCTAACCTACAGTCCTAGCATTGTTTCCTCAACTTTATCAATCAAAGCATAATGTCCTTCATTAAACATTTCTCTCTTTTTTTTGCATGAACAGGACCCAGTGTAAGGTTGGATGTTACATCTGGTTGACACATCCCTTTGGTTTGTATTATCAGAAATTGTACTTTATTGTCATTTAAAATCATTGATAAATGATGCCCTTTTACATGGCTAGCCATGCATTTAGAACTCAATATAAAGGATGTCAGAGTAACCAACTACTCCTCACTTAGACATTCTGATGGCTTCGTCCTGTTCACAACAATGATTAGAAACACATCTGTCTGGCCCTCTAGTCCTCTCCAATCTACCTGGTAATGTTTTTATTTTCTCTGTCAACATGCTAGGCTATGAGATGGCCAGTCTCTGGCTATTATTTCTGTGTCTGTAAAATGTTTCCAGGAACTGTCGTAACTGGGGTTGGTGGCCCGAGTAAAGCAGACTGCTTTCTCCTGTATAAGTGATCTCCCTTTCTGTGGAAGGCATGAGTAGAACAAAAGGCCATGTGGGTGGAATTCATCCTGCTCGATTTTTGAGCCAGAACAAGCATCTTTCCCTGCGCCTGCGCTTAGTATTCAAGTTCTCGGGCCCGTGGACTCCTTGCTTGTCAGGTGGTAGACCATTGACTTCTCTGGGACCATAACTTGCAGACTGCAGGTTGTAGGGAGTTCTCAGCTGTCATAATTATGTGAGCCCAAACCTTACAACTCTGTCTGATTGTTCTATAACTAACCTATTGGTTTCCCCCAATACTGCATACTCTCATGTTCCCTGTTTCTTATTTCCTCAGTGGCATAGCAATATGTAGCTAGGAATGTGTAAGCTTGGTGCCTTGCATAGGCTGTGGTTGTCTATTCTACTTGGTTTGCACAGTCTTTACCATGTCACCATCTTCTAAGTCTTTTCGAGAGACAGGATGGTCAATAAATAATTATGAGATGGTATGAATATGCCCACTTAAGGCTTTCCAGGAGGACTGCATGCTATGTTTGTCTACGTGGATGCACACAGGCACACAGTGCATAGGTCTTCACAACCAGTCCCCTTGCTCCTTTCCTACCTGAGTCAGGTTGTAGTCTTCTGCCACGTGATGTTACTCTTTCACTTCTCAGCTTTGCTGGGGCAACCTGCCTTATACTCTCTCCTTCGATTTTTCCCAGGCTACCCAAAGCTTGAACACCTGCTGAGGTTCTGCTCCATCTATTTTGTCTTTAGATGCTTGACAATTTTATCCATGCATATAGCACATCCTGATCAAAACCTCCCCCTTCTCCCCTACCTCTCCTATCTCACCCACATTCATGTCCCTCATTCCTGTCTTCTCTCTTTCAACTCACTGAGTCTACCAAGTGCTGCCTATAGGTGCTTGGGCATAGGACCATCTGCTGGAGCATGCTAGGGTAGCCTCTCTGGAGCTGCATCCTTGAACAAAACAGATCTTCCTTTTCTAGCAGCCATCAGTTGCCCAGAGCTCCCTAGCTGGGGTTGGGAATTCATGTGCTCCTCTCTGTGTCCATGCTGGGATTTTTGTCTGTCTTGATCTTATGCAGGTCGCATGTATGCAGCCGTAGTCACTGTGAGCTCCTGTGTACAATGGTGCTGTCATGTTCAGTAGATAATGTTTCACGGTAGGCATCCACTATCTTTGGCTCTTGGTTTTTCTGCCCCCTCTCCCACGATGAGCCCTGTGGCTCTAGTGTTTTGTGCATGTTTCATTAAGCCCTCTCTGATTTCAACATTCTCTCTACCTTATATATTTCAGCATCAATGTGTACTCATTAAAGCTTGTGTAAATGCCAAATGAATGACAACCCAGAATATTAAAGTTTGTGGGTTGGGGTAGGGCCAGAGAAGAAAACTTCGTGAATACAGAAGTGAGCTGGGGACACGCATAACTACTGGCCGCAGCTCAGCAACTGATTCTTTTCTTATATTGCTATATTGACCCTCAAACAACCTTCTAGGCAGGCTTTCCACTATCCATCTTGCAGATGGAGAGTCTATGGAACAAAGTCACCGAGCTAACAGTGGTGGAGATGGGTTTTGAGCCAAAGATGTTTCCAAGGGATGTTTGTCCAACTTAAGTTTTATGCTTACAAACATTGACTCTGACTCATGACAGGTACGCATTAGGTTTTGGGGGACCCAGGATGATCATGGGTTTGGGTGTGGCCACCTCCTGGTGGATATAAACTCACTTTTGCCCTCTTGCACTAAGGAAGCTTCCGTGAGTCTGTGGCTGATTCAGTGTGACTCAAAATGACAATTTTACATGCTTCAGCAGGGAAATTGGCTAGGCTAATAGGTGGTTCAAAAACCTTTTACAACAAAAAGCTCAATAATTCCCCATTTTTTATAGTGTCAGTTGCAGTTAGCGGTTAACTGCCAGCCGTGGCTGTTCCACAAACAGGCATTTACGAGGAGAGCTTTGGTGTGAAGAGTTGCTCAAAATGACCTCTCAGGGGCTGCCCAGCAGGCTTAATCAGGCTGATCCAACCTTCGAACCCAGTGTGAGCTCAGAGAAGAGCACTTATCTCCTGGCTTGAGTCATTCTACCGCTGTCTCAAGGCACACCTCTTATCCCCAACTGGTAGGTTCTGAAAGGTCAAAGATGTTAAGTACTTCACATTAGTCTCCCACAGCTCTGGGCACAGCAGCAGGCACATAGTAGGTACTCAACAAACACTAGCTGATCAAGATCTTGTAACTCCAAGATACTTGTGTTTAGAGGGGCACTTAAAGGGAGGGCAGATCCCCAGAGGACTCTAAATAATAATCCTTAAGCGCCATTGTGAAACGGATTGTGTGGACTCCTCGGGGAACCTCCATGGGTGATGTTTGTTGATTTCTACCCCTGGATGCCCACTTTGTTGTTGCTCTTCAGGATGGACGTACGTGACTGAATGGATCTCCTTTCTTGACTCTCATCCTATTCTGGCCTCGCTTCTGATAATGTACCACAGAGAACTGTGCCTGAATGTCCCCGATGAAGCTTCTTGGGTTAGAGCTTCTAAATTGCTAGAGATGTGTGACCCAGCCTCCAAGGTCTATTATTGGGAGAGAAAAGAGTAACAGGGCCGAGTGAAGCTGGATATTAGAACTGCCCTTCCCAGATAAGAATGCACACTAACATTAAAAATCATTGGAATATCGAGGTTAATTAAAATTGTCTAATTGTATTGAGACCTACTTAATAGGAAGGGCTGCATGCCCGACACTGTTACCCCAGCCAACTACCCGTGACTGGAGAGGGCACAGGCCCCGGAGGAGAACTTAGTACTGCCGTTCCCCTAAACCAAGGCTGTTTCTAATGCATCCTAAATACTTGCACTCATAGATAAGTGTGGCTCCTCCTCATGGGTGGATTAGCGCTGTTATTTCCAAAGTGAATTTCACCCCTCACTCTCTCCTCTCTCTCTCTCTCTCTCTCTCTCTCTCTCTCTCTCTCTCTCTCTCTCTCTCCTTCTCTTTGTCATTCTGTATGAGGTATAGCAGGGGATGAAACGCTGTTCATCTAAAGTGGGAAGAGAGAAAGGCAGGAGGTGTCGGCTCACCCTTTGTCACAGTCCTTGCCTTCTCTCTAGGGAAAGTGGGACAGGGAAGGATGCTGATATGACCCTGCAATTCTTGCCAAGGAAAGGCACACTAGAATGACTGATTTTTTTTTCCCTATCACCCCTTTCCCCACCTACTTGATGCAGCAGTCACAGGACCAGCGGTATAACTGCAAGTGTTGGAAACAAGATGATTCCTAAGCAAGGGACTGGGTGTTTTTAAACCTTGCGTCAACAGACCTAAGGGCCTGGAGGTAGTGGAGCCTGCCTTTAACCTGACTGGCAAAGTTGGGGTTACCAGTGAATGTAGTTTTTGCCTGGGGGCTAAATACAGATTATTAGTTTTTCTGTCCCTTACCAGGTCTCAGTGCAACTGGTCTAAGGGGAGGTACTTGCTGGACTCATGTTGCTGCCTGCAGCCAGAATGGACACAATAGCCAAAACTAATGTCCCTCCCAAACATGGAAAAGTTTGTGTACAAAGGAAGAGAAGGATGGGGTGGTTAATATTTGTTGTCAACCTGACAGGATTTGAGTTACGTGGAGGCAACCCTTTGGGCTTGCATGTAAGAGAATTTCTAGATTAGGTTAACTGAGATGGGAAGGCCCATCCTAACCCAGCCATGACCCAGTCTCCTGCACTGAGGTCTCAGATCTAATAAAAAGGAGAAAGCAAGTTGAGGGCCAGCATTCATCTGTCTCTGGTTCTTGACTGTAGATGCAACACGAGCAGCCACCTCACGTTCTGATGCCTGAATGATTTCTTCACCATGATTGACTGTGCCTTCAAACTGTGAGCCAAATACCCCTCCCCCATGACTTAAGTTGCTTCTGTCAGATGTTTCCTCACTACAGTGAGAGACATGTCAAAAGAATGAGCAAGTGTGTTATATTAGGAGCGAGGGAAAGGTGACGTTATATTAACATCTCGGAAGATGTAGAGCAATAACTGGCATTGTCTCTTAGCACCGTTATACCACATAGATGCCCGTGAGGGTAAAGCTTATTGTTATTGTTCTTGCTTTTGGAAGCTGGTGAGATCTAATGGAACCCTGAAAACAGATGTGGTCTCACCCCAGCGGAAGACAGCCACACAATTTGCTGATAGACTGGACCAATTGCTAACCATAGAATGGTATTTTAGTATTGTGCTGGTGTTTTCATTGTTGTTATTACTTTTTAATGAGCAACCCATGTTTGACCATGTAAAAGGGTCACAAAGACTTTGTTTTGTACTCCCCCCCCCCAAAAAAAAGCCTTGTGTGTGTGGATTCTTAGTATCCATCTGCTGCTGCTTTGAAAGCTAGTGGAAACTTTAGGATCTGGGGCCTGGTTGGGAGATGTGGACCATCTGGGGAGGACAGCCTTTGACAGCTTTAGCGCTGCCCCACCTCTGATCTAGCTCTTTGCTTCCTGATCCACCAAGATCTGAACAAGCCTCACTACAAGCTTTTGCCACTACTGATGGAGCTGCCACACCTCCCACTTCACACTGGGCTGCGCTTTCTGGAATGTGAGACAAATTGAACTCTTCTCCTTGAAGATGCTCCAGTCAGGACTTTGTCACAGCAATGAGAAAACTAAGACAGTTGGGAAGTCTCTCGCTTTTAGCAGAAAGTATGGGTTTCCACTGACCTCTATGCTAATGGTTTCTTTGCTTTCCTTCCCCACCTCCTCTGCTTGTTTGTTTTTCCTTGCATTGCAGACCATGCTTGTAGGGCATGCCTTTCTCCTTAAAATTCTCATTTTAGAAGTATTTTAGGGGGGTGGGTAGGGAGATGGCTCAGTCAATGAAGTGCCTGCCACACAAGGATAAGAACCTAAATTTGGATCCTGAACACCCACATAAAAGTGAGGCATAGTGTTGGTAACCACAGTTGCTGAGATGTGGGTGTAGTAGATCCTTGGAGACCCATTGGCCAGCCAGCCTTGATGCATCAATAAGCTTCAGAAAGAACCTGCCTCAAAAATTAAAGTGGGAGAGAGTCATCAAGATAGGCACCCAATGTCAACCTCTGACCTTCACACGCATGTATACAGGTATGCACATGGGTGCATGTATGTACAACACACACACACACACAGCCTCTTTAGAAAAGAGCTGTTGCCATAATGTATCTCACTATCATTTATTTGAAAATAGCCTCCATCCCTAGAAAAGTATTTTGCTGGGTGTATAGTTTGAAGTTGACAGTCATTCTTCACCTTGAAGATGTCTTTGTGCCCCCTTTTAACTATGACTTGACTCCAGTTGTGTGAATGTGTGTATAAGATCCCACCAGCAGATGTGTATCTATGGGAAATGGAGTCACATGCCAGTGTTTCTTATACTCTCAACAGAAGACACAGGCTCTTGACTTGTGTCTTCCTCGCAAGGTTTTGTCATACATGTATGCTTACCAAGAATATAAACTGAAGACCGAACCACTCAGAGAATTAGGGCGAGAGAACTGAATATAAATATCATCAGATATAGTTCTGATCCACAGAGACCAATCTTGCTTACAAAAAGAAGAAAGCAAAAAGAAACCTAATAGACCGTGCATGGTAGCTCAGGCCTTTAATCCTGGTCCTTGGGAGGCAGGCGGGTCTCTGTGAGTTTGAGGCCAGCTTGGTCTACATAACAACTCCAGGCCAGTCAAGGCTACATAGTGAGACCCTGTCTCAAAAAACATAAAAGAAAGAAAGGGAGGAAAGGTGGAAAGAAAAAAGATAAATGTGATTGTTCAGAGTTATGAGACGGCTCAGCAGGTAAAGATGCTTGCCTCATAAGCTTGGTGACCTGAACACATGTAAAGGTAGCCGAGAACTGACTCCACACACATCCCTGCCATGCATAATAAAAAGTTTAAAATAATTTAAAAGTTTTTACTTCCTTATCTTTCATTCTAGATACTATTAATAGTTTCTAAAGTTGAAACATATACAGATTTTAAACTGAAAGAAGCCTACCTCTTTTTCGCTTAACCTTGAAGGGCTATTTTATAGAAAGCCGTCTCTAGTGGTGAAAAGCATTTATCTAGACATCAGCTCTCCCTTTGGTGTCTCTTTATTTTCTGTTCCTTCTGTTAAATTAAAATAAAATTAAATGTAATGCTTTTTAATAAAAGTAGAAGTTATATTATAAGCCCATTGTTATGAAAGTATTTCCCTATCTAGTCTATGTATGCAGAAGGAATTTTAGGAACTATGTGTACTTTAATATTAATAATGATTTATTTCATGTATTGGCGTTCAGGCTAGATTTTAACTTTATTTTACATTTTCTATATTACTTGAATTCTTTATTACATATATATTATTAAACAGTCAATATATTTCCTAAGTGCAGCATCAGCAACTTTGTAGGGTATTGTGAATAGGGCAACTTGCTTCTCCTTGCTTCTCATGTGCTGTGTCCGTAGCCTTGGATTTAGTTATCTAGCTCATTTAGTAATGTCTGTTCTTTCTCTATAGACCTGTCAATCAATATCAATGCAAAATCTGAGTTACCTGTAAAACTTTTCCTCCTGTTGGTGTGAGGCATCCCAAATGTTCTACCACTGAGCTATAATCCTAGTGGTGGCCATTGAATTTCTTGTTCCAGGGTACTGCCCTGCTTTGACTGTTCTTGTGGCCATATCATTACTACCAAGCTCTCTTCTCTGTCTCTGTGTATGTCTGTCTGTCTCTGTCTGTCTCTGTCTCTGTCTGCCTGTCTCTGTCTGTCTGTTTCTGTCTGTGTCTGTCTCTGTGTCTGTCTCTGTTTCTGTGTCTGTCTCTGTCTGTCTCTGTCTCTGTGTCTGTCTCTGTGTCTGTCTCTGTCTGTCTCTGTCTCTGTGTCTGTCTCTGTGTCTGTCTGTCTCTGTCTGTCTCTGTGTCTGTCTGTGTCTGTCTGTCTCTGTGTCTGTCTCTGTCTGTCTCTGTGTCTGTCTGTCTCTGTCTGTCTCTGGGTCTGTCTGTCTCTGTCTGTCTCTGTCTCTCTCTGTCTCTGTCTCTCTCTCCCTTGTTCTCTCTAAGTCAGGATCACACTATGTAGCCCTGGCTGTACCAGAACTCACTATATAGACCAGTGTGGCCCTGAACTCACAGAGGTACGT
Organism: Mus musculus; assembly: GCF_000001635.26. Taxonomy (NCBI): domain Eukaryota; kingdom Metazoa; phylum Chordata; class Mammalia; order Rodentia; family Muridae; genus Mus; species Mus musculus. The sequence goes on along the minus strand of NC_000080.6, from coordinate 64,490,845 downwards.
CTGCCACTGCCTCCAGAGTTCTGGGATTAAAGGTGTGTGCCACCATGCACAGCTACCTCATTTTAACACTGGACCTTTATATTGCTTCTGCTCAGAGTGGCCATTTTAGCCTAACACACTATAGCTCTGCTATATACATCTCCATTCATTGCTTTGATTATTATTTTTTTTATTATTCTTAGAAATAGTGTCGATGTGGGGATGGTAAGGTAGTTTCGTGGGCAGAAGTGCTTGATGACCTATGTCCAACCCCTGGATCTCTCAGTGGAAGGAAAGAACTTTCTCTCTGACCTTCATTGTATGCTATAGCACACCTGCACTCAGATACAGCAGACATACAGGCACACAAAGAATACATACACATTTTAAAAGAGAAGCAGTACCAAACGACACATAATTTTATATGGTCGAACTGGTTTCTGAAGGAGTAGTTTACATGGTGCTTCTACTGAACATCACTCTAGAAGGGTTTCTCCCAAACTTTCCTGACACTCCTAGCTATTATTTCCCATTGCACGCTGTGCCTGTTTGGTAAACAAAGATGACATTTAATGGATGTCTTAATTAGTATTTTTATTATTAGTGGGATTGAATGCTTTTCATGGCTTTTTCTCTCTTTATCAATTCGATAGAATTTTGTAAATGAGCTAACATTTGATGTGTGTGTGGCTATGATGTTGAAATGCTAATTCAGTGGAGACCATGGCTGGAGGACATGATACAGGTTTAGGAGAGGAGACTTGGGTGATGGAAGCGAGGCTGTGGACTGGGCTGAGGCAGGCATCAGGCACAGCAGCGCACCCTGTTCCCAGTGCAGGCACTCCTTCTATCATCTTCTTTGAAGGTTAACATAGCAAGAATACTTCGCCCCAATTAATTTACAATGTTCCTAATTTATTTAAAAATTTGGGGCTATTTTGTAATTCTCCTAACAGGCCGGTTTCTATATTCCCCATCTACAGAATCAATAATTCAGAGAATTTGGCTGCAAGACTGTGACATTTGTTCCCGCATGACTCCTGGGGGGTGGGGTTGGAGGTGGGGAAAGCGGAAGCAGATTCCGTGAATCTGCCGATGCCTCAAGAACACTAACTTTTGCTAGTATCCGTTAGTCTGTTGGCTTTTATCTTAAAGTCTTTACGTGCACTATTTTAAAAATAGCAACTCGAAACATACATCAGCAGGTTTTAGCCAAACTGAACCCCGATGAAAAGAGACCAGTCCTGTGTAATTCTGCGTGGAATTGAAATTCTTTGTTCTCTGTAGCTTTCAGATAAAAGGATTCATGTGGGATGGTAGATAGGGCGGTTTTAATTTGGATCAACCGGCCTTACTGCTGGATTTTATCCCAGCCATGCTGTGAGGCGGGCTCTTTGTTTTCGGCAATTATCAAGCTAAGCCTAATTAAACTTGCTTTGCTTTGATGTACTGTCATGTTTTCCATAATTTTATATTCGGAACCATTTTCCTAAGCCGTTGTTTGAAATCAAGGGTAGACTATAGATTCATTTCTTGTCTGTCATGCCGTGATTGAGTGTGGCTCTAATCAGGTTAGGAGAGGCCTGGTTTTGGTCGATAGAACGGTAACGTGGTCACCATCATCACCATGGTTAATTGTGCCTTTGTGACTTGGACCTGTGGAATTATTTTTAAATACAATGAACTGTAGATTGATGCAAAAATGCAAAGACTTTCAATTCTACCAATTAATTATGAATCTTAAATTATTGAATGAGCTCTATTCTGTAAATTTTAATTGATTTCCTCTTTAATTGTGTTGTTCCTTGTGGGGGTATTAAATTTTTTATTTAATTTTTTCCCTCATCTGGTACAGTTGACTTCTATATGCTTCTTTGGTGTAGATGGTATTTTTTTTCTCTATATTTGAACGTTGTTATTTCTCTGCATTTATTTGGTCTCTCTGGCTTTGTGGGTAGTAGAATAGATCAAATGGTTGATTTTTAAAAATTTTATATTTATGGATGTTTTGCCTGAATGTCTGTGTAATGCCTCTGAAGCCAGAAGAGTGTGTTGGATCCCCTGGAACTGCAGTTACAGTTGTTTGGAAGCCACTGTATGGGTGCAGGGAAGGAAAGCCAGGTCGTTTAGACAAGCAGCCATGTTCTCACTTTCCTAGCCATCTGTCCAGTTTAAATTTATATACACCTGCATATGGGTGTGTGCCTGTAAGTGCAGGTGCTCTCTGCACAGAGATGTTGGATCCCTTGGAGCTGGAGTTACAGAAGATTGTAAGCCTCCCAACATGGGTGCTAGGAACAGAATCTGGGTTCTCATACTGAGTGCTGGCACTTGTACAGAGAGCTATTGTTTCTGTCTTGTTTTGTGGAACTCAGAAACACTGGGACTCAGTTATCATCAGTGATAGGAAAGCTTTGAACCGGCAGGCACTCTGATGGCATTTTAGCAAGACTGTTGAGATGTGATCTACATGGGAGCCCAGCCTTCGAAAGAGCTCGGCTTAGTGAAATCTCACAAAGATTGCACCCACTCCAAGTGCCAGTGACCAAAGGACGGGAATGTGGCCAGCATCCTGGGTCCCCACATTCCTTCCTGTCCTCCTGCCTACTCTCCAGTCACCATGAACCTGGATAAAGAGACAGAGAGAATAAAGGGAGCTTGGCTAGAGAAAGATGCTCCTCACTCTTTACTCAGGCTGAAGTCTTGATAAAGTCACTTGTCAGTGGAGAGTCAGGAATTCTGCACATGGGGCTGGATAGATGGCACAATTGTTAGGAACACTGGCTGCTCTTCCAGAGGACCTGGGTTCAGATCCCAGCACTCTCATGACAGCCTACAACCACATGTAACTCCAGTTCTAGTGAATCCAATTACCTCTTCTGCTTTCAAGGATACCAGACATACATAAAGCACACATACATACATTCAGGCAGAACACTTACACATGGAAAATAAAGATAAATAAATCTCAAAACAGGTTTCCAGTCTGTCAATAGTGGTGCATGCCTTTAATCCCAGTACTCGGGAGGCAGAGGCAGGTGAATCTCTCTGAGTTGGAGGTCAGCCTGATCTTCAGAGTGGAGTTCAAAGACAGCCAAGGCTACACAGAGAAACCCTGTCTTGAAAACCCATTTTTTTTAAAAAAAGGTTTCTTACAGAGACAATTCCCTCCCTCTTCCTTCCCTCCTTCCTCCCTCCTCCCTGCTCCCTCCATCCACCCCTTCCTCTATTTCTTTGGAAATGGGATCTCAAGTACCCCGGGCTAGTCTGGAATTCACTATGTAGCTGAGGCTAGCTTTGAACTTCTGATCCTCTTGCCTCACCTTCTAAGTGCTGGAATACAAGCGTGGGCCACAAACCCAGCCTACCTTTTTTATAGAGATATTTCAAATAAGAATGTTAAAATAGCAATAAGCCACTCTGGAGGCCTAAATGCTTAGCCTTACTCCTTTTCCAGCTGTAAACCTACAATTTCCTGAGAATCTTCTAAGACTAGAAACTGTTCCCAGTCAGAAGATAGGTCTTTTTATAGAAATAATTACTCACTTTTACTCTAGTGCAATGTGAATTTCTTCCAGACTTTATGAGCCTGTGGGTACAAATGAGGGCAAATCAAAACATCTTTTATTTCTATTTTTAATTATATGCACTTGTGTAGGTCTGTGCATGTGAATGCAATGCCCAGGGAGGACAGTGGAGAGTGTGAATCTCCTGCATCTGGAGTCACAAGTGAGCCTGTGGGGTGATGGAAAAGGAATTGGGGTTCTCTGCAAGAATAGCACACTCTAAACCACTGAGTTGTCTCTCTAACCCCAAACCACATCCTAACTTCCTTGTGATCTGGTTTAGAAAGGATTCTCTCAACCCTTGAGAACCATGATAGTTTCTCTATAAGCCTATGGCATGTGAGCACTGTACATACACACACACACACACACACACACACACACACACACACACACACACACGACACACACACACACACGACATACACACACACAGACACACACATACAGATATACAGAGATATACACATACACAGACACACAGGCATAGCATACACACATACACACAGAGACACATCGAGAGACATACACACAGAGATACACACATACACACAGGCATAAGCACACAGACACACAGAGGAACACACACATATACATATACAGACACAGAAACACAGACCACACACACACAATAAGAAATGTGTATTCCAGCATGCTCAGCTACCCATACCTTATGAATTTATTTACTAAAAAAGAGTTCCTTAGAAATTCTTTAAACAATGTGACTTTAATATTAACCAAAAATCATATATGTGGCTGTTAATATACCAAATGGTGAGTTGGAGAGATGACCCAATGGTTAAGAGCACTGACTGCTCTTCCAGAAGTCCTGAGTTCAATCCCCAGCAACCACATGATGGCTCACAACCATCTGTAATGGGATCTGATGCCCTCTTCTGGTGTGTCTGAAGACAGGGACAGTGTATTCTCATACATGAAATAAATAACTCAATTAAAAAACGAGATACTAAGTGGTGGTTCCCTCTCAAGAAGCCCTCACTCATGCCATGTGCTTCCCATCCTTGTTGAGAGCCTGCAAATCCTTCTCCCTTTTACCCTCCCTCCCATACACCCTTCCTTCCTTAATGCCTATGATTAAATTATATTAAATCTCTCTCTGTCTCTATCTCTTCTCCTACTTTCCTCTCCTCCTCCTCCTTCTTTTTTAGACACCGAGTCTTACTATATAGCCCTGGTAGCCTGAAGCTCTCTTTATAGATTAAGCTGTCCTTGAATGTTCAGAGATCTGCCTGTCTTGTGCTCTTGAGTGCTGGGATTAAAGGTGTACACCACCACAACCAACTCTAAAAACAAATTCTTTTATTATTGTAAATTTATTTATCTTATTTTATGTGTATGAATGCTTTGCCTGGGTGTATGTATTTGCCCTATATGTGTACCTGGTGTCTGTAGGAGTCAGACGAGGGCATCAGATCCTTTGAAACTGAAATGGTTGTGAACCACCAGGTGAGTGCTAGAAACTGATCTGGGTCCTCTGCAGACAACTTAACTGCTCTTAACTCCTGAAACCTCCTAAAACAATTCCTTAGTGAATTGTTTTGCTTCATGCTCCACTTTGCCCTAGAGTGCTTTTATTTCTTCATTAATTAATTTGTTTACTTTATATCCTAATTGCAGCCCCACCCTCATAAACCCCTCTTCTCATTACACCTTGCCCTTTTCTTCAGAGAATGGAAGTCCCCCATGGGTATCAACCCCATCCTGGTGCATCAAGTTGCAGCAGGACTAAGCACATCTTCTCCCACTGAGTTCAGATATGGCAATCCAGCTAGGGGAAGGGGATCCAAAGGCAGGCCACAGAGTCAGAAACAGCACCCCCAACTGATAGAGGACTCACATAAAAACCAAGCTGCATATCTGCTACAAATGTGTAGGGTCTAGGTATAGCTCTTGCATGATCTTGGTTGGTGGTTCAGTCTCTATGAGCCCCCATGGGCCCAGGTTAGTTAACTCTGTAGGTCTTGTTGTGGTGTCCTTGACCTCTCCAGCTCCCTTGATCCTATCCCCCACTCTTCCACATGATTCTTTGAGCTCTGCCTGATGTTTAGATGTGGGTCTCTGCATCTGTTTCTACCTGCTGCTCCTGGATGAAGCCTCTCAGGAGACAGTTATGGTAGGCTCTTGTCTGCAAGCATAACAGAGTATCATTAATAGTGTCAGGGTTTGACTCTCTCAACATGGGATAGGTCTCGGCTAGTCATTGGTTGGCCATTCCCCCAATCTCTACTCCATCTTTATCTCCAGGCATCTTATAAATAGGACAAGTTTTGGGTAGAAGGTTTTTTGGGTGGGTTGGTGTCCCCCTCCCACTGGAAGTCCTACCTGGCTACAGGAGGTGGCCATTTCAGTTCCCATATTCCTTAGCTGCTAGAAGTCTCAGCTAGGGTCACCACCATAGACTCCTGGGAGCCTCCCCTGTTCCAGGTCCCCAGTTCATCTTAGATCTGCTGCTCCCCACATCACTATTCTCTCTCCCAGTCTTTTCCTGAACCTCCTCATCCCCTTTCTCAACCAGTTCCCTCCATCCATCCACCTCCAACGCCTATTTTACTTCCTTTTCTGAGTGAGATTCAAGCAACCTTCCCTGGACTGTCCTTGTTACTTTCTTTGGGTCTGTGGATTGTTGTATGGTTATTCTGTACTTTGTGGCTAATACCACTTATTAATGAGTACATACCATGTATGTCTTTCTGGTCCTGGTTCTCACTCAGGATGATATTTTCTAGTTCCATCCATTTGCCTGCAAATTTCATGATATCTTCACTTTTAATAGCTCAATAGTATTCCATCCTTTGGTTGAGGCACATCTAGGTTGTTTCCAGTTCCTGGTTATTATGAATAAAGCTGCTATGAACAGAGTTGAACAGATATCCTTGTGGTATGGTGGAGCATCTTTTGGGTATATGCCCAGGAGTGATATAGCTGGGTCTTGAGGTAGAACTAGTCCCAATTTTCTGAGAAACCTCTTTATTGGTTTCCAAAGTGCTTGTAGAAGTTTGTACTCCCCCCAGCAACGTGAGAGTGCTCCCTCGCTCCACATCATTGCTAATATGTGTGGTCACTTGAGTTTTTGATCTTAGCCATTCTGAAGGGTGTCAGACAGAATCTGAGTCATTTTGATTTGCATTTCCCTGATGACTAGGGCATCGAACATTTCTTTAAATGCTTTTCAGTCATTAGAGATTCCTCTGTTGAGAATTCTGTTTAGCTCTATGCCTCATTTTGGGGGGGGGGTTGTTTTGTTTTGTTTTGTTTTGTTTTTCAAGACAGGGTTTTTCTGTGTAGCCCTGGCTGTCCTGGAGCTCACTTTGTATACCAGGCTGGCCTCAAACTCAGAAATCCGCCTGCCTCTGCCTCCCAAGTGCTGGGATTAAAGGCGTGCACCACCACTGCCCGGCTCTATGCCTCTATTTTAATGGGGTTATTTGGTTTGTTGGTGTCTAATTTCTTGAATTCTTTGTATATTTAGGATATTAACCCTCTGTCAGATGTAGGATGGGTAAAGACTTTTTTTCCCCATACTGTAAGCTGCCGTTTTTTCCTATTGATGGTGTCCTTCATCTTATAGAAGCTTTTCAGTTTCATGAGGTCCCATTTATTAATTGTTGACCTTAGTGCCTGAACTATGGGTGTTCTTTTCAGGAAGTTGTCTACTGTGCCAATGTGTTCCAGGATGCTCCCACTTTCTCTTCTATTAGATTTAGTGTGTCCAGTTTTATGTGGAGGTCTTTGATACCCTTGGACTTGAATTTTGTGCAGGGTGATAAATGTAGATCTATTTGCATTCTTCTACATGCAGACATCCAGTTAGACCAACACCATTAGTTGAAGATACTTTCTTTTTTCCTTTATATGGTTTCGCCTTCTTTGTCAAAAATCTAGTGTCTACAGGTGTGTGGGTTTATTTCTGGGGCTTCAGTTCTATTGATCAAGTTGTCTGTTTTTATGCCAGTACCATGAAGTTTTATTACTTTTGCTTTGTGGTACAGCTTGAAATCTGATGGTGATTAGAAGTTCTTTTATTGTACAAGATTTTTTGAGATATCCTGGGTTGGTTTGTTTTGTTTTTTCCATATAAAGTTGAGAATTGTACTTTCAAGGTCTATAAAGAATTGTGTTGAATTTTTGATAGAAATTGCAATAAATCTGTAGATTGCTTTTGGTAACATAGCCATTTTTACTATGTTAATTTTACCAATCCATGAGCATGGGAAATATTTTCTTTTGTTTGTTTGTTTGTTTGTTTATTTTTCGAGACAGGGTTTCTGATATCTTCCTCAATTTCTTTCTCCAGAGACTTGAAGTTCTTGTCATACAGGTCTTTAACTTGCTTGGTCAGAGTTACACCAAGATATTTTATATTATTTATAGCTATTGTAAAGAGTGCTGCTTGCCTAAGTTCTCAGCCTGTTTGTATAAAGGAGGACTATTGATTTCTTTGAGTTAATTTTGTATCCAGCCACTTTGCTGAAGGTATTTATCAGTGTTGGAGTTCTCTGGTAGAATTTTTGTGGTCACTTATGTATACTCTCATATCATCTGCGAATAGTGATACTTTGACTTCTTCCTTTCCAGTTTGTATCCCCCTTGATCTCCTTTAGTTGTCTTATTGCTCTAGCTAGAACTTCAAGTGCCTTGTTGAATAGATACAGAGTGAGTGAACAGCCTTGTCCCTGATTTTTAGAGGAATTGCTTTAAGTTTCTCTACATTTAATTTGCTCTAGGCTGTTGGCTGGCTGTATATTCCCTTGATTGCTTTTTGACAGTCAAGAGTCTCTACTTCATCCGAATGGAAGTCTCTGAGGAGCTCACAGGCCACTCTAGGCTGCAGCACAGAGCAGTGCTTCTCAGCTTTTGTTCCCTCTGACCTTCTGCCATGCAGCTTAGCTCTATCTGCCTTGCTACATCATTTTTTTACGATGCTCATCCAGTATTTTACCTGCTTATGTCTACTTTTTTTTTACCCAATGCTATGTGAGTGACACCCACCTATATCATGCATTCATTTACAGTTATATGCTATGTGAACATACTGCAACTTATCCATTTCCTTAATTGAAAGGTTACCTTGTGTGAAGAGGACGTGGCCAGAAAGCCCCAGGAATATGGAGTAAAATGGTTTTACTCTTAAGTCCTGTCTCTGTCTACTATCAGCAGGAAATGCAGATGAAGACAGGCCCTACCTTCGAAGTGCTTGGCTATTCTGCCTGGGCAACACTTTGAGGATATGGGTCCGCCAACAAAAGCCCTCAAATGAATGTGGATGTGATTCAAAACACCACATAGGAACGAAGAAACAATGAAAACAATGAACAGGATGTAAAACACAAAGCATGGTGAAAAGAGACCCAGACCTTCCAGATGAAGCAGAGAGGCTTAGGGGCAGGGGAAGGGAGGTGGGACAGAGAGCAGTAGGTCAGACTGCACACAACATTGACTGGGTTGGTTGTCTGTATCCATGAGTCTGATTAAGCTACATTCACAGGAAGGCACTAATCCTCTGCTGAAGCAGAACAGGCTCCGTTTGCTGTTTGTTGGTTCTCTTGGTATTCTGTTGGCATCTCCTCTTTGATCACTTTAAGTGTATTTTGTTCAGTTCACATGAATTTTTTTCCCCAGTCCCTGAAACAGCAACGGAGTTGAATAAACCAATCATTATGCAAAATCAATGCTCATCACGGCTATGAGAATGTTTGATATTTCAGCCAATTTCACTTTTCTACATTGCTGTTTAATTATTTTTTTTTAAATCAGGATCTGTGGATCATATATATTCTAGTACTTTTTGTAGAATGTATTATAATTTATTTTATTCATTTCTTTTATTGACTTGATTGAAGGTGCTCTGAAATCTCAATAATCAGCACACTAACATATTAATAATTGTGGCTAGGTCCCAGCAAGCGGTAGGAAGATAATTGCCGAGCTAATACCGGCACAATATATAAATTATTCATTAAAACATATAGTGCCTATTTGATTATGTTACAGCCTACCAGCAAAAACATGCTTTACTGGGGACTCTCATTTTGATTAAAAAAATAGAGAAGAGCCATGCATTCGGGCAGATTCAGAGAGGTAATAATTTGGCTGCTTTAGGGATTAAACTCAAAGGGAATGTAAATGATTGACAGATTTTAAAATAAGTCGGGGCGGGATTTGGCTTGGTAGATCTCTGCCCCACCTCTAGGCTGTAGCTCCGAGGGCTGAAACAATAGGAATTTACTTTCTCACAGTTCTGGAGGGTGGAAATCCAAGACCAAGGGCTCAGCTGAGCTGATTTCTTTTCGGCTTGATGGTGGCCTTATCGTTTCTGTTCCTTATATGAGTGTTTCAAATCTGTGTCAAATCGATGAAAATATAACTAATATTCAGGCCTACCCATTTATTCTCATTTTGTCTTAATTAACCCTTGTTTTTTTATTGTATAAATGTTTACATTAATTAATTGTGCATGCTTGTATGTGCTTGCATGTGTCTGTGCTTGTACATGTGTGTGTGTGTATATGTGTGTACTTGTGAACTTGCCCGTGTCACAGCATGCCTGTGGAGGTCAGAGAATAACTTTTGGGAGTTGGTTCTCTCCTAAAATCATGTGGGATCTTGAAATCAGACTCAGGTCATTATACTGAGTCATCTATATTTGAGGCAGCAGTACTACTGGGATCTCGCAATGACATCTCCTCAGCTTGCTCCCCAGTCCTTGTGTTCTCCATCAAAATGATTCAGAAAAGGGCACAGTGTGAAGAGACCTGGAGTTATTACAAAATAATAGGAGCTATTCTTAAGGGTGATGGTAGGCCAAGACCAAAGGGACCACTGTGGTAGAAAACATTCTCATGGGTTGACAGTGGACAAATGGCCTGAGAGACCATTGTGTCACCCTACAGGTGGACTCTATAAGTATTTTCTAAAGTCTCTTGAACAGATAGCTTTCCTGAAGGGTGTTTTTCTGTTCAGATGATTGACAGGCCCATTTGGATGAAGCAAGACAGTGCTATCTCCCTTCTTTGAAGAAATCTCTCTTGCTAGATAGTGATCTTACAATCTCCCTAGCAGTTCAGAAGTCATGTTTCTACCCAAGGCAAAGATACAACTCAGACTAGAACAGATTAAAAAAAGAATGAGAGAGAGAGATTGAGAGAGAGAGACAGAGACAGAGAGAGACAGACAGAGACAGAGAGACAGAGAGAGAGAGAGAACAAAAACAAGTCCTTAAGAGTGGCCATGCTTACCTGGGGGAAATAGCCTTGATGGGTCTCAGCAAGGTGACCTCCTCAAGGCTTATGAGTTTCGTCATGGGGCCAGTTTAGATATGTAATACATCACATGGCATCCCATCTAAATCCTAAATGGGAAAGGCCAGAAAGGCAAAAGACTGGTTTGGCAGTGATTGGTCACTTAATGAGTTTCAAACACTAAAGGTTTTATTTTTTAAGATTTAGTGTGTGTGTGTGTGTGTGTGTGTGTGTGTGTGTGTGAGAGAGAGAGAGAGAGAGAGAGAGAGAGAGAGAGAGAGCGCTCTTGTATGGGCCTGAAGAGGATCTTGGACCCCCTCAAGCTGGGGTTAAGATGTAGATGCTGGCTCTGAACTCAGTTTCTCTGCTAGAGCAGTAAGTGCTCTTAACTAACCATTGAGCAATTTCTTTCTTTTTTTTTTTGTTCTTTTTTTATTGGGTATTTATTTCATTTACATTTCCAATGCTATCCCAAAAGTCCCCCACACGCTCCCCCACCCACTCCCCCACCCACCCACTCCCACTTCTTGGCCCTGTCGTTCCCCTGTACTGCGGCATATAAAGTTTGCACGACCCATGGGCCTCTCTTTCCACTGATAGCCGACTAGGCCATCTTCTAATTCATATGCAGCTAGAGACATGAGCTCGGGGGGGGGGGGGGTACTGGTTAGTTCATATTGTTGTTCTACCTATAGGATTGCAGATCCCTTTAGCTCCTTGGGTATTTCTCTAGCTCCTCCATTGGGGGCCCTGTGATTCATCCAATAGCTGACTGTGAGCATCCACTTCTGTGTTTGCTAGGCCCTGGCATAGTCTCACAAGAGACAGCTCTATTTGGGTCCTTTCAGCAAAATTTTGCTAGTGTATGCAATGGTGTCAGTGTTTAGAAGCTGATTATGGGATGGATCCCCGGATATGGCAGTCTCTAGATGGTCCATCCTTTTGTCACAGGTCCAAACTTTGTCTCTGTAACTCCTTCCATGGGTGTTTTGTTCCCAATTCTAAGAAGGGGCAAAGTGTCCACACTTTGTTCTTCATTCTTCTTGAGTTTCATGTATTTCCCAAATTGTATCTTATATCTTGGGTATCCTAAGTTTCTGGGCTAATGTCCACTTATCAGTGAGTACATATTGTGTGAGTTCCTTTGTGATTGGGTTACCTCACTCAGGATGATGCCCTCCAGGTCCATCTATTTGCCTAGGAATTTCATAAATTCATTCTTTTTAATAGCTGAGTAGTACTCCATTGTGTAAATGTACCACATTTTCTGTATCCATTCCTCTGTTGAGGGGCATCTGGGTTCTTTCGAGCTTCTGGCTATTATAAATAAGGCTGCTATGAACATAGTGGAGCATGTGTCCTTCTTACCAGTTGGGGCATCTTCTGGATATATGCCCAGGAAAGGTATTGTGGGATCCTCCGGTAGTACTATGTTCAGTTTTCTGAAGAACCGCCAGACTGATTTCCAGAGTGGTTGTACAAGCTTGCAATCCCACCAACAATGGAGGAGTGTTCCTCTTTCTCCACATCCTCGCCAGCATCTGCTGTCACCTGAATTTTTGATCTTAGCCATTCTGACTGGTGTGAGGTGGAATCTCAGGGTTGTTTTGATTTGCATTTCCCTGATGATTAAGGATGTTGAACATTTTTTTCAGGTGCTTCTCTACCATTCGGTATTCCTCAGGTGAGAATTCTTTGTTCAGCTCTGAGCCCCATTTTTTAATGGGGTTATTTGATTTTCTGGAGTCCACCTTCTTGAGTTCTTTATATATATTGGATATTAGTCCCCTATCTGATTTAGGATAGGTAAAGATCCTTTCCCAATCTGTTGGTGGTCTTTTTGTCTTATTGATGGTGTCTTTTGCCTTGCAGAAGCTTTGCAACTTTATGAGGTCCCATTTATCGATTCTCGATCTCACAGCACAAGCCATTGCTGTTCTATTCAGGAATTTTCCCCTTGTACCCATATCTTCGAGGCTTTTCCTACTTTCTCCTCTATAAGTTTCAGTGTCTCTGGTTTTATGTGGACTTTCTTAATCCACTTAGATTTGACCTTAATACAAGGAGATAGGAATGGATCAATTCGAATTCTTCTACATGATAACCGCCAGTTGTGCCAGCACCATTTGTTGAAAATGCTGTCTTTTTTCCACTGGATGGTTTTAGCTCCCTTGACAAAGATCAAGTGAACATAGGTGTGTGGGTTCATTTCTGGGTCTTCAATTCTATTTCATTGGTCTACTTGTCTGTCACTATACCAGTACCATGCAGTTTTTATCACAATTGCTCTGTAGTTCAGCTTTAGGCCAGGCATGGTGATTCCACTGGAGGTTTTCTTTTATCCTTGAGAAGAGTTTTTGCTATCCTAGGTTTTTTGTTATTCCAGATGAATCTGCCGATTGCCCTTTCTAATTCGTTGAAGAATTGAGTTGGAATTTTGATGGGGATTGCATTGAATCTGTAGATTGTTTTTGGCAAGATAGCCATTTTTACTATATTGATCCTGCCGATCCATGAGCATGGGAAATCTTTCCATCTTCTGAGATCTTTAATTTCTTTCTTCAGAGACTTGAAGTTCTTATCATACAGATCTTTCACTTCCTTAGTTAGAGTCATGCCAAGTATTTTATATTATTTGTGACTATTGAGAAGGGTGTTGTTTCCCTAATTCCTTTCTCAGCCTGTTTATCCTTTGTGTACAGAAAGGCCATTGACTTGTTTGAGTTAATTTTATATCCAGCTACTTCACTGAAGCTGTTTATCAGGCTTAGGAGTTCTCCGGTGGAATTTTTAGGGTCACTTATATATACTATCATATCATCTGCAAAAAGTGATATTTTGACTTCTTCCTTTCCAATTTGTATCCCCTTGAGCTCCTTTTGTTGTTGATTTGCTCTGGCTAGGACTTCAAGTACAATGTTGAATAGGTAGGGAGAGAGTGGGCAGCCTTGTCTAGTCCCTGATTTTAGTGGGATTGCTTCCAGCTTCTCACCATTTACTTTGATGTTGGCTACTGGATTGCTGTAGATTGCTTTTATCATGTTTAGGTATGGGCCTTGAATTCCTGATCTTTCCAAGACTTTTATCATGAATGGGTGTTGGATTTTGTCTAATGCTTTCTTCGCATCTAAGGAGATGATCATGTGGTTTTTTTCTTGAGTTTGTTTATATACTGGATTATGTTGATGGATTTCCGTATATTGAACCATCCCTGCATCCCTGGGATGAAACCTACTCGGTCAGGATGGATGATTGTTTTGATGTGTTCTTGGATTCGGTTAGCGAGAACTTTATTGAGGATTTTTGCATCGATATTCATAAGGGAAATTGGTCTGAAGTTCTGTATCTTTGTTGGGTCTTTTTGTGGTTTAGGTATCAGAGAAATTGTGGCTTCATAGAATGAGTTGGGTAGAGTACCTTCTGTTTCTATTTTGTGGAATAGTTTGTGAAGAACTGGGATTAGATCTTCTTTGAAGGTCTGATAGAACTCTGCATTAAACCCATCTGGTCCTGGGCTTTTTTTTGGTTGGGAGACTATTAATGACTGCTTCTATTTCTTTAGGGGATATAGGACTGTTTAGATCATTAACCTGATCTTGATTTAACTGTGGTACCTGGTATCTGTCTAGAAACTTGTCCATTTCATCCAGATTCTCCAGTTTTGTTGAGTATAGCCTTTTGTAGAAGGATCTGATGGTGTTTTGGATTTCTTCAGGATCTGTTGTTATGTCTCCCTTTTCATTTCTGATTTTGTTAATTAGAATGCTTTCCCTGTGCCCTCTAGTGAGTCTGGCTAAGGGTTTATCTATCTTGTTGATTTTCTCAAAGAACCAGCTCCTTGTTTGGTTGATTCTTTGAATAGTTCTTCTTGTTTCCACGTGGTTGATTTCACCCCTGAGTTTGATTATTTCCTGCCATCTACTCCTCTTGGGTGAATTTGCTTCCTTTTGTTCTAGAGCTTTTAGGTGTGTTGTCAAGCTGCTAATGTGTGCTCTCTCTAGTTTCTTTTTGGAGGCACTCAGAGCTATGAGTTTTCCTCTTAGAAATGCTTTCATTGTGTCCCATAAGTTTGGGTATGTTGTGGCTTCATTTTCATTAAACTCCAAAAAGTCCTTAATTTCTTTCTTTATTCCTTCCTTGACCAAGGTATCATTGAGAAGAGTGTTGTTCAGTTTCCACGTGAATGTTGGCTTTCTATTATTTATTTTGTTATTGAAGATCAGTCCTGATAGGATGATCTGATGATAGGTGATCTGATAGGATGCATGGGGCAATTTCAATATTTTTGTATATGTTGAGGTTTGTTTTCTCCTGTAGCAGATGAGAAGAAATACAGAGACTTACAGCCAGACATTAGAGAGAGAGAAAGAGAGAGAGAGAGAGACCTTGGAACACTCAGTCCTAAATGGGATGAATCTATCAGATTCCTTCCACCCAGAGCTCAGGAAGCCCATGTGGGAGAGGAGGCAAAGAGAGTGTAAAAGCCCAAAAAGATGGAAGACACCAAGAAAACAAGTCCCTCTAGCTCAACGTGATGAAAGCTGATAGAACTCTCAGAGACTGAGGCAGCATGCACAGGGCCTGCGTGGGTCTACATCAATGTGTTATGGCTGTCAGCTTGGTGGTTTTATGGAATTCCTGAGTGAATGAGTGGGTTTCTGATGCCTGTGCCTTCTCTTAGACTCTTGTCCTTCTGTTGGTTTGTCTTGTCCAACTACAACGTAATAGATTTTGTTTTATCTTATTACACTTTATTTTGTAATATTTAAAAACAAGCAAGCAAGCAAACAAACAAACAAACAAAAACCTGAATGAATGAAAACCTAGCCACTAGGGTAAAGTTTAACAACTGAACTGTCATTTATATGTGCTGGGGCAGAAAAATCAGATTTCTCCAATGCAGCGACAGTGGGTGCTGCAGGGAACTCCAGGGCAGGTCTCAAGTTCAAGAGGAATTGATTGATGTATAATGAATTCCACAGTTGTGTGTGTGAGTATTTATTTGGTTACAGCTTGTTTTTTTTTCCCCCTTTTTGGGTGTGGCTTTAATTTGTTTTCTTGGTTTGGAGGGTTTTGTTGTTGTACTGGGTTTTGCTTGCTTTTTTTTTGTGAGAAAGAACTTAAAGTTGGGTGGGTGGGAAGGGGGAGAGGATTTGTAACGATTTGAGGGAGGGGAAAGTACCATCAAAATATGCTTAAATTAAAAAAAAAAGCAGTAAAATACATAAAAAGAAAGGAAAATGGGAAAAAGACCGAATGAGGTTATAGTATGTGATATATACATGAACAAAACCATGGAATCTTAGCCTTGCTCGATAAATGTACACTCACACATTTTATTTATTTGTTTGTTTATTTTCAGTTTTTCAAGATGGCTTTCTCTATGTAGCCCTGGCTGTCCTGAAACTAGCTTTGTGGACCAGGCTGACCTGGAGATCTGCCTGCCTCTGCTTCCCGAGTGTTGCACCACCACTGTCTGACTACTTTGAGACTTTAAAACAAAAGAAAAAATTTTGAGCCTTTAGTCTTCTCTCAAGATGGCGGGTAAAGACAGTGACAGATTATTTGCTGACCTTCGAGTTTAAGGAGCAATTAAAGTTAGAACAGAAAGTCTATAGGTTCAAGTAATGGTGTTTCCAATCAGAAAATAAAACTGAAGAAGTAAAAATAAATACAGAAAGGAGATGGGTGTGCCTGATCCTTTCCTCTTCCTTCACGGCTTGCTGTGAAGTAGGCCAGCCCTACAGTGTGTGGCTAGCATGACTTTCCAACCCTTCCAGTCCTCCTGGCTTCATTTCCCTTTCCTGTGTCCAATAACACACTAGGTCAGTGATTTTCAGCCTTCCTAACACTACAACCCTTTACTACAGTCCCCATGGTGTGGTGACCCCAACCATAAAATTATTTTTGCTGCTACTTCAGAGCTGTAATTTTGCTACTGTTATGAATCATAATGTAAATATCTGATACGCAGGATATCAGATCTGTGACCCCCAAAGGGGTCTCGACTCACAAGTTGAGGACCAATGACAGGGCTCAGTGACTTCACCTGCCTGGTGGAGTGCTTGGACTTGCTCCTTCCTTAGGCTCTCTCTGCCTTCTAGGGAGTCTGGACTAAGAGGGTATCTTACTCATTCTGCACGTTTTGGCCTCATTAGAGAAGTGGTGATATATTTACATAACAGAAAGAGGCAAGTGCTGTCTATAAAATTAACTTTTAGAGCCAGCATACAAAGTTGTGGGTCTCTGTGGTGTTTTCACTCCCTCATCTCTTTGCCTTCTCGTCTCTTTCGCTGGACTGCCACCTCCTCCACGTAGTCCCCTCTGACTTCGTGTCATTTCTAGTCCATTGCCTTATTTTTCTCCCCCCACCTTCGTCACCCTGGCCATGCTTTTCTTGAAAGAATATTCTACAAATTTCAGTTTCCGACAAGGACTTGTCAGTTCCTGGGGAGCTTTTAGATGCACAACAGTGGGTAAATTAGGAAGGCCAGGGTCTTCCTGTGATGAGGGCCACATGTGATGAGGCCCACCTGACTATTGAGCTACATTGTGGTATGAGCTTTCTGATGGAAGGAGGAAACCAGTGCTTCCAAACTCTAGGGAGATAGGTTTATCCAAGAATTAAGAAGGAGAAGTTGAAGTCTCTGAGAACCCTTAGAAATTTCTCATGTCATGACTTTTTCTGGCTTTATAGTACTCCCCATACCTATTACTTTAAAGTCACAATGAGTGAGTATGAAAGAGTAAACTGGCATGTGGCATGTTGATTCAGTTATTCAAAGAGGGTTTTTTGCATAAAAAAATAATCCATGCCATGTATTAAATACCTGGTTTATTGATATTAATTATTGTTATTAATTACCATGAATTTCTTAATATTAATGTAAACATTTGATAGTAAAAATACTGGAAGAATGAGCCATTAGTACCAAATAAATACCAAATAAAAATCATTAAAAATGTGAAAGATCATAAAAATCCTTAGAGATTAGAAGTTGCCATTCTGAAATCTGAAATGGACATTTAAATGTGTGTGTGTGTGTGTGTGTGTGAGAGAGAGAGAGAGAGAGAGAGAGAGAGAGAGAGAGAGAGAGAGAGAGATGAAGGCCAGAGGATAACGTGTGAGAATTTACTCTCTCTTACTCTGTGTGTCACAGGGATGGGATATTCAGGGCCTCAGGCTTGGTGGCAAGCACCTTTACTTGCTGAGCCATCTTTCCGACCCTTAATGGACATTTTAGATCACATTCAACATCCATTACCCTGCTCAGTCATTTAGATCTTTGTTTCATGACAGGTGTGTTGGCTTTGGTGACACTGTTAAGGCTGTACCTTAACTTAATTTCAAGTTAGAGTTCAAGCTACCACAACTAAGTGCCTCTCTGTCCCTCTCCCCTCTGGTTTCCAGTATGCTAGGCAGTATGTTAGCACTGAGCCGTATTTCCAGCCTCTCATCTCTCCTGTTAAAGATCCGAGCACTTCATTTGGTTTCCCCAGCCTTGCTCTTGTGTGAATTGTACTTTGGCTGACAGAATTGCGTGTCAATCTCTGGTTTCATCTGGAAGCACACCATGATATTCCGCATCTCATTTGTTTTGCTTTTTTTTTTTTTTTCTGGTAAAATATTTATAAGAAACTACAGTCTCTAGAGCATGTGTGCACAGGAGAATGGCAGTGTTGAGTCTCTTTATAGTGGGTTTAGTGGCACTACACAGATGCAACTCAAGGACTTTGATTATAAAGCTTGCTCTTCCCTTCAGAGTTCTGAGCTGGGACGCCGGCACTTGGAGTCATTAGGAGAGATCTTTGATGAGTATGAAAGGCTGTCGTGTGGTGACCCTCAGCTGATATTTTTATATAAAATTTTACCAGTTGTTGCCCATTAAGGGTTATTCCAAACAGTTTCCCAGGATCTTTTATGTTTAGATTTTTTCACTGTAAGATCTGTTTCAGATTATAGGGCATGGTGTGTAGCCTGTGACTTTATTAGGCCTGTTAGCAGACACTGAGAGTGGTGTGATAGATCAGTAAATCTATCACCTAGGAGTCAGAGGCAGGAGGACCATGAGTTTGAGGCCAGCATGGGCTACATAACCAGATCTTGTCTCAAAAAATAGAGGGGATGGGTGGGTGATGGAGAGAGTTCAGCCAGTCAGAGTTTTCCATGCAAACATATGGACCCGAGTTTGGATCCAGAACACCCACATAAAAACCTGGGTGTGGTGACATATGCCTGTAGTTCAAGTGCTGGGGACCCAGGGAAGAGGCTGCGTAGAATTCTTCTAGTGCTTGCTGTTCAGCCAGCCTAGCTGAATTGGCAAGCTCCAGATTCAGTAAGAGACTCTGCCACAAACAAACAAACAAACAAAGCTGAGAAAAGACTGCGGAGGACACCAGTAGACCCCTGGCCTCAACAAGTCTGTGCACAATATGCTTGTATGCCTGCACACAAACAGAAACATGTATATACATGTATGCACACACATATACACAGAGAGCGGGGGGGTGGGGGGTGGTGGGGGGGTGGGGTGGGGTGGGGTGGTGGGGGGGAAGGCACTCCAGGCTATGCTGTGCAGGCTGTAAGGGAGACTATGGTGAATGATCTCCTGCCTGACAGTCTGATCGACTCATTCAAGGCCACGGTTGGGAAGCCATGTGGAAAGCTTTCTTGTGATTTAATTTCCATAAGACGTTTCTCATAAGGCATCCATCAGTGTGTGACTCCTTTCTGTTAATCCTGCAGGCTTCAGCACACTGAGGAGCAGTTTGACCTGAGATAAGCCAGGGTTTTCAATAGCAGGTGAGTCAAGCATTTGTATTCATGTTACCAGGGGCAAGGAGATGACCTAAGAACAGAGCAAACATCCTTCTACGGACTGCTTAAGAAACCCGCACCTGCAAGAAGGTATGAGAGAGCAAGTAGCCCCGTAAGGCAGTAAAGGTGGCTGCTTTAAGCCTTGTTGTAGAGGGGAGGGGAGGGGGCACACGCGCGCGCACACACACACACACACACACACATACAAACACACACACACATATGTACACATATACATATATACATACATACATACACATATACTATATGGAGACAGGTTGAAGTCAGATGTTTTCTTCAATCTCTCTCCACGCCGTTTCTGAGAGAGGCTCTCACTGAATCTGGAGTATATCCTTTTTGGCTGATCTGTGGCCAGAGAATCCTGTCTCTGCCTTTTACTGCTTCTTTCCAACCTGGCCATTGTAGATACACCACCCACCTGGCTTTTTATGTAGCACTGGGGATCTGAACTCAGGCCCTCACGCTTGTGAATTAAGCACTTTACTGACGGAGCCATCTCAGCAGCTTTATACTCTCTTAAAAACTCAAAGAGTAGAGTACAGGATCATGAAGAATAAACACCAGGCCATACACTCTTCTATAACCATTCCGTCTTTTATTCCCCCTTCTCCCTGTCCCCAGCCTGGCCACCAACCTTTTCTTGTATGCTTTTGGATTGTTCTTTTTTGGTCCTTGGAGGCCTCTTCCATCCAAGAGCCCTCGGTGTCACCATGTCCTTTCTTGTCTTCTTTCTAACCATACTTTCCCCAGGCGCCATTACAGTACCCAAAGCATGATTCTGAAGCAACTTGACTGTTTGGAAGTTCAGGATTGTTTAAATATGGGTGATTTTTTTTAAAAAAAAAAACAGACTGCTATGCATCACTGAAGGAAAACAGCCCCGTGGAAGAACATTTGTCGACACAGAGAGATGTCCTTGGTATTGCTCAGTCAGTAAAGCATGTTATAACATTGCATGTATAATGCGATTCTGTTTGTACAAAAATACATAAATATACAATGACATTTAAAGGAATGCTCGCCAAAAATATTAGCGAGCAAAATGTTTATCTCTGGGTAGTTGAATTATGTGTGATTTAAGTATTATTATTATTATTATTTTTTTTTTTTGCTTGTCAGCAATTTCTAGTTTTTCTACAAGGGACAGATATTGCTAGCATAATGAAAAAGAAATATACATCATGAGAAAAAAAATTCTCTTAGGATATGAATCCTAGTCAGCCAGTTGACTGCATAAAACTGCAATAAATATCCTACCAATTCTTCTCCGGCAGTGTCAGCTCTGCTGAGGGGAAGGGACTCTTCTTGGTTACTCCTTGGCCCTTCAAGATATGCTTATATATATATATATATATTTTAATACCAGGCTCCCCTCTCTCTGCTTTCCAGAGATTTATACAGTAATTAATAAGTTAGTGACAATCAAGTCTTCAGTATAGCATTATTTCATTCCTTTATCGTAAGGACTGACCTTGCTGTGTGCCACTGGGTTGCATTTGTAATGCAGTTAGCCTGGGGTGGGGGTGCGGAATGTGAGAGACACTGGACCCTGACTTGGGCCATGAGCTAATTTAACAGATACCAACATGTAACATCTGGATGAGCCTTCTTTTGTGAGCCTGGGCTGGCTGGCCTCAAACTTGTTATGTAGCTGAGGATGTTCTTGATCTTCCGACCCTCTTGCTGCTGGAGTGTGGGCCCTGATGTCTTTGCATTTCTATACCTAGTTTATATGGTACCAGGATGGAACCTGGTAGGGCTTCATGCATGCTAGGCCAGTACTGTACCAGCTGAGACACAGTTGGAAGGGTCCAGGAAATGAGAGCTCTTGAAATGGTATGATCAATGATGCTAGTGTTAATATTTATAAGATTTTTGGGACGAAGTCTGGTTTGGTTGAAAATAATGGTCATGTTTGGTTTTGCACTGATCCTATGTAAATGGCATATGCATACATGTATGTATGTATGTATGTATGTATGTATGTATGTATTAGTATTCTTAAAAATATTTGTATCACTTATTTTTCTTGTAGCTATGATCAAATACCTGGAAAGAAGCAACTTTAAGTAAGTAAGGATTTATCCTAGCCCATGATTTGAAGGTATGGGGAAGCATGGCAGCAGGAAGGCCTCTTGGCTATGGTGACATCCGAAAGCAGAAAAAAGACACCTCCAGTGACCTACTTCCTCAGGGTCTGCTTGCAAAGACTCCAAAACCTCTCAGAACATTGCCACCAGCTGAGTGCCAAGTGTTCAACCGCTTGAGCCTGTAAGGGGAATATGACATTTTTAAATTACAACGGCACCCTATGAGAGAGATGGTGGTCTAATTGTATAAAGCAGAAGACAGGCTCAGAAAGGTCACTCAAGGTCAACTGACAAGGAGAGAAAGAGGTTGCAACTTTGTCCTAGTTAGGGTTTCATTGCTGTGAAGAGACACCATGACCACACAACTTTTATAAAGGAAAACATTTAATTGGGGCTGTGTTGGGAGCCGCGCCCACATTCGCCGTTACAAGATGGCGCTGACAGCTGTGTTCTAAGTGGTAAACAAATAATCTGCGCATGTGCCAAGGGTATCTTATGACTACTTGTGCTCTGCCTTCCCCGTGACGTCAACTCGGCCGATGGGCTGCAGCCAATCAGGGAGTGACACGTCCGAGGCGAAGGAGAATGCTCCTTAAGAGGGACGGGGTTTTCGTTTTTCTCTCTCTCTTGCTTCGCTCTCTTGCTTCGCTCTCTTGCTTTTCGCTCTCTCTTGCTTTTCTCTCTCTCTTGCTTTTCTCTCTCTCTTGCTTCTTGCTCTCTTGCTTCTTGCACTCTGTTCCTGAAGATGTAAGAATAAAGCTTTGCCGCAGAAGATTCTGGTCTGTGGTGTTCTTCCTGGCCGGTCGTGAGAACGCGTCTAATAACAATTGGTGCCGAATTCCGGGACGAGAAAAAAACTCGGGACTGGCGCAAGGAAGATCCCTCATTCCGGAACCAGAACTGCGAATCAAGGTTATAAGGTTCCCGTAACACAGACTGTTGAGAAGGATTCAACTGCCGAATTCAGAACTCATCAGCTGGGGAACGACGGTGATAAAGGTTCCCGTAACACAGACTGTTGAGAAGGATTCAACTGCCGAATTCAGAACTCATCAGCTGGGGAACGACGGTGATAAAGTGTTCCCATAAAACAGACTGTTGAGAAGGATTCAACTGCCGAATTCAGAACTCATCAGCTGGGGAACGGAAGTGAGAAATGGCTTTACCAGGTATGTTTGGCCTTGAACTTTTTCTAGTGTTAGGAGCCCTTTTGTTCCTTTTCACATGTTATCAAGTGGTTAAGATAGGGCTGAAAATTCTAGAGGAAATTCAGGACAAGCTATCAGAAGTAAAGCGGGGAGAGAGAGTAGGAACAAAAAGGAAATATGGTACACAAAATAAGTATACAGGCCTTTCCAAGGGTCTTGAACCCGAGGAAAAGTTTAGGTCAGGTAAGAATACCTGGAGAGAGATTAGAAGAAAAAGAGGAAAAAGGGAAAAGAAGAAAGATCAATTAGCGGAGGTCTCTAGGAAAAGGAGCCTGTGCTCATCGCTGGATGGGCTCGGGGAGCCAGCTCTTAGTAGCTCTGAAGCAGGTGAAGAATTCTCCTCTGAGGAAACAGACTGGGAGGAAGAAGCAGCCCATTACCAGCCAGCTAATTGGTCAAGAAAAAAGCCAAAAGCGGCTGGC
This sequence comes from Mus musculus, assembly GCF_000001635.26. Classification (NCBI taxonomy): domain Eukaryota; kingdom Metazoa; phylum Chordata; class Mammalia; order Rodentia; family Muridae; genus Mus; species Mus musculus. The sequence goes on along the minus strand of NC_000080.6, from coordinate 64,467,482 downwards.
GAAGGCCAGTTTGCTAATTGGCCTCAGGGCAATCGGCTACCAGGTGCACTCCCGCCCTATGCGGAGTCCCCGCCCTGCGTAGTGCGTCAGCCCGTAGTGCGTCAGCAATGCGCAGAGAGGCAGTGCGCAGAGAGGCAGTGCGCAGACTCATTCATTCCCCGAGAGGAACAAAGGAAAATACAACAGGCATTTCCAGTCTTTGAAGGAGCCGAGGGTGGGCGTGTCCACGCTCCGGTAGAATACTTACAAATTAAAGAAATTGCTGAGTCGGTTCGTAAATACGGAACCAATGCTAATTTTACCTTGGTGCAGTTAGACAGGCTCGCTGGCATGGCACTAACTCCTGCTGACTGGCAAATGATTGCAAAAGCCGCTCTCCCTAATATGGGCAAATATTTGGAATGGAGATCTCTGTGGCGAGAGGCTGCACAGGCGCAGGACCGAGCAAACGCTGCTGCTTTAACTCCAGAGCAGAGAGATTGGACTTTTGACTTGTTAACGGGTCAGAGAGCTTATTCTGCTAAACCTGATAAGAGGTATCAATGGAAGGTCTTACCACAGGGAATGTCCAATAGTCCTACTATGTGCCAGCTTTATATGCAAGAAGCTCTTTTGCCAGTGAGGGAACAATTCCCCTCTTTAATTTTGCTCCTTTACATGGATGACATCCTCCTGTGCCATAAAGACCTTACCATGCTACAAAAGGCATATCCTTTTCTACTTAAAACTTTAAGTCAGTGGGGTTTACAGATAGCCACAGAAAAGGTCCAAATTTCTGATACAGGACAATTCTTGGGCTCTGTGGTGTCCCCAGATAAGATTGTGCCCCAAAAGGTAGAGATAAGAAGAGATCACCTCCATACCTTAAATGATTTTCAAAAGCTGTTGGGAGATATTAATTGGCTCAGACCTTTTTTAAAGATTCCTTCCGCTGAGTTAAGGCCTTTGTTTAGTATTTTAAAAGGAGATCCTCATATCTCCTCCCCTAGGACTCTTACTCTAGCTGCTAACCAGGCCTTACAAAAAGTGGAAAAGGCCTTACAGAATGCACAATTACAACGTATTGAGGATTCGCAGCCTTTCAGTTTGTGTGTCTTTAAGACAGCACAATTGCCAACTGCAGTTTTGTGGCAGAATGGGCCATTGTTGTGGATCCATCCAAACGTATCCCCAGCTAAAATAATAGATTGGTATCCTGATGCAATTGCACAGCTTGCCCTTAAAGGCCTAAAAGCAGCAATCACCCACTTTGGGCAAAGTCCATATCTTTTAATTGTACCTTATACCGCTGCACAGGTTCAAACCTTGGCAGCCGCATCTAATGATTGGGCAGTTTTAGTTACCTCCTTTTCAGGAAAAATAGATAACCATTATCCAAAGCATCCAATCTTACAGTTTGCCCAAAATCAATCTGTTGTGTTTCCACAAATAACAGTAAGAAACCCACTTAAAAATGGGATTGTGGTATATACTGATGGATCAAAAACTGGCATAGGTGCCTATGTGGCTAATGGTAAAGTGGTATCCAAACAGTATAATGAAAATTCACCTCAAGTGGTAGAATGTTTAGTGGTCTTAGAAGTTTTAAAAACCTTTTTAAAACCCCTTAATATTGTGTCAGATTCCTGTTATGTGGTAAATGCAGTAAATCTTTTAGAAGTGGCTGGAGTGATTAAGCCTTCCAGTAGAGTTGCCAATATTTTTCAGCAGATACAATTAGTTTTGTTATCTAGAAGATCTCCTGTTTATATTACTCATGTTAGAGCCCATTCAGGCCTACCTGGCCCCATGGCTCTGGGAAATGATTTGGCAGATAAGGCCACTAAAGTGGTGGCTGCTGCCCTATCATCCCCGGTAGAGGCTGCAAGAAATTTTCATAACAATTTTCATGTGACGGCTGAAACATTACGCAGTCGTTTCTCCTTGACAAGAAAAGAAGCCCGTGACATTGTTACTCAATGTCAAAGCTGCTGTGAGTTCTTGCCAGTTCCTCATGTGGGAATTAACCCACGCGGTATTCGACCTCTACAGGTCTGGCAAATGGATGTTACACATGTTTCTTCCTTTGGAAAACTTCAATATCTCCATGTGTCCATTGACACATGTTCTGGCATCATGTTTGCTTCTCCGTTAACCGGAGAAAAAGCCTCACATGTGATTCAACATTGTCTTGAGGCATGGAGTGCCTGGGGGAAACCCAGACTCCTTAAGACTGATAATGGACCAGCTTATACGTCTCAAAAATTCCAACAGTTCTGCCGTCAGATGGACGTGACCCACCTGACTGGACTTCCATACAACCCTCAAGGACAGGGTATTGTTGAGCGTGCGCATCGCACCCTCAAAACCTATCTTATAAAACAGAAGAGGGGAACTTTTGAGGAGACTGTACCCCGAGCACCAAGAGTGTCGGTGTCTTTGGCACTCTTTACACTCAATTTTTTAAATATTGATGCTCATGGCCATACTGCGGCTGAACGTCATTGTTCAGAGCCAGATAGGCCCAATGAGATGGTTAAATGGAAAAATGTCCTTGATAATAAATGGTATGGCCCGGATCCTATCTTGATAAGATCCAGGGGAGCTATCTGTGTTTTCCCACAGAATGAAGACAACCCATTTTGGGTACCAGAAAGACTCACCCGAAAAATCCAGACTGACCAAGGAAATACTAATGTCCCTCGTCTTGGTGATGTCCAGGGCGTCAATAATAAAGAGAGAGCAGCGTTGGGGGATAATGTCGACATTTCCACTCCCAATGACGGTGATGTATAATGCTCAAGTATTCTCCTGCTTTTTTACCACTAACTAGGAACTGGGTTTGGCCTTAATTCAGACAGCCTTGGCTCTGTCTGGACAGGTCCAGATACAACTAGATGTATTATGACAAATAACTCAGCAGGGATGTGAACAAAAGTTTCCGGGATTGTGTGTTACTTCCATTCAGTATGTTAAATTTACTAGGACAGCTAATTTGTCAAAAAGTCTTTTTCAGTATATGTTACAGAATTGGATGGCTGAATTTGAACAGATCCTTCGGGAATTGAGACTTCAGGTCAACTCCACGCGCTTGGACCTGTCCCTGACCAAAGGATTACCCAATTGGATCTCCTCAGCATTTTCTTTCTTTAAAAAATGGGTGGGATTAATATTATTTGGAGATACACTTTGCTGTGGATTAGTGTTGCTTCTTTGATTGGTCTGTAAGCTTAAGGCCCAAACTAGGAGAGACAAGGTGGTTATTGCCCAGGCGCTTGCAGGACTAGAACATGGAGCTCCCCCTGATATATGGTTATCTATGCTTAGGCAATAGGTCGCTGGCCACTCAGCTCTTATATCCCACGAGGCTAGACTCATTGCACGGGATGGAGTGAGTGTGCTTCAGCAGCCCGAGAGAGTTGCACGGCTAAGCACTGCAATGGAAAGGCTCTGCGGCATATATGAGCCTATTCTAGGGAGACATGTCATCTTTCATGAAGGTTCAGTGTCCTAGTTCCCTTCCCCCAGGCAAAACGACACGGGAGCAGGTCAGGGTTGCTCTGGGTAAAAGCCTGTGAGCCTAAGAGCTAATCCTGTACATGGCTCCTTTACCTACACACTGGGGATTTGACCTCTATCTCCACTCTCATTAATATGGGTGGCCTATTTGCTCTTATTAAAAGGATAGGGGGAGATGTTGGGAGCCGCGCCCACATTCGCCGTTACAAGATGGCGCTGACAGCTGTGTTCTAAGTGGTAAACAAATAATCTGCGCATGTGCCAAGGGTATCTTATGACTACTTGTGCTCTGCCTTCCCCGTGACGTCAACTCGGCCGATGGGCTGCAGCCAATCAGGGAGTGACACGTCCGAGGCGAAGGAGAATGCTCCTTAAGAGGGACGGGGTTTTCGTTTTTCTCTCTCTCTTGCTTCGCTCTCTTGCTTCGCTCTCTTGCTTTTCGCTCTCTCTTGCTTTTCTCTCTCTCTTGCTTTTCTCTCTCTCTTGCTTCTTGCTCTCTTGCTTCTTGCACTCTGTTCCTGAAGATGTAAGAATAAAGCTTTGCCGCAGAAGATTCTGGTCTGTGGTGTTCTTCCTGGCCGGTCGTGAGAACGCGTCTAATAACAGGGCTGGCTTAGAGTTCAGAGGTTTACTCCATTAACATCATGGAGGGAAACATGACAGGGTGTAGGCAGACATCGTCCTGAAAAAAGGAGCTGGGGGTTCTACATCTCCATCCAAAGGCAGAAGAAGGAGACTGTGTGCCACACTGGGTATAGCTTGAGCATATAAGACCTCAAAGCCACAGTGACACACTTCCTCCAACAAGACTCTATCTCCTAATAGTGCTACTCCCTATGGCCAAGCATTCAAATACATGAGTCTATGGGAGCCATACATATTCAAACCACCACAAGATCCTTTATGTGTGATTCCAAATGTGGCTGACAACTTATACAGAAAAGCTGTATCTTTATAGCTAACCTTGTTTATTGGACTATGTGGTGCTTTGAATAAGAATGGTCCCCGTAGGCTCATATATTTGAATATTTACTGAGCTGAATATTTTTATGTCAACTTGACACAAGCTAAAATCATCAGAGAGACAGGAACCTCAATTGAGATGATGCTCCCATAAGATCAGATTGTAGGCAAGCCTGGAGGGCATTTTCTTAATTAGTAATTGATGGTGGAGGGCCTAGTCTATTGTGCATGGGGCCACCCCTGGGAAGGTGGTCCTGGGTTGTATAAGAAAGCAGGCAGAGCAAGCCCTGAGGAGCAAGCCAATAAACAGAACTGCTCTATGGTCTCTGCATCAGCTCCTTCTTCCAGGATCCTGCCCTGTTGAGTTCCTTTCCTGACTTTCTTGGATGATCAACAGTGACGTGGAAATGTAAGCCAGATAAACCCTTTTCTTCCAACTTGCTTTCTGGTCATGCTGTTTCATCACAGCAATAGCAACCATAACAGAAAGTGGAACTCTTTCATAGGGTTAGAAGAATCAGGAGGTGTGGCCTTGTTGGAGGAGGTGTGTTATCTGGGGTGGGCTTGGAGGTTTTCCAAAGCCCACACCCGGCCTAGCATTTCTTTCTCCCTTTCTCTTGGTCTGTGATGAGGATATGGAATTCTCAGCTATTGCTCCAGTGCCAGGAATGCTGCCATGCTCCCCAGCATGATGAGAATGGGGTGGCCTCTGAAACAGTAAGCAAGCACCCTAATAAATGCTTTGTTTTGTAAGAGTTGCCTTGGTCATGGGATCTCGTCACAGCAGTAGAACGGTGCCTTCAGTGGTGTCTTACGCTTGGTTCAGTCACCTGTTTGAAAGGTAAGGCATTGCCACTAGAGGTAGTGCTTCAGAGACTGGCTGGTCCTTAGTCCTTCTCTGAAAACCTACATCTTCAGAGAGGTGCTCCAAGAATGAATGAGTGCCAATCACTGTGTGGCCTTTCATCGTTTGCCTATGAAGAACACCCAGGGCTGAGAGTGTGAACATGTGTGATATTTTCAAAGAATTAAAACAACAACAAAGAATAATTCCAAGTATTTTGTGGGGGAAAAACGTTATTTATTTATTTAATTTTTTAAAAATTCAATTGCTTAGAGAGCCTGAACAGGAGTCCCTTAAAAACCCTTGACTTTTTCGTATAACATTGCAAAAAAATTAAAATGTGAGATAATGCATATGCTAATTAGCTTGATTTAGCCATTCCACAATGTTTACATACTTCAAAACATCATGCCATCCATAATGCATATAATGACTCTTGTCAATTAAAATGAAAGAATGTATGAATGAGTTAGGTGGGAAATATTCTAATTTGAGTCAGAGCTGGGGTTCCGTCCTTTCCCATCCCTATGACCTTGAGTGTGTCACTTGAACTTCAGCACCTCCACATCTTGAGATGGATCTCTACTGACATCATTGTCTTGTTTGAGAGAGGGTTTCAGAGGTCTTTCTGTGCACCTGGCCCATAGCGTCATTCTTCACAGCAGATGAGCTCTGAGAGTCTTCAGATCATATAGTACTTTTACTCCTTAAATGGCTAATTAACTCCCAGAGGGTAGTGTCTTTTAACGCAAGTCCCATACGTGAAACAAGGTGCCAAGTTAACAATGCAGGAAAACAGAAGGCTCGTGCTTTTCTGCATAATAAACTGTGAAGAACTGAGCAGGGCAAGCATTACAGCCTCTATTAGGCTGGCGCTGTAAAACACAGAACACACACACAAAATCTTCTTTGAGCCACGGTGTTATTCTGGCTGATAGGAGCATGGAGAGGGTTATTCGGGGGTGTTCTTGAACTTGTCATTAAACTTTAAGACAGCTGGGGCTGCTCTGTTTGGTCTTCACATAGGAACCTTGTAGTTTGACAGACTCAGGGTATTAGGCATTCTACAATTCATAAGGCACAACGATTAAAAACAAAAACAAAACCACCCACAATTCATGCCTGGGTCTTTGTTCTCAGTAGACAGTAGACAATAGAAACCGACTGTTGTAGGTTGTTCAGGATGCTGTGGGAGCATGGAGCGTCAATTCCAACACAGAAGAGGGTCTGACATGGAAGTTGTCAACCACAGTATAATTGTAGTAAGGCCAAGTTAAGGCCTCCACAGGGCCTCCAAGGCATTCACAAATTCTTCCTTAGAGACTGTTAAGATCTTTTTGTCCCTGTCACACTTGGGTAGTGGCTGCCTTGACACTCAAAGGCTTACAGCTCTGTCACTCCAGTATGCCTCCATCTTCCTATGGCCAGCTCTTCCACATTGTCAACCCAGTCAAACTGGTCACAAGGCCCATGCAGTTCCAGTATGACCTCATCATAACCAATGCAATCAGTAACAACTCTGCTTCCAATGTTTATGTTTGAGGTTAGGGTTTCCACATACTGTTTTAGGAAACCAAAGTCAAGCCATGATAGGTATTTTGGCATCTGGGTACTTTTCCTTTTAATAGCCTATGTTTGCAAAGTACCCTGCCATGGTATTTACACCCTGTATTTGGAAGAAGCCATTTGGCTGGTGAGAAAAGACAATAGTGTTTAGATTACAGTGTTGTGAAGAGGAAATAAAGAGGGCATTTTAGGTACAGTCCTCTTTGGCACATGCATAGTAGGTGTTCGGCTCATGTTAGTTCTTTGTGAATCTATTTTCTGTTGCTGTAACAAAATACCAGACTATGAATAGTGCCATAAAGAGAAAGGGTTTATTTAGCACATAGTTTGGAGACTAAAAGGTCCTGATTAGGTAGCTACATTTGTCTAGCCCCTGGTAATGGCTTCCTGGTGAATGGGATCATAATGGAAAGCACACAAGAGAGGGATAACAGGGTCAAATGGAAAGTTAGGGAGGGGTTCTTTCATAACAAGCCTTCTCATGGGTCCCCTGTGAGCACATTGACAACAGCCTAACTACTTTGTCCTAAGCCCTACCTTAAAGGTCAAATCACCTCCTATTATCGCTGCACTGAGGATTAAACTTGCAGCATGTGAGCGTTCGTGGGCACAAACCATATCCAGAGCACGGCGGCTATACACCTCCATCTTTCCAACAGGTGGAGCACGGCAACCAGTCTTGGGAGCAACTCAGAGTGTGGCAGGTGGAGGAAGATGGGGAAGAAGTAGCCTCCTTTGAGGTTAATCTGAATCTCCTTTTCTTAGGGGTTTGGAGAGCCAACCAATAGCTTCCTGCAACCTCAACAAATGCACACCTACAGTCTGGGAAGCCAGTGAGGAAACTGTAGGGAGCTTGGATGGGCATTTCCCTATCTTTCATGGGGTATGTGTGTCAGGGGAGCAATTCTCTAAGTCCCATTGTGTCATGGTTGGAACATGGAGGTGGAAAGACCTGGGATCCAGCCTCATTGAAGTGAGACTCCTGGGGTTCCTTGTCTTGCTCAGATTCTGAGAGTTTGGTGAGCTCTGATCTCACGGCTGAGTCGGGACTTGGCATGTTCCACAGCAACATGTTTTATCGCTCTTTTCTGACTTCCTCCTCCAGCCAGAAATAGGAGGAATTAGAATTGTTGATGCTCTATAAGGTGAAGGAATTTGGTTAATTCATGATCTGCTTTAGACATTTGGAAGTAAAATGCTGTGACTCCTCTTAAAGGAACTTAAAGCATCCCTGAGCAAACAGGATGTCCTTTCTCTTCATTCAGGAGAATCGATGTGCTGAGATTCCTGAAGTCCCATCTGGCTCCAGTCTGTTGAGAGGTAGGCCCAGAGAGAGTCAAGGAGGGATAGTAGCCGGGCTGTTTCATACTGCTATGCATAGAGTGGCACCTTAGAGTCCGTGGAAATTTGCAGGCTTATGGTGCTAGAGATGGGGACATCTGAGAGAGAGTCAGTGGCACCAGGCAAGGTTTCATTACCTCTGCCACATGGCAGAAGGGCAAGACCGAGCCAAACAAAGCCAGTTAGAGTGTCATAGCTTCTGGAGGAGAAGCCATTACAGGCCACCAGGTGCTGTACTGGGATGCAGGGCATGGAGCCTTGACATTGCTCTGCCTATGTAGGACCCTGTGCCCTGACCTGTGGCAGTGCTGGGGGACAAGGCAGACCCATTCATTTCCCAAATACCTGGGAAGTCACGGAAGAGAGTAGCCAGGTCCCCAGTGTCCCTTTTCTAAGAGTGCTCCTTAAGGCCTAATCACATGTTTAAGGCCTCAGTTTCTAAAACCATCGTCTCTGGGGTTAGGGGAAGAAGAGTTCCAAAGGATAAGGATTAGGGGACAGAGACCTTCAGGTCATATGAACATTTGTATGTGAATCTTGGTGTGACGCACGTCTTCCTTTCTGTTGGGTAAATCAGGGCAAGCCTCATGCTGAGTGTTTCGTGTATGAAGCTGCACAGGGCCTGGGAGTGATTTAGTGTCATTGTCTTGACATCCTTAATAATCTCTCACGAGGCCTCACATTGGCATCTCTGCTGAGCACATGTGCTCTGTAGTGTTGATGAAAGAAACAAACAAAAACAAAACAAAACAAAACAAAACCATCACACAAACCACAGCTCTCACCTCAGAGGGAACCAGAGGTGGGTTACTCTAGAGGCAACTTTGAACCACCGAGGCCCAGGAAACATGGAGCTAGGTCGCCCCATATTCCTGAGTAGAGGCAAGTTTCATGCAAACAAACACACAAACAACCTGACCACCCTGAGCTTGACCTCTGGAATCCACATAAAGGTGCAAATCGAGAACTGACTCCACAAAGTTGCCCTTTGACCTCCATGTGTGGACTGTAGCATGTGTGTGCACACACACTAATGGCAAAGTTTAAACACTACTATTTGACTTCTACAAAGTGAGTATTTGCTATAGAGGGGTTTTCTTTTTAATTTAACTAAGATGAAAACAGGATTGAAGAAGATATCCTCTTTGCTGGTGTGCCTTCCGAAACAAGGTAGCCACCTTCAATATGCTAGGATCAGTCAGCATAAAGGCTTCCTGAAATCCTGCTATTTCACACCAGATTCTTTGCTCTTGTCTATAGCAGTCAGTTACCTTGTTCAAGTAGGAAATTAGATTGATCTGAAAGGCTGTGCTCTTCAAAAAAGCTACCTTTGCTGTGGCTGCATTAAGATTTTTGTGAGTACTTCCATAAAGCAACTAAAATACAGTTTGCAGAAGGAGCCATCTCCTCATAACAAAAGACGACTACTGTAGCCTGTGATTTTAAAAATGCCATAATAGAAATGTTCCTATTTCTTAAGTGTCCCAATAAAAACAGCGCCCTGACTTATTCTTTTGGACATATTTTAAGTGTGGTAAGCTGATGTAAAATAACAATGAATGGATAGCATTCAAATGTAGAGCTCCATAAAGAAATGCTAAAATTCACCTAGGTGGGGGTGGGGTGAGGGGTAGGGGAGTGGGGTTGCTAATAGATAGGGAAGCCACAGATGCCAATCCCCTACCCCTATAGGTAGGAAATCCAAAACATCAGAGAACTTTTAGGAACACTGATAAACCCAGGCTGGGTGTGGTGGCGCACACCTTTAATTCCAGCACGCAGGAGAGGTAGAGAGGCAGGTTGGGTCTCTGTGAATTTGAGGCCACCTGGGGCTACTTGATGAGTTCCAAGCCATCTAGGAATGCATAATGAGACTTGGTCTCAAAAAAAGTGAAAATTCATTTGAAATCTATCAAGAACAGGAAAGAACAACCAAAATAATGCTGAAAAAAAAAAGATTTATTAGTTGTCGAACTTTAAAAATTTGCATCTAATTTACTCACATGTTGTGTGTGTATTCATGCCACAGCATACATGTAGAGGCCAGAGGACAATTTGAAGGAAGTAATTTCTCTTCTCCTGCCAATTGGGTTTCAGAAATCAAGCTCAGGCCATCAGGCGGAGGGAGGATAAACACTCACCCGTGGGGCCACCTCTCTGGCCCTAATCACAAGTTACTGAAAGAGATTGGTCTAATCTGGAGGTGGGCATGATGGCTCACAACAGCACTTAGATGGCTGATGCAGGAGAACCAGAGTTCAAGGCCAGCCTAGACTATGCAGCAAGTTGGTGGGCAGCCTGGGCTATGTGAGATGGTGTTTCATAAAACAAAAGAGAATCTGATCTTATTTGGAAAGTTTCTAGTTTTTGTTTATCCATCTATCTAGGGTTAGTTCAGAATGTGTGTGTGTGTGTGTGTGTGTGTGTGTGTGTGTGTGTGTGCATGCGTGTGTAGTGTGTAAAAGTGAACCACAGCTGACCCAATGGGCTGAGATTTTTATTTCCTTAAAGGGATCACATTCATGATGACATTATTCTTGTATGGACATCACTCCACCCTTTAAGACAGTCCCTACTGATTCTCTGAAAGTGACATGAAGCTTTTAATATTAATAGAGGGCTCAGGCTGCTGCCATTAGTACATTCTGTATAATGCTAAGATTTTGAGCTTGGTTCCATGAGCAGATGGATGTGGAGAGCATTTAAATGACAGAAAAATAAGTGTATCATCAAAACCTCAAGTAACACACAGAGTCGGTGGGTGAATCATTACAATGCCATCCATAAGCGTCCTTCGTAATTTCTGGTCTCTCATTTTCATATTAACTGGAATGAATTTCTTCTAAAATGCAATAGCATGGGAGACAAGAGGGGACAAATTGACTTATTGATGAAAGAGAAACAATCCTCTCGCCCCATAAAGAATCAGGTAGCCTTTTAATTTAAAGGTCCAGCTGAAGGATCATGCTGTTATTTCCCCAGGGAGACTTTGAATAGGATTTCCTTGTGGTGTGAGAGAGCCAGAAAAAGACAGAGGCATATTTTTCTCACCTCCACATCTGCAGGCTCCTAGTCCCTTCTCATCTGCATCCCTAACTGGCTGGGTCCAGGGCTCAGTGCTCTAGTCAAGGGTGAAGATGAGAAGTGGCAGCCGGCTCAGGGTGAGGATGACAATCGCTCTGATTGGCCACGGGATGCTCATGCAGTCAGACATACACAGTGCAAATTCTTATTTTTAGAACTCTCCATAGCATCCTTGTGACTCGGGATCTGCACCCTCCCTGAGCCTCCCACGCGCCCTGATCCACAGTCATTTCTAGGCGCCGTAAAAGATGCTCAGCTTTTCACTTGTCCACTGGGTTATCTGAACGCCCTGGTCATACAGGAGGGTGTGGGTCTCTTCCTCTGACTTGTGCTGCACACATCTCAGCGTGAACATTGCAGGGGCTGGGTTACCGATGAGCTCTCCCCTCTCCCATAACTTTGATTTTGATCCATTCCAAGTCGAGATCTTCTGCCTTGACCTCCTGCAGTGTCTGAGACCTGCACAGCCTACCCCCTGTGGTGCACTAGTGCTGCCCCATGGGGCACTGATGTGACCGCTCCCAGCACTATGCTCATTAATTCTGTGGCTCTTCATGCTTGTCTACCCCAGTCTGTTGTCTCTCAGAGCAAAATGCCCGGAGGAGCCAGAAGCATCCCCACCCTTGGTCTATAGACCATATATCTGGGAATTATCTTAAATTTTTCTATATTCTCTTTCTGGAACAGGACTCAGCATATAGGCAAGAGCACTTCCACTAAGCTACAACCCTAGGGTTATGCCAAATCCTTTATGTCCTAGTTACAAAGACCTGCTCTTCTGCTCAATGATGTCTGCAGCTCTGTCGCTGCTTCTTCACTTGGAATCCCTCATAAAGTCTGGTCTGGAGCATGGTACCCTAGCAGGCTTTCTACGTCTTTTTCTGCATCCTTTCAATGCAGTATCTGCTTCTAACAATTATGACATTATACTATGGTCCTAATTTAAAGTTGCTTAGTGGCTCCATTTCTAGTGGGACATCCTTGAGCATGTCAGCCACCCACAGTCCCTGGAGTCACAAAGCCCTTGACTATTTGTTGTTGTTGTTGTTTGTAACCTCACTACAGGGCCCAGGCTGGCCTCAAACTGCTGATCCTCCTGCCTCTGCTTCCCAGGTGCTGGGATTACAGGCATGTGCCACCCCTCTGGCTCCTGTCTAACTTTGCAGCCAGCCATGGCTTTATTGCATTCTTCCTGCCTGATGTGGTTCCTGAAGCTACTAAGTGGATTTTGCTTTGTTATACTTTATCCTTATGTTTGCCTGTGTGATATTAACTAAGTCTCTCCTGTTCTAGGCTGTGGAAGTCTATCTGCTGTTCTGAAATGGCCTCAGGCTTCAAGCCTTTCAGAGCCTCCTTGGCCTTCCCAAGGCTGGAATGACTTCTCTCTCTGGGAGACAACACTCCATTCTGTAGGGGTGACGTCTGTAGGTAAGACTCCATTCTGTGTCCCCTGTCTTGTCCTCTGGCCTCTGAACATTTGGCTAAGTTAGATCTGCCCCTGCGAGCTTGTTTATTGACACAAGAGTCCTTGGTCTCCCAGACATGACTCAGTTCAGGGGCATCATCGTGACCTTGAGGGTTAAGCGTTACACAGAGATGTAAATATTTTTGGCTTTGTGGAAGGTCAGGAAGGTGGGATGTCAGTGTGTACAACACACTTGCAGTTCGGTTGTCTTACGAGCTGATTCTAAAAGAGAAAGTCTATTCTGGTGTATGCTGCATGTTCCTCGGAGGAGACAGCCATAGGTGTCGAGTGTGGGGTGAAAGAGATGCAGCTGGCAGATTTCCCATCTCGACCAAGGCACATACATACAGTCTCACCATCACCGAGCATAGCTGCTTTTGTCGTCATTTGGACTGTGCTTCCTGAGTACACAGGTCTCCTCATGCTAGTGTTTTATAACCCCGACACGGAGGCACACTCCTGGAACACTCGGTACGGTTTGCCTCAGTTCATGAATAGAATACACTCACAGGCTTTCACTCATCCCATTACCAATGGTCTTTGCTATGTTGTTCTTATTTAAAGTGTCCCTGAGATTAGAACCACTAAGATTTCTCTTGGAATTTTAATACCTATGCATTCCTTGGGTACCAGTTCATCAAAACAAACCCTGTAAGAGATGGCCCTGTAAAGGCAGAACCCGCATTGGGCATGTCTGCTGAATAGATGATGTAGTTACAGGTGGGAGCCACCAGATGGCTTAAGGAAGTGAATTTATCTCCAACCGAGACAGCTTAGAAATCTGGGACTTTAAAAAGCAGCGACTGGAGAACAATCGAAAGGTTCTCTTTAACGAACCTCTAATAACCAACAGCAACTCCTCATTATCACCTGACGTCGGCGATGGGTTTAGACAGATTTTTTTTTTTTTTTTTACTGAAAACACTTTTTTTTTTTTTTTGGTTAACCTTCTAACGTCTCCATGCTTTAAGAATTACAGAATAATCACTGAAACTCAATTTAATTCCACAAATATTTGTTGAGCGCTTAAGTCTCAATTAAGCTTTCTGAGCGGCTTGTGGAAACATAATGCTACCCGAAACTCAGCTTGCTAGACATGGAGAAATGTATGGAAGACGCAAGGCAGAGATGGATTTTTCTCTCTTTGTGCTCCTGAAGGAAGATCACCGTTTGAAGAAGTGCTGGTGGAAAGACAATTGTGGTCTAGAAAATTCCTGCAGATAATTTATAGGTGACATAAGTAAGATTAAACTGAACACTGTAAGTAACCACAATATTTATCAACTAAGCTGTGCTTTATCTTGCATATACCAAAACCAGAGTTGAAGTTATTTGGTTAAGAAGTCACTGTGGTCATTTGAAAATAAGCCTAAATGCACTGTCATCTGGAAAGAGACAAACCATTGGTAGATGGCGTTCAAATGGTTGTTTTCTTCTTTACCTTGAATATTTGGTGTCATGTAAAGTGTTTGAGATATGCCCATTTAAGGAAAACTTATTTGGCTATGTAAGGACTTACACATAAGCCTGGTTAACAGTAATTCCGTCCCTGTGGGCACGCTGAGAGGCCGGGAGCGGATGCTGGATATCTGTTTTATCACTGTCTGCCATATTCCTTTGAGAGAAGATTTCTCACCGAGCCAGTAGGCACAAGCCGAATTGCTCCCCTGTCTCCACCCACTACAGTGCTGGGGCTATAGCTGTATGTGAAGGCCATGCCCATCTCCTTAGGTAGAAGCTGAGGATTTGAACTCAGGTTGTCATGTTTGCATAACAAACACTGTTTAAGTGGAATTATGCATATTAAGGTAGTCCTTTACAACTCTTCAATATCAGATCTTTTAAAAACTTGAAGCAAGCCTGGCGGGATAGCATACTCCAACAATCTTAGCACTCAAGAGGCGAAGGTCAGAGGGTCAAGAGTTCCAGGCCAGCCTGGGCTACCTGCAAAGATCCTAACTGAGGGAAGCAAAGAAAAACAAGTTGAATCAGGTAGAAGGAAAATCAGAAAAGGGTCTTTCATAAAGCTGAGAGCATAACATGTCCTGTAATTATTGCTATATCAGCTTAGAAATATGTGTTTGCTAATGAGAACTGAGCATAACAAACTCCCTGAAACAGAGCACCGGATCCCCTTTGAAACGTAAACTAAAATTGGACAATTAACTACTTAAAGCATTGATTTCATCTGAAGTGATAAGAATTTTTGATAAACCTGAAGTGGAAATTTGATCTTTCCCTTCCAGCTTCGAGGAAACTAACACGATGAAGATTAGCAAGGTCGGATGGCCTGTGGGGCTGCAAGAAAACCAGACGCTGCTTGAAGTAGGTTGCTCACTTGTCCTTTTTACTAAGATGCCGCGGCTCATCTTTGCACTGACTTATTTTGTTAAATAAGCATTTATGTATTTACTCTGGGAGATTTTAAAATTGAAAAACGTGATGGGAAAATGCAAAGCAGCCAGTCATGGTAGTTCGCGTCTTTCCTTCCAGTGTTCAAGAGTGAGAGGCAGGTAGCTTAAGTATGAGGGCAGCCTGGTCTAGAGAGTGCGTTCCAGGCCAGCCAGGGTTACAGTGCGAGACTGTGTTTTAGTCAGGATTACTAGTGGATGAAACACCATGACCAAAGCAAGCTGGCGAGGAAACGGTTTGTTTGACTTATACTTCTGCATTAAAGGAAGTCGGGACAGGAACTCAAACAGGGCAGGAACCTGGAGGCAGGAGCTGATGCAGAGGCCATGGGGTACTGCTTACTGGCTTGCTCCTCATGGCTTGCTCAGCCTGCTTTCTTAAAGAACCCAGGACCACTCTTAGCCCCGGATTATTATCACCCATAATGAGTTGGGCCTCCCCACCTGGGTCACTTACTAATTAAGAAAATGTTCTAGCAAGCGGTTGTGGCATAGGCCTTTAATCCCAGTACTCAGATAGCAGAGACAGGAAAGTCTGAGATTGAGGCCAGCCTGGTGTACAGAGTGAGTTCTAGAACAGCCATAGCTATAGGGAGAAACCCTGTCATGAACAGCACCCCACCACCACCACCACCACTCCCAAATGTCCTACAGGCTTGCCTATATCCTGATCTTCTGGAGAGTTTTCTCAGTTGAGGCTCCTTCCTCTCTGATGACTCTAGCTTATACCAACTTGACATAAAACTATCCAGTGTACCCTGTTTCAAAATTAAAAAGAAGCAAATTAGACACAGTTCAAACACACACACACACACACACACACACACACACACACGGTGGGGGTGGGGTGCAGATTTAAAAATTTTTTTTTTATTTTCAGTCCTATTTCCTTGTGACTCTATATGACAGCTCTGTAACAGAATGTATCCCTGCAGGTTGCCAAGATAACTCAAAACTTGGAGCTGAGAGCAATCAAGGACTCCCCACATGAAAGACATTTAGGGGGTGGGGGCAGTGGTAGAGCAGTTGCCAAGCATGTGTGAGGCCCTAGGTCCAATTTCTAATTTCCAGAATCTTCCGTCTCCCAAAAGAGAGTTTTATACAATTGGGGGAGGACCCAACTGTTCTGCCAGTTTATCCAGAAGTTGTCGTGTCCACAGAGTACAGGAATAGATGGCCTGCCTTAGGAAGAGGTCTCTAGGACTTTTCCTTCAAAGCTGATGGAACCAGACTTGCCCTCGGCTGCTGTAATAGAGAAGCGCATTTTCCCAGGGGAAGTGTCTGCTGACAGCGCATGCGCATGCCTGGAGCTCAGCTTCGAGATCTTCCTATCTGTGGAGTAAGAAGGTAGGTTGCAGAGGAGACCCATAGTAAGGTGAGCATGCATGTGCTTCTTCTGGACTTAGGGAAACCATGGAAGGAAATGAGATAAATCCATTTTGAGCCCAACATCTTTCTTTTTTCTTTTTTCTTCTTTTTTAAATTAATTAATTTATTTGTTTATTTTACACTCCATATTTTATCCAACTCCCAAACCCCTCCATCCACCCTCCTACTGCTCCACATCCCATACCTCCTCCCCACGCCCCTGCCTCCATGTGGGTATCCCTAACCCCCACCCTTCCTGACCTCTAAACTCCCTGGGGCCTCCAGTTTCTTGAGGGTTAGGTGCATCATCTCTGAATGGACACAGACCCGGTTGTCCTCTGCTGTATGTGTGTTGGGGGCCTCATATCAGCTGGTGTATGCTGCCTGTTTGGTGGTCCAGTGTTTGAGAGATCTCGAGGGTCCAGGTTAATTGAGACTTCTGGTCCTCCTACAGGATTGCCCTTCTCCTCAGTTTCTTTCAGTCTTTCCCTAATTCAACAACAGGGGTCAGCTGCTTCTGTCCATTGGTTGGGTACAACTATCTACCTCTGATTCTTTCAGCTGCTTGTTGGGTCTTCCCAGAGTGCGTTCATGCTAGATCCCTTTTTGTGAGCGCTCCATAGCCTCAGTAATAGTG
This sequence comes from Mus musculus, assembly GCF_000001635.26. Lineage (NCBI taxonomy): Eukaryota > Metazoa > Chordata > Mammalia > Rodentia > Muridae > Mus > Mus musculus. Next base: position 64,450,305 of record NC_000080.6, on the reverse strand, counting down.
TCAGGCCTTGAGCTGGATCCCACTTTGGACCTGTCGCTGGACCCTCTTTTCCTCTGGATCCTCTCCATTTCCATCCCTGTAATTCTTTCAGACAGGAACAATTATGAGTCAGAGTTGTGACTGTGGGATGCCCCCCTCCCTCATTTGATGCCCTGTCTTCCTGCTGGAGGTGGTGAGCCCAACTTCTTAAACTGTGGGTCACAACCCCATCATATGGGGGTTGCAAAACAAAACAACAATAACAACAGCAAGAACAGCAAGAACAAAACGCAATGATAAAGGTTTCTGCATGCTCAAGGATAGAAAGTAAATTCAAAATGAGATAGATGATGAGGGTTTCTGCAAGTACTGGTTCACAGGGCATAGTATTGCTTCTCTGCAGCCATGAACAGAGGGCACGCCCATATCTTTAACATCACACCACACAGCACCAACAAGCACTGCCTGCCACATCTCAGCTCGAATTAGAGACTCTTGTATATTAAGTTTGTGTTTTTACTATATACACAGTTGTCTTCTCTCATAGAAATAGTGGTTTAATTTTTGGGGGGGGGGAGCCTTTCAGTGTTTTCCTGCCATTTTTCCTTGGTGTGTAAGTGTCAGATTGGTTTATCTGTTGTGTTGTATTATTAGAATGTATGGGTTTTTTGTTTTTGTTTTTTGGTTTTTCGAGACAGGGTTTCTCTGTGTTGTCCTGGCTGTCCTGGAACTCACTCTGTAGACCGGCTGGCCTCGAACTCAGAAATCTGCCTGCCTCTGCCTCCCAAGTGCTGGGACTAAAGGTGTGTGCCACCATGCCCGGCCTTCTGTATGGTTTTAACAGTTATGGTGGGAGTGGCTGACTCACATGTCCTAAAACATTGCTCCATATGTTTTTGTTTGGGATTGGGCAGAATTCCTGAAAGGCCCTTAAATATACTTCTGTCATTCTTTGTACTGTGTGTTTCTGTGAACTAGTGTTCTCAGCATTGATGATTATAAAATCAAAAGTGTCAGTCAATCTTGGAAGACATTGAAGATGCCTTAAATCCTGGACTATCAAATATTCAGACAAGCTGTAATGCTTCATGTAAAAATTAACAAATGCATCTGTCTTATTGCTGTGCAAGGTTGCTTTTGTCTTTAACTAATAGTAGGTAGGCGGTGGTGGCGCACGCCTTTAGTCCCAGCACTTGGGAGGCAGAGGCAGGCGGATTTCTGAGTTTGAGGCCAGCCTGGTCTACAGAGTGAGTTCCAGGACAGCCAGGGCTACACAGAGAAACCCTGCCTCCAAAACAAAACAAAACAAAAAAAGTAAATGTATATATAGACATCAAAGAGTTTCTCTAAAATATATTTCTTGAGGATTTATTATCAGTAAATAGTTGATCTGCAGAACTTTTTTCATATACCTGTATACCTGGGTCATGTAAGTAGATTTTGCATGAAAAAGGGTCACACAGGAAAAAGGTTTCAAAAGCCCTGATATAAGACACACACACATGTGCCTGGGGCTCTGGGGTGAAAGGCCCTGCAGCCAGGGAAGCTCTGGTGCTGGAGTTCCTGTGTCCAGGTGCAGTGCATGGACGTTGTACAGAGGAGCAGTTTAGTGTGGGCAAGGGGCCGTGGGCAGAGCCAGCAGTGTAATCCATTGCTAGCCAGGCTGGCACGCCAGTCACCAGAAAGTGAGCCTGTTTCTTCATCCCTCCTCTCAGTCTCCAAACCTGCAAGAGCCTGACCTCAGGAGAGGGAGGAGAGAAGCTGGAACAGCTCTGGGCTGGGAGGGAAAGGTGTGTGACAATGTCACAGAAGAGGTGAGTGATGTCTCCCAGGGTGAATCAAACTGGCCTGAGGTTTAGTGTCAAGGGAAAGCAACGAAAAGCTGGCGGGGGGGGGGGGGGGGGGAGCTGGCGGGGACCTGCTGGCTAACACTGGGTAGAGGGCAGATCTAGCCGCTGTAGCCCGTTTCTCCTCTCAACTCTGAGCTTTCTCAAATCATGATAATGTGCTTGTAATTAGAGACTCAACAAAGTTCTTTAACTACTTATCATGGGCCCTGAGTTCAAACTATTTAATAAATGAGCCATTAAACGGCTTTATCTTTTTCTGAGGTTTTTTTCTTTTTAATTGTTATTAATAGTTTTGAGGGAAAGGACGAAGACAGTAAACATCTGCTTACTGTCTGGAGATTTCAGTGTGGGTGTGGAATGCTATGCTCCCTTCTCCCTCTCCACCCCCCTCCCCCCAGTATTCATCTATTGTTTTGTTTTTAGGCAGCGTTTCACATTGTGTCTGTGCCAGGCTGGTCTAGAACTCATTATAGAGCCCACAGGCTGGCCTTAAACCTGAGGCGGTCCTCTTATGCCAGCCTCCCAAGTGTTGGAAGGACAGAAATGGACCACCGTAACCACCTACCACCTTGTCCCTTTTTCTTCTACACACACATACACACACACACACACACACACACACACACACACACACACACACACGCACACAGGCACGCACGCACGCACGCACGCACGCACGCACGCACACACACACACACACACACACATACACGGAGGGAGTAGTGCTGCACTTTGTTACAACAACACTGAAGAAAAAAGTTGAATGATATTTTATATACATGGATTTTGAGGGCAAAAAAAAAGTTCCTTTAAAAAGGACAGAATTAACCAAGTGCTTTATCCGTCTTCATACAGGTATTTGACTGAGTTACCAGTGGTTGTACTCAAATATGTCACACAGCAAGCTTTAGAATGGCGGTCTAGGGGCTGAAGAGATGGCTGAGTGGTTAAGGACATTTGCTGCTCTTGAAGGGAACCTGAGTTCATTTGGCAGGACCTACACTGGGCAGCTCACCACTGCCAGTAACTTCAGCTCTGGCGCATCCAGTGCCCTCTCCTGGCATTGTGGGCGCCTGTGTGCACGGGCACACAACCACACAGACACAAATAATAAAAATGATGCTTAAAAAATAGTGTGCTCAAAGTAAGTTTCATGAGATACACCCCCCCCCCCCCCACACACACACACACCTCTTCACGGCCCCAGTCACTCAGCACACAGTTTCTACAGGCTTAGCATGCTTGGGATTAATGTTTTGGGCACACAAAAAAAAAATTGCCCTGTCAGCTTAAAATCTTGAGATTCAATGAGTTTGGAGAACTTGTTTGGAGAACTTGTGATTCCTCTCTCCTGTCCTCTCAAAGCCATAGATGAGAAGAAAAAAAATAAGATGACAGTAAACACCTGGTCAAAGGTTACAGGACTGGTTGATCTAAAACCAGGTGACCATCTAGGCCTTCACTTGGGTGCTGATTCTCCTTGCCCTCGTCTCACTTCATTAGCAAAGATTGCCTCCAGTGCTCTGGGCTTGTCCTGTTGCTAGACTAAAGAGAGCAGTAGTCCCCATTTGGTACATTAGGCAGCCTGTGGAGTGTGCTCACTGGGACCTTGCTTCACTAGTAAATAATAAGAGAAGAGACAATGTTAATAGGTTTGTTATTTATTCTCCTCCTCCTCATCATCATTGCATGCGTGTGCACATGTATATATGTGTATGTGTGCATGTGTGCCTGTGCTTGTGGAGGTCAGAGGACAGCTTTAAGGAGTCAGTTCTCCCCTTCTACTGGGGTTTCTAGGGATCAAGTTGAGGTCATCAGGTGTGTGTGTGTGTGTGTGTGTGTGTGTAAGTTTGATACAAGTCTGAGGACATTCAGAGAATAAAATAGGAGCTACTGAGGAGTCTGTCTTTCTTTCCTTCCTTTCTATGTAGTTCAAGCTATCCTCCTGCCTCTGAGTGTGGGAGGAGTGCTATAAGTGTCCAGTTCACTGAGCATCCTGTGATGATGAGGAAAAAAAGAGATGGATTCATGGAGATAGTCAGGAGATGCTGAGACTGGTCCGTATGGTCATTCTGTTAATATCGGCTCAATACAAACTGAGTGTCTAGCCTGCAGTGGGACTTTTGGGAAGCAGTAGTCATCAAATACTGACGTGATTCCTGCCTGCATAGAGCTTACTGTGCTGTGGAGAAGATGACTCTCTCCCGATTAGATGATTAAATATCTGCAGTCGTCACTAACAGCTGTATATGAGGCACTTCCCTATCTTATTTAATTATCATCAAGGAAAATCAACAAAACAGTGAGGTGTAGTGGTGCTCAGCCTTGTAAGTTCAAGGCCAGTCTGGTGTTTATCGTGACTTGGAGGTCAGCTAGGGCTAGGTAATACATCCCTGCTGCAGAATAAAAACCAATAATAAAACCTTCAAGCAAACAAATAACAGCAAATGATTGTGTGCTCCACCCCCCTTCCTGGAGAGTGAACCCAGGCCTTCATGAAGGCCAGGCAAGCACTCAACTACTGTGCTATATGTCAGCTTTCTCCCCCAACCCCGTTTTGGGACAGGTTCTCAGAACGTTGTTTGGATTGTCCTGAAACCCACTCTGTAGTCCAGACATTTGTGGAATTTCTAATCATTCCATTTCAATATCCAAGGTAGCTGGGATTACAGGAGTATGCTTCCAGGCCTCGCTCTAACATGTGATTTAGGGGCTGGAGAGCTAGCTCAGGGGACTTGGGTTTGGCTTCCAGCGCTCATATCTGGTGGCTTACCACCTCCTGTCACTCCAGTTCCAGGACTTCTGATCTCTCTGGTCTACATGAGGATCTGTACTCACACAGTACACATAAACATATGCAGCCATGCACATACACACATATAAAAATAACTCCTCTAGCTAGGTGGTGGTGGTGCACACCTTTAACTCCAGCATTCTGGATGCAGAAGAAGCATACTTATAGGAAGTTGTCAGTCAAAGCCATGGTGTATGAGCTCATTCAGGACCCGGTCTGGCTTGGAGAAGGAGGGAGACTGGGGGACAGTCATCCTTTCTACAAAGGGGAGGAGGGTGTTCGGTGCTACCCTTCTTGCAGCTGCATCTTGAGAGTGCATTGGTCGCTGAGCTCTGGTTCTCAAGGTCAGCCATCGGGAGAGGTGATAGCTGAGAAGGGGAGCTTGCCCCTTGCCTCTAAGGTCATGGCCTTGGAGCTGTACAGAGCCACATCTCCCTTCTGGGATTGTCACTTCATCACATGGCCACATCTAGTTATTCTCCACTGGAATAATAGGCCCAATTAGAACCTAGTGGCTCTGCTAGTTTGCAAACTCGAGGTGAAGGAATGGTGGGAGACACATACTTCCTCTTGAGAAGGACCCTGAAGTGGGCTGCTTTTACCTTTTACCCAAATCATTCCCTTCTGTGTTCCACTCAGGTCCAACCAACAAAGTCAGTGCTGAAGAAGTGAGGCATTTATCTCAGCCAGGTCCACCCTAGATTTTTTTTTTTTTGTAAAGCTGTGACCTTGACCTTGGAACTTGGGAACACTCAGATTTGAATCCAAGTTCCTCCCCTTAGTACCTGTTTGTTTGGGCATCTTTCTGAGCCTGAGTTTCTTTACCTATAAAACTTTGAAAAGGGGTTGGAGCGAAGGTTAAAAATAAAGCATGCAGAGCTAACAGGAGCCTCCTGCTTTGTAATGAAGGCTATTCTCATTTCATCTTCCCCTTAAAAAATTCAGTAAAATAATCCATGCAATTAATTAAATTCTTCAGACAGCTTTGTATCTTCTGGAGACAGGCTGTATATAAAGCCACTTGGTTATAAGTATGCAAATGTAAATGTCACTTAAGCTTTTTGTTTATTCATTTATAAGGGTGTCTCTCGACTGAGGTAAGTGAAACCTTATCTGTGTGAGCATGCCAGGGCACCTTTGCTGTATTTGCAGTTTAATAGAGTAGAGGTGACAGCCAAATGCTAGGCACTTGTTGGCTCTTGAGCAACTTCTCTGAGTCACTGGCCTTTTCTTCTTCAGAAGGCCCGAGTCCTCCATGTGCGTGATCCCACTGAGGCTTAGCCTGTGATGGGACACAGCTACCTGGCAAACCAAGGAAGCTTCTAGCAGAATCTATGACTAGTTGTAGTACAGATGCCTAGTAAAGTAAAACGGCTGAACACTGACACTGGCGAGCCAGAAACACATATGTTTCAATTAGGGAAGTCGTATGCAACCAGATCCTTAGATAACAATCTGCTTCCTAATCCATGCTAGATGAAAATGCTTTTCTATGTTGATTCTTTCATAGGGTTTTTATTGTTTTTTGGTTTGGATACAGAGCTCATGGAGCTCAGGCTGGCTTCAAACTCACTGTATAGCTGAGGCCAGCCTTGCACTCTTGCCTCCTGTGATAGTTTGAATAGGTATGTTTCGTTCCCCGTAGAGTCATGTGTTTGAATGCTTGGTTCATGGGGAGTAGCACTACTAGGAGGTGTGGCCTTGGTGGAGTAAGTGTATCCTGTGAGAATGGGCTTTGAGGTCTCTTATGCTCAAGTATGGAATGCAGTCTCCTTCTGCTGCCTGTGGATCAAGATGTAGAACTCTCAGCTACCTCTCTAGCACCATGTCTGCCTGGATGCTGCCATGTTTCCTACCATGATGATCAATGACTAAACCTCTGAAATTGTAAGCCAGTCCCAGTTAAAATTTTCCTTTATAAGAGTTGCCTCAGGCACGGTGTCTCTTGACAGTAATAGAAACCCTAACTAAGGTACCTCCACTTCCCAAATACTGGGGTTACAGACTTGCACCATCATGCTAGTTTTTCCTGTTGTTGTGTGGTTCATTTGATTGTATGCTTGTTGAGATCAGAATTCAACACTTGATATCATTTCTCCATTCCTTGGATGTACTGTATTTATTGTGTTTATTGTATTTGTTTGTTTGTTTGTTTGTTTTTGAGATAGGGCCTCCTGGCTTGGAGCTCACCAAGTAAGCTAACTAAATTGGCTGGGTAGTAAGCCTCAGAAATCTTCCTGTTTCTGCCTCCCCAGTGCTTAGGTTATGAGTGTTAGGTCCAAAGTGGCACCCCAAAATGGCAGTGTTGATGACTGTCCTACAGAAGGACTTCGGCAAGGTAAGCAGTAGGATTGTTACCAGGTCAACAAGCTTAAAGGCAGGTTTCTGTTTACTAGAAAATCAGATCTAATGAAGGTCCCGTTTGCCAGGAACCACCTTTAATCTTTTCCCAAAGTCAACTACCTCAGGCAAAGGCTCCTAGTTCCCAATCAACCCAGGTAACCCAGATAAGACAGCTTGTTGTCACATAACACCTGCTTTTCTGCTGGTTTGTTTGGCTCTCTGCCCTGTGCCAAGACACCTTGGTTAGTTTGCTTGCCAATAAACCCTTCATTCTACCCATGGCATGGTCCAGTTTATGCTGCACCCTTATCTATAGCGAGTGTGCTGCCACGCCCAGAATTTTTGTGTAGGTTCTGGGTCTAGACTGAGGCCCAGAAGAATGAGCATGACTGAGCTCTCTTTTTAGCTCACTCACTATCGAAGAAGAGCCAGGGTCCTGCTTAGTGGAAGACCGTTTTCTTCTAGAGTGACATCCTTAGGAGAAATAATCTACTTTCTTGAACCTGCTGTGTTCTGAGATTCTTTGTTGTTGCCCAAGAGAATGTGAACACCGTATCTTGAAGGATATAAATTGTTAGAACTTGCCAGAAGCCTGAGTGTAATTAGGATGTAATTACAGCACGTGACAGTAAATATGGAGGCTGGCTCAGAAGGAAGTTGTTGGAGTCTAAAGGAAAAGCAATGCTTAGTCCTGAAAATAGCATAATTATTTTCTCTCCTCAAAAAACAAATCTCAGAGGTTTGATATGGTAGCCACAGCTTTAATCCCAGGATTTAGGAGGCAGAGGCAGGTGGGTCTTTGAATTCCATGCCACGGCTACAGAGAGAGACTTTGTAATCAACAAACAAGCCAGGAAACAACTCAGCCAACACAGCTAGTTTGTTAAATAAGGTTAAACTTGTATGAAGGAAACTTTAAAGAAATTGAGATGCTTCTTTCTTTCAAAATGCTTGCATGAGTATAGTACAACCATTAGGATCATTGAAAACATTTAAACAGTGTACACAGAACCCTCAAAATGTTTAAAGTGGGGCCAGAGAGATGGCTCAGCAGGTAAAAGTGCCTGCCACCAAGCTTGGTGTTTTGAGTTGGATTTCTAGGACCACAAGGCAGGAAAGAAACTTTAGTAAGAGACCCACTACTCTGAATAATAAAACTCTAAACAATGCTTTTACTTTATTTTTTTAAACTCATTTCCCCTTGGTAGGTAAGTAGAAATGTGTGTGTGTGTGTGTGTGTATATATATATATATATATATATCTTACATACTAAATATTATGGACTGTGGTTCTGGGATACCTAACATTACACAAGCAGTTTCCCTTAACATTACAAATTCTTCCGTTACACAGTATTTAGTTACGAAGTTTTTCTTGCATGACCCTTGTTCTGTCAACCACAAAACAGAAAAAGCAAGTCACTGTGTGTCAAAGGGCAGTAAATTACAAGTACAATTTTTTTTAACACATTTTTTTTTAGTGACCAGGCCCTCTTCAAGCCTGGACGGGACATCTTGGATCTTGGGATGGTTTCAGGCAAGGCCTCGTAGAAAGAACCTGCTTGGCATAATGTCACAGCAAAAGCAAGCCACAAGTAAACTGTTGAGAACAAGTTGGCCCAGGAGACTTTTACATTATAAGACAAACACCTTAATCTGTTTAACGTTGTGTGTCTGGCAACATTCTATGCAGTACACTAATCCTAGTCCTTATATTACAGTCCCACATGAACACAAAGTGGTAACTAAACCCACGGAGAAGCTTAGCTTCAAAGCTTCAAATCCCTGTGGGCGCTAATCCTCAGTTCCTTCCTTCATGTGAGACTACCCGCCCATTTTGGCAGTGTGTAAATCAAAAATCTCATACAGGACCTCTGAAATCACTCATCTGGTCCTAGCCACCTAAAGATTAAGGCTAGAGATTCAGTTTAGGAATATTCTCTCATAATTTCTGAAGTCCGTCTGGTCCAACTTCACCATTAACTTCATTCACATAAAGCGTTTAACAATGTATTTGTGCCTACATTGTTTACTTTATGGGCTGTGAGATGCGCTGAAGAATGTATTTATACATTTATACACGTACACACACTATATGTTTATATTTCATGTTGAGTACTTGATCCTTTGTGGTGTTGAGAATTGTGCTTTGGTTTCACTTTGGATCGATGTGACTTATCAAGATGGTTCCGATAGAAATAGACAAATTTCCTAGCTGTCCATCTAGCCATCCTCTTATAGGTCTGCCTTTCTTCTAGCTCGCTGCCTTTTTATGCACACACATTGATTTCCCTTTTCTACTTTGTGGTTGAGTGAGTACATCGCACCCGGAACCCTGGCTGCGGAGGTGGAGAAACGGCAGCAACTCTGACCTCCCGCGGTGGCGCCCAGCCAGCATCAATTTTGGCCCGCGCGGCTTCACGTACTCTGGGAACTTTGTCCCTCAGAGACAGCCAGGCCTGGAGGTCTGCCCCGCGAGACGGACACGCCGCCCATGCTCTCCGCCTCTAGAAGGGCTCTCCAGCTCCTCTCTAGCGCCAACCCGGTACGGAGGATGGGCGACTCAGCTTCGAAAGTCATCTCCGCAGAGGAAGCCTTGCCGGGACGCACCGAGCCGATCCCTGTAACAGGTAAGGTGGCACGGCTGCTGAGCATGCGCGTGGAGCCTGCGCACAGCGCCCTCCCGGAAGAAGACGTGCGGGACCGCGGGTGGGTCCCAGGTCGGAGTCTACGCGTGCGCAAAGAAGCAGCGAATCCCCCCCTCCCCCCAGTTCTCCCGCCCCCCAGCCCGGGAAGGGCGGGAGCTCAGCTGGGCAGTCTCCTGCCTGCGTGCTTCTCTTTGTTTGAGTCTCGCTCTGAAAGACTTTAGCGTTGGGATCGACCCAGCCCGTTTGCTGGTCTGCAGCTCCGTATTTGGGGCTAGTGGAGTCTGGTGGGAGCCCAGCCTTAGTCTTCCTTTTCACCTAGGCCTCTAGGAGCGTCTAGCGGTGCCAGTTCATGGAAGCGCTGGAGGCAGACCTAACAACGCTGGGAACTTAGGTTTTGAAGTGTAATTTTCGGCCAGAGCTGGTTGCAAGAACCCTCCCCAGTTTGTAGTTATTTCAAGGGCATGCTGGGTTGTCTCCCCCGTTTGCAGAAACTCCACGTGCTATGGATGAAGCCTCTAAGAGGTGTCTGTGTGTGCTCCCTTAAGCCCCAGGCGCACGTGAGAAGATCAGCTGATTACCTGTGTGACTCAGTTTTCTCCTTGCACCACTTAGGACCTAGGAGTTGAAATCGGATTGTAGTTCTTGTTGACCTTTTACCTTGTCAGCCCTATTGTAATGTTTCTAACCCCCCACTCTTGGGAGTATTCGTTCCTGAAAGGTTCTCACTGTTCCCAGTACAGAATCCAAGTTCATGTGCTTTCCACTTGGAAAGGGACCTGAATATTTTAGAAAGAGTGGGGACAAAGAGAATGACTTATTTGGTAAGTTAGCAAAACCAGAAGAAGGTGGCCAGGTAAACTGTTTTTTTTTTTTTTTTTTTTCAGGCTCCATTTATCTTCAGGCAGAGAGGGTTGAGGAGAGGGGTTTAGGGCAGGAGCTGACAAATTATAGGCCTCTAGGTATCTTTCTAGTTTGGAGTTAGGCGTCATAAACCTGGAGGCCAGCGATCCGTTGACCTGACCCGTAATCACAAGGCTACTGGATACTTCTGTGGACAGTGGAAATATCTTATCTTGATCTCTTCAGACTTGAAAGGGGAGAGGAGAGGCTAGGAGATTTTGCTAAGCCATTAACCTTGTGCTACTCAGTTCAAACAAACATTCCTTGAGTGCAAAGTAGAAATACAGTTGAATACAACATGGAGTTTTTGACGCTGAGTTTCCTTTGAACCATAAATACAGTGAAAGCCACAGACACGTCCCAGGGGTTATCTGCAGCAGAGATGGAGGGAGACTTCTGATAGGTTACACAGCTGCACAGCCTCCAAACTTAATGATTTTTTAAAAGTCAAGTATAAGAGGAGCATGGGTGTCATGTCGCCCAGTCACATGGCAGGCTGGAGGGTCTCTGGTAGGGAGGGATCTAAAGTAACTGAGAGAAGGGAAGCTAGAGGAGTTGCTTAGGGTTGCCTTTGGTTCCAGCAACACTGTGCCTCACTACGTCTTATAAGTTTTGGTGACCATGATGAATATGAAAGTCTTTATATTTCCTAGTTGGGAAGTTGTATCCTTCTCTATTGCAGCCTCTGCTCTCCTCATGTCTCTATATGATCTATTGAGTCTTGTTGTTATCTGTACCCCGTTCTCTCAAGAGCCCTGTGGCCAGTGGAGCCCCCTCTTAGGTGACAAGGCCCATCTGTTTAGTATTGCTTTGCCTAGTCCCAGCCATGCACTGTCATCAGATGCCTTTGGAGCTAAACCCGCCATCTCAGCTTCAGACTTTCCCTCTTTGCATTCTCTAAGATGGCTGTACCCTTTTATCAGCTGCAGCCTGGTGGCAGATTTACATTCTGCAAGAAGGCAAGATTCAAACCTTCAAGGCTTTTAAATTTTTCTTTCCTCTGGGCCACCTCGAATGGATGGAAACATGAGCAGGTTTGGGTGACTGGTTCCTGCTTACATGGTAGCACACAGTGGGCCTGGTAGAAGCACTATGTTCTAGAGTTTCTGATATAACCACTCTTCCCATGTTGTATGTATGAATGCATGCATATATGTTGCTTTTGATATAATTTTAATGTGCATCCCAGGTTGGTTTTGAACTCACTGTGTAACCCATGCTGGCTTTGAACTCTCAGTAGTTTTTGCTGCGGTCTCCTGAGTGCCAGGATTACCAGCATATAATTCCACCTGTGCTCTCTTCAGTTAAGAGTGGGGTGGGGGAGAATTGAGTATGGGAAATAATTGTAGTGTGAGGAAGGCCTTTGCATCCACAGCTAGAAAATCAAGAGACTGGTAACTAGATTAATTAAAAGTCTGTGTGGGGGCCGGAGAGATGGCTCAGTAATTAAGAGCACTTGCTGTTCTTTCAGTGAACCTGAGTTAAGTTCCCAGCACTTACATGGTGACTCACTTACAACTTCAGTTCCAAGGGATCTGACACCTTTTTCTGGCATCTTCTTGCACAGTGCAGAGACTTACATGTAGATAAAACACTCATACACATTAAATAATTAAAAAAAAAACCCACAAGCAAAATTAGAAAACAGCCTAGGGCACAGCAGCATGTACCAAAAGGCAAGGACTAGCTTCCCCGTTAGATTAGAAGCTTCTAGAATTTTGTAAGAAAAGTGCTGCAGAGATTACAAATCAGGCAGGGGTTTTGAACACTTTGTCCCCAAAGAAAGTATAGTTGATTTTTAAACATATAAAAATGTTCAAGTTCACTCAATGAGGAAATGCAAATACCAGTTTTCCTTTTTCAAACTGGCAAAAATCCAGAAACAATGATCCATTCTGTCGGGAAGAGAGAGAGAGAGAGAGAGAGAGAGAGGCAAGCATGCACTCTTGTGTGTTGTTAGATGGTGTCAGCCGGCTCCACTCTTATGGAAGGGAATTTGGCTGCATCTACCAAAAATTTAAATGCACATTTACCTTCGAACTCAGGAATTCAATTTCTGGGAATTTGCCTTCCAGATTTGCTCACACACACGCCAAATGAGGACTGCACCAGGCTGTTGGCTGGAGCTTCATCTGCAGCAGGGAGATTGGAAGCGTCACAGGTGCCCATCAACAGGGACTAGTTAAATGAATGATGGGTCAGCCTCAAGGGTGCAGCACGCAGGCAGAAAAGATGGGGCATCTCTAGGAACAGAGAGATTGCCAGGATGCAGGAGCTGCAAAGGCCAGGTCAGATCAGTGTGCTGACTCCTGCGTGGACAAGGTGCAAGCTAACAGTCTGTACGCTTGAGGAAGCTTGGGAGGGGCAGCCAAGAAAGGAAAGGCTGGATTTGGGCTGTGCCATGAGATGCGGATGGTTGGTTGTTTCGGCTTTACACTTTGTGTTGTTTTAAACAACTTGCTTTGTCTAATGTGGCTTTGTTGTTGAATTAAACAGCTACTTTGAAAATGGTCTCTGCTGTTTTTAGCCAACCAGCCACCTTTCTGTCATCCTTTGTCATACTTCAACTTGAAAAAAAAAATTGCTCTCTTTTTCTTGTCAAGTATATATATTCCCCCAACTTGCTTTTGTAATCAAAATCTACATTTTGGCGTGATTTAAAAAAAAAAAACCTCTAAATTTAGAGGGTGAAATTGGAATAAGTTAATCCAAGTCATTTTACATTTCATAAATATTCATTTTTATTGAAGCGTCGATTGTGGTGGCATGATTTATACAAAGGAAGGACCTTTGGGGACGGATTCCTTCCACTGTGGTGTAGAAGGCATTATGTGTTTCTTTTATGTGACTGGTGTACATAGATTTTTTAAAAAGAAAACGATAGGAAGCTGTTCTTCTTTTAAAAAAAAATTCCCTAGTGTGTGATTAATTTCTAAATTGTAGGACGCAGAACTGTTATTTTTCTTCTCGCATCCTGCCCAGAGCTCTTAGATTGTTTTACGCTCTCTTCCAGAACCTTCTGTTTCCCTGCCGCCCCCGCTGGGGAAAGGCATTTCCCACCTCCCACCTTCTGATCTTTACCTCCCTCCCCTGCCTCTTTTCCCACCAGGCCCCCACGGAGCCCATCTTCTGCCTGACAGGATTCAGTGTTCCACCTCTGCGGTCGCCCACGTGATCATATCCTTGTGGATTTCCACTCTGATCTTTTGATTTATTTCTTCATTAAATGCTTGCATAGGTAAAGTGTTGTATTTCCCACTCTTCCTTGTTTTACTTTCTTCAAAATTTGCCTGGCTTGAATTCCGTTCCTCCTGTAAACCAGCCCCTCCTCCCAAGGGCAGAAGTGACGGCTTTCATCTCCACTGGACAGACCCTTGTGAGCTACTTCAGACTCTTTCCCATCGACTCTCTCATTGCTACTTAGATGTTTGCCTCCCAGTTACCAAATCTGTGCCTTATCTTCCTATGCAGTAATGAGCTCCTGGAGAGAGAGGCTGTGTGCCACTCCTGGAGGGAGCCCTTTGCTCCCTGCTCAGGTCTGTATACATTATAAAGGAGGGTGCCCACACCACACACACAGTAATACAGACTTACAGATACCGGGCAGAGAATGGTTAATGTCTGAAAACAAATTCAGAAAAGATGGCCTTTCCATGTGTCCATCATGTGAGCACTGGGTTGTAAAGATGCCAGTGCAGCCAGTTCTTTGTCTTGTCTGTTTTCTAAGTTGTTGCTCCAGCACTGGTGGTGGGTCTAAGCCAGTTTCTTTACACGTACTTATGGTAAGCTTTTCTTTGGTCAGGATGAAGGGTAGGTTCCCCCATCTCTGAACCCTGAGCAGAGACTTTCTAGGTTCCTACAGCAGGGGTGTGTGTGTGTGTGTGTGTGTGTGTGTGTGTGTGTATGTGTGTGTGTGTGTGTGTGTGCTCAGCACTATCAGATGGGCCTGGAGCTGCATCTCTGCTTGGGGTGGGGCAAGGGGAAATCATGGGAGGACAACTCTATCGATCTCTGGGAATCTGGATGGGTGAAGAGGCGGTAGGCTAGGCACAAGTTTTGAGGAGGGACCAAGCTTAGCAAGCACAATGAGGAGGAGGCCTCTTTGCTGAGGTGTTCTCTGTTCTTGCCTCTCCACTCGTCCCAGGGGCTTCCAGTAGGTGATTGGCCAGTTTCCCTTGAAAAACTTCTCCCTGGCCCTGCCACCCTGAGCTAACTAAAACATCCGATGATAACTGGAACACTGGGTTCTGCAGGAGGTGGTCCTGGGGTGCCAGTATGTGGTGAGGGTAGGGAGGGGTGTTATAAATCTCTTCAAAGATGCTCTTCCTGCTTTCTCCCTCATAAGTTCCTTCTGGGTCAGAGACTCACTATAGCCAGTGTGTGTGATTTGTAGCACTAGACAGCAAACTGCTTACTGTCAGGGGTTGTCTAACTGCTTGGGCCTGGGACCACAATTATTTGTTGGATAGCATGCTGTGTGTGAGGGGCCACCAGGAACAGTGTGAGATATAATAAGCACATACATGAGATTTGTTGTGACTAGCAGGTAATCAAGAAATGACACAGTGGGTAAGGTGCTCGCTATACAAGCGTGAGGACATGAGTTCAGATCCCCAGCACCAGTGTGAAAAGCTGGATGAGGCTTTGCACACATATAATCCCAGCACTTGAGAAGTGGATACAAGAGGATCCTGAGGGCTTGAAGGCCAGCAGGGTAGTCAATAAATGAACTCCATGTTTAGTGAAATATTCTGTTCCCCAAAACAAGATGGAGATCATAGAGGAATCCATCTGATGTTGTTAATATTGTCCTCTGTCCCCCATATGCACATGCACACACCTGCAGCTGCACCTGCACATAAATGCTATGCTTGCACACTCATGTCCTCTGTCCCCCACATGCACATGCCTGTAGCTAGACCTACACATACATGTTATGCTTGTACACTCACACCTGCCACAGTACACAATGTTGAAAACTGGACTGGAAAAAGTCTGGACAGACAGGGTGTCAAGTTGCTGAGCTCTGTGGTACTGGATTTTATATCACATCTGAAAACATTACTGGGTACATGGAATTTCTGCAGCTAGAGGGGAAATATCCCCAGTAGAAATGGACCATACCACTTTCCCTGTGACACAATGACATTTATTGGCCTCGATATCCTCTTCCCTAGCTCAGGGAATTAGCCCAGGATTGGCTTCATGGGGCAGGCGCTTCCATGCTGATTGAGAGGTTGAGCACTGTGGGATTCCCAGTGAGCACAAGGGTGTCAGCATACTGCAGTTCGTTCTTCTTGTTGTATGTTCATCTCCTTGTCCTGTTTCAATATAAATGGTGGTAGGAGGCTGGGAGTGTGGCTACATTGCCCTTCCCTGTCCTCTGCTTTTTTTGTCTTTTCTCTGATGCCTGACTGTTTCATGGCATTAGTTATCCTCACCTTTGGTGGCTCCGGAAGTCTACATGGCATCATGTGAACACTGCTTTTCTATTTCTCAACACTCACAGGATGTGCAGGTCTTGCTGTAACAGGATATGTGGGTGCCGCTGTGACTCCACACTCAGCAATAGAACCTACTTTCCCTTTCACAGGAGGGGCTGTGTGTGTCTAGCATCTCCATCTCTCTTACTGGCCCTTCTTCTGGTGTTTCTCTTTGTGGAGAAGAATAGCCTTTCTGCCCCATTTGCATTCAGTCTTAGATAGACTTGTCCCTGTATTTTCTGAACCCATAGGCTGCTGACGGTACTTTGCTGGCAGAAACAGACCTTTGGCTTCTAGCTACTGTCTTACTGGATGCTCTATGCAAACACTTTCCCTTTGGTAAGATGTATGACAGTGTTGGCTTATGCTACTTGATATGAGGTCAGGTGAAAATCTCTTTTGTAAGCTGGGCTTGCCATGAAAGGCAACAAAGTCATTACCAGTATGAGGAAGAAAATGGGCCTTCTATGACCTCCCTACTAGGCCCCCCTTCCCTTCCCTTCCCTTCCCTTCCCTTCCCTTCCCTTCCCTTCCCTTCCCTTCCCTTCCCTTCCCTTCCCTTCTCTTCTCTTCTCTCTTTTTATATTTATTTAATTTTGGTGGTGGGGACAGTCTTACCCTATTGCCTAGACTGACCTCAGACTTACTGTGTAGCTCAGGCTAGTCTTGAACTCACAGTGATCTTCCTGCCTCCACCTCCCCAGTACTGGGATTCTAGTCATGAGCCACTGTAGTAGCGAATTTAGCCACACTGTGCTCCCCACCCCCCAATGGAATGTCCCAGGGCTGCCCTAAGGCCTGACACCCACCCAGTGTCAGCGTGGGGTAACTGAAGTCAAAATTCCCATATCTTGCCTCCCTGAGCAGCTGAGCCCTGTGGTGGAAGTGGCCATGGGACCCCCATTAACCCTACAAATGAGGACATTGGTTATTCTTTAGCCTACTGGGGGGAAAAGGGATGTTTAGAGAGATGATTCTCAAAGGGAAGCCTCATGGAAATAAAATGTTTGAGGGAATTCACAGCCAGAGAAATGAAGCCCAATTGAAGAATCTTGAATGTACTGAGAAGAAACCAGGTTAGTGTTTGTGGAGTGGCACTGCCTGCTTGGCCAGTGTACCCCCTATCCTCCCTCCCCCTGAAAAAACCAACCAACCAGTCAACCCAACAACAACAACAACAAGAACAACAACACTTGCATGGCCTTCTCTCTCCCAAAGAAGTGTTTTATACTTAGCCATGGGACTTAGCAGCCAACCTTGTGTTCCGTGTGGGTGCAGCTCACACTCACTCCTGAACACTGAGATGTGTGCACCAGTATGAGTAGAGCTGCCTGGCTCCTGCACTCACTTGGGACTGTGGGTTACTAGCCATGGGCAGTAAGGCAAGGCGGACTTCAGGTACAGATACAGGCTATATAGGACCTAGGACCAGCCAATGCAGATGGCTGCAGATTTCACAAGGGGAAGCTTTGTTCAGGGACAGCTGGCTGAATGGAAAAGTGGTGGTGTAGACTCCATTACAGACAAAAGGAAACATAAAGAGCTCATCTTCCTCCCCTCCCTTTTCTTCCTTCTTCTCTCCCTCCTCTTCTTCTTTCTCCTCCTCTAGCTTTGTGGCCCTTCTAGGAAGCTGCATGGATTTGCTTCAGGATCTGGCAGAACAGCATGTCATTGTTCACTGTTTTCAGAAGATTAGGAGTCATCATTTATAGATTGACTTCAGTGACATGTCTTTGGTGCAGTACTGAGCATTCCTTACTGGGTAATTGTCCTAGCTTGGGAATAATTCTAAGTTATTGGTTCTTTGTCATATAGGTGGCTTTTGCATGTGTTTTCTTCTATCAGGCATGCTCAACCTGTGAGCCACTTGCATCCCAGGGTGCTGGGAATGCAGTTTGATGTGTGTAGATGATGTCACACTGCCATGTGAGAAGGTTGGCATTCTAGGAGACTGTAACTTGCCTTGATTGCTTTCTATTAAGGCCATTTGCAGCAGGACTTGTGGTTTTGATTTGGTTCCGGTTTGGTGTATGCTTTTGGTGTCAATCTTAAGAACTCTGCCTTGACTCGACCCCAAAGATCTTCCATGAATCACTTCTAAACTTTTTCTAGTTTCATGTTTGTATTTAAGGCATGATGCATTCTGACTTGATTTTGTTTCAGGCTAGGGTTGAAGTTGGGGCTTATGTTGTTAATCAGAACAGTGCAAACTCGCTGTCAACCTCAGGTGAGGACCCCAGTTTCTTGGGAGGCAGGAAAGATCACCACCATGCCCACCACTAGCAAAAACACATCTGAACACTGCCTATTACGAATTAGTATCAGACTTACCAAGGAAAAAACACAACAGTTAATCTATAGGTAGGATAATACCCTGTTCTACAGAGCAGAGACATAGCAAGATCAGTTTCAGGAGCATATATATGTCACCATAGCCAGTCTGTCTTCCCTGGCTTCCCCAACAGGGCAGTTTGCTTATGAACTTCATTTTCATGCTGCAGTGAAAAGGCTGTGTCCCTTTCTGGTGGGTTGGCCAGGTGTCATGGGACACACTTACTCAAGCAAAACAAAAGAGTACATGCTGAACTTAGATTATGGGAAACTGTAGCAGATTCTGGCACAGCCTGTGTAGGTAGAAGAATTTCAGGCCCAGGTCTGTCCTTAAGGATCACAGTGGGGAGACTGGTGGGTGCAGGACACTTCCTTTATTAACAGTTTTGTTTGATCTGTGAATATTCAAGTGTATATCAGTATTTGTTGAATGTATCTCTGGTGATTTGATTTTGTATTTGTTTCGAAATTATATATATAGGAAGCACATGCCTATAACTCTAGCATGCTGGAGGCAGGAGCAGGAGGATTGCAAGTTCAAGGCCAGTCTAGGTTAGCTACATAGTGAGTTCAGGTCAGCCTGGGCCACATAGCTAGATTCTGTCTAAAAAAAAAAAATAACTGTCACAAACCACATGGCCATAGTGTGAGAATCTGTTGGTTTTTATTCCTCTGCACTGCTCTGTGTGTCCCTGTCAGTGCCAACTGTCTCTGTTACTGTAACTATAGATGACTTTAATGCAGGGTAGAATGGCTCTTTCTACTTTATTATAATTTGTTTAATATAAGGCCTGTGCTTTCTGTATAAAATTTAGAGTAATCTTGCCCATGCCTACAGAAAATCTGTGCTAGGAATTTCATTAAAACTAGAAATCAATTAGGAGAGAATTGATAACTACATCAGGTCCTCCAGTCTAGGGCCACAGCTTGTCTCATGTTTATTCAAGTTTGGCTTGGTTTTCAGTTTTTGTGATAGAACTCAATGTGTTTGTTAAGTTCAAACTTAAATTTTGCATACTCTTTGAAATGTCTTTAATTTTGGTCTTCATGTATTCATGTTAGCGTATATGCTGCACATGAGTTTTTGTATGCTGAGTTGGAGGACACTGGGCCTCGCTGGCCTCCCATATTAGCTCTAGGATTTTTTTAACAAATTATTTTTACAGACTTCTTGGTATTTTCTACACAGATAACATGTCATCTGGAAATACGGTTTTCAATCTGTGTACCCTTTGTTTCTTTTTCTTGCGTTATTACAATGATGAAACTTCCAATACTGTCTCTTTCCCCAGTCTTAGTCACCAAGAGGTCAGATCCTCTCTTAGGTGCCATTAAGCACGCTGTGGCTCCAGCTTTTTGCAGTACTGATTTGCAGTCATTCCATTCTCCCACCATCCTCTTGGGAGTCTTTCCTATATGCATCTTCTACCATCTTTTTATTAGGCGAGCTATATTGAAACACATGCATGCTTGATTTTGTTTGTTTTGTTGTTGTTGTTGTCTATCTGTTTCTGAAATCTAATGACAGAACCGAGTAGCTTTTGACTCTAAAAGCCTGAGCTGGGACGTTTATCCTTTAGGCTTCTGCAGAAAAGGACTTTTGAAGACCTTCACAGTTTCAGAAACTCATTCTGTTTCTCCCCTGTCTTTGTGGTCAGTTATTCCTCACTTGGTGTTAGATAGTTCCTTCTACATGAGTATGTTACTTTGCTAAGACTTAGAAGCCAAGTCATTGGCAGGCTGTAGCCTCCAAGGGAAGTGGGGAGATGGATGGAAGTGCAGCTGCCTTCCAAAGCACCCCCCCCCATTTCTACTGCATGTTGGGTAGTTACCACATAAAAACTCTTATTAACACTGTACCTGACTGTTACTGTAGACAAGTCACTGTGCCCAGCTCACTGTCTGTCTGCGTTGCTGTCTTTCAGAGTGCTTGAAGATGGAAAAGACACGTTACTCTGGTGACTGGAAAGGGGTCCAGTGGCCCAGAGTTCTATAGGCATGGATTTGTTAAATATTATTTATTATATCTTGGTTGTTTTCCCCCTCTTTAAGGGAACGTCCGTCAGTTCAGCTTTGATGAGTTTCTTGCTTTGCCTGAAGACTGGGAGCCAGATGCACTGATCCAAAGTTAGGAAATGAGTGAGCATGTTCAGTCACCGGAAGAGAAAGCATTGCAGTTTGGGCTTCTTGGATGCTCATTGGCAGAGATGCTCAGTCTGGCATCTCCACACACATGTCATTGCAGCTTGTTGGTCTGTTCTCCACACCTGGCTCCATACACCCTTTCCTCAGCTCTCCTTTGACTCCAGGCTCCTCCCTCAGCAATGGCATCTCTTCTTTTCCAGCCTGTTAGATTCTCCTCTCTTATGGTCTACACTGCCCCCTCTCCCCACAGCTCTATTGTTGGAGATATTCTTTGTCATTATCTTACCTAAGCTTGACGTTTGTTACACAGTGACTTAGCTTGCACACATATGTGCAATCTTAATTTTCTAAGTCTGGAGAGGCCTCGTTTGTTTGGATCTCTCACATGCCTCTTCTTGGTCAGATTATAAAGCACCTAAGAATTAAACAAAAGTGAGAACGACCATGCTTGGACTCCAGGATGCTGTGTTTGGGAGTTGTTTGTTCAATAAAATCCTTTTTGTGTGCATAGGTCAATAATTATTAGTACTAATGAATCACCACAGACAGGGTGCCCCGTTTTCAGCTCCCAATGTAGCTCAAGCTATCCAAGTTTAGATATTTGATCTTGACTCTAGCTGCTTGTGTGCGCTCAGTGGCTGACTTGCTCTGAGCTCTTAGCCTCTGTGTTACAGTTTGTGTTTACTATTTGGCGAGGGTGTGTCTTTCTACAAATATGGAAGCATACCAGTGGGTGCAGGAAAATTGCCCCTAGGAAGACTGCAGGAAGTATCTTTAAAAAGGTCTGCAGTTGTCTGCAGTCTCCCCAAGGTTGTGTTAACATAAAATAGACATTGTTTTATGATTGAGAATCAAGAGATGATTTTATGATTTAACAACTTCCACACAGAACCTTTGCAAGCTTATCAGCAGTTACATAACTGCCATGGAGACCACATAGCAATATGAGCCCCTGAATTTATTGCAATTGCTGGCTCCTTGAGTGCTGCTCACAAGCTTCTCCCCAGAGCCCCCACTTTCTCAGTATGGAGATAGGAGATGAGATGCTCAACTCATTTCTCCTGCAGATGCAGCCTGTAATGCTGAGAAGCCGTGCCTGCTCACTGCTCTGCAGGACTTGTCATGACCACATGTAGTGGCTGGTCCATATAGACCGTGATGCTCAGAAGTGGGTTCCCTTAAATTCCCTTTGTATTATGTGTGTGTGGGGTGTGTGTGTGTGTGTACACATTTGTGCAGGTGTGTGCACATGTATACAGATGTCATTTCTCATGTTTTTCTTTTTGTTTGAGACAGGGTCTCTTACTGGTTTGGAGATGGTCAAGCAGGCAAGACTAGCTGGCCAGCAAGCTCAGGGATCCAACCATCTCTAGCCTCCATCCCCTCTAGCACTGAGTTCATGGTCACCATGCTAGATCTTTTTTTTTTATTTTTTATTTTAAATATGGAATCTGGGGATTGAACTCAGGTCCTCACATTTTTGAGGTGGGAATTTTACTGACTGGACTCTCTCTCCCCAGCCTCAGAAGTGGGTGCTCCAGTTGTGGGGAGGGTATGAACAGACACTTGGCGACCATTCTTCATAGCCCCATAGCATGACCTTGGATGAAACTGCCTCAATTTCTCCTCTCTGAACTATAGACAGTGGCAACAGCTTCCTGTGGAAGTTTCGGGTGACCCACATGGTAGGAGAGAGCTTAGCTTGGGGCCTGGCTCCTGGCAGGTATGCAGGTGTACCTAGAGACTGTCAGAGCACAGCTCACTGCTGCCTGGTTCTTCGAAGGCACCTGCCCCACGACTGAGAGAGATAAGGTGTAGGCAGGTGTCAGTCTCATGGTGACTTTGACCTAGTGTGGGTTACAGTGTGCTTTTGATTACGGTTTATCTCCCTGGCTGATATTTCAATTCCCAGGAGGCTTTGCAGATTAAAAACAAAAACCAGGGTTTCTCCCTGAAAATTTGAAAATGATCAGCCCCAACAACCCCCGTTCTCTATCTGAATATCAGAGTTACTTTGGAGATTTGTGTGTGTTCTTTTCTTTTATTTAAATTTGAACTTCAAAGATATTAGATTAAATGGTCAGAAGTATTGCTTTCTCTCCAGATCTCAGCCGAGCCATATTTGACATCATAGAAGCTGATGACAACCTCAATAAAGGTCCAGGGATCTGAGTTGGGTGGGTGCTTTCCTAACATCATGAGTCTCTTGGCTTGATCCCAAGAACCACAGAATAAGGGCACCTTGTACGCAGCTATAATCCCAGCAAATGGGGCATGGAGTCAGGAGGATCCAAAGTTCAAGGTCATCCTGTGCTACACACTGAGTTTGGACACATTAGACGTTGAAAACAAACAAGACAACAAACAAACAAACAAACAAAATCCCAAAAACCAGACTTACAGTTTTGTCAGGGATGCAGAAGCCAGATAGTAACTGCAAACATGGAGGAAGGGGATGCAGCAAGGACTGACCGTAGCCACGGAGATCATAGAAAGCAAAGAGAAGCGTTTGCCCCCAGCACCTATGTGCCTCCATATGGGCCACACAAGAAGTCCATGAGCCAGGATAACTACCTAAGGTTAGGTTTTACAGGTTTCTGGTCAAACAAGCCACCCTAAGCCTTCAACTAATTGAGCTGAAGAGGTTCTTTTGAGTCTTGCCAATCATCCATCTCTATCTCCTTCCTGGTGACCTTGAAGATGATGATTCTTGGCTTACAAAAATGTGGTCATGGGGACAGGAATAGAGGATTGCAGGCCCCAAGTGAAAGGTCACCTACTGTAGGGGCAATCAGGCTGCTGTATCCCACGGACAAGAGAAGCCTCTGTTAACCTTTGGCCACATGGCTCAGGATTCCTCCAAGGGCTCACTGGTCCTTGCAAGACCCAAGGAGGGCACCAGCATTTTGGCAAGGTATAAGGAACCCTACTTTGGAGATTTTTAAAGACACCAAAGATTCTAGACTCTTATCTTAGTATCCACAAGCAACAGTTGAGTCTTACTTTGAGTTACTTTGGGTTTAGGAAACTCAGGTGATTCCTTGATTCCCTGCAGAGGTTCCGACGCAGAGGCACTGCCAAAGGGCTCTTACATGGCAGCGCTGTTTGGGGCACATGACATATTTCCTTGTCGTTTTGAAAACCTCATGGGTATTTTAAGTTTAATCCATCTGATTTTGATCCAAATATAATTTACTCACAGTAACTGGGAAACATTTGATACCAGAGAAGCCTGCTGGCATTCCTCAAGCTTCTCTCTGGGGAAATAAGAAATCACATTTCTTCAAGAAGGAATCACACAAACCTACAACGTGTACTTTTCTGCTTATTTAACAAAGCCTGAGTTAAATATCAAATCGAGTGGTTCCAGACTGGTTATTTATTTATTTTTGAGTCATTCTTTTTAACCATGCAAAAAGGGTATTTTCTTTGAGGCGTTTACCCCTTTTATCCTGACAGTTTTCTCTGCTGTACTCCCCCCAAAACTGAATCGCAAACAATGATTTCAGACAATTTGAGTCAGTGAAACGGTTTTGATGTCTGTGGATTAACCATATCTGTATTGAAGATGTTTCACAACTGTCAGAAGCTTGGACATAGTACTGCAATGTATTGCCTAATTTAAAATTTAAAATACGTTTCTGAGAATTAGATGGCAGTCCTGCCCCAGTGCTTAGAAATTAAAAGGAGGGGACTTAGGACAAGGTGCAGCCAGATTCTGTACTCCTGAAAGGCAGGAAGCCTACAGGCATCTTGGATGCCCCTGGGAACTGAAAGGGACCTTGCTGTTTTGAGGTGCTGCTCCTCCTGAGTGCCCCAGTTCCTTTTCTGCTTTCTTCTAGAATTCTAAGGCTGGTTTCCAGCTCTCTCTGCCTCAGAGGAGGCTTCCGATGACTGGCCTGTTCTTGTCCTTAAGGTTGCAGTTCGCTGACCAGAAGCCTGAGCCAGGAGCTTGATCTTGCCCCACAACCTCTGCTGCCCACAGCAAATGGCAACTAGCTATCCAGGCACAGCCAGGATCTAGTACCTGGACCCTTGCCTCACTCTCTTGTCCTACCTTTCCTTTAGATCAGGTAGCAAGTCACAGCAGACACTTCCCAAGACAACATCCCACAGGAGACAGAGTACGCAGCCTGGAGGTGGACTGCCTGCAATCAGGTCCACTTGTCAACCCTGCTGCTCTGGTGAGTTAGACAATCTTGGTCAGGTTGGACAGGGCTGCCTGCTCTTTATGAGACCTGGATGACAGCTCCTGTGGAAAAGCACTTGCCTCACAGTTTGAGGACCAGATTTCAGGTTCCCTAGAACTCACAGGACAAGTCAGGTGTGTTGATAGCAATCCTGGAGATGTTGAGACGGGAGGTAGAAAGAGGAGGAGCTCACAGGCCAGCTAGCCTAACTCACTCAGGGAAGCTCCAAGCCAAAAAGAGAGCCCATCTCAAATAAAGGTGCCCTAGGAAATGTTATGGAGTATCTAACCGGAGAAGACCTCTCGGACATGGGTTTAAGCCAATGGAAAGTCTTTGTTAGCTCGGTGTTCAAGATCCCAGTGTAGCCCTGTGCCTTTCTCAGGGTGAGTTTTTAAGCACAAAAACTATATCCTGGGTTGACATACTTCAGTTAGCAGAAACAGCCAGAAGCAAAAGTTTATAAGCCAAAAATCAAGGTTGTGCATTCAGAGACACTTTTCCAGAACTATGGACTTTGATGAATTAGGTCTTTATTTTTGTTTTGGCAGGTGATGCTATCTATGTGCTGAGTTTTACGGTCTGAATGGAGCTTCTACTATGGAGTCAGTTGTTCTAAGGTGTAGGGTCTTGTTATAGAATGACACCTAAGACTGTCCTTTGACTTCTACGTGCATGTATACATGTACTCCCACATCAGAATCTCCCCACAAAGACACAAACATAGGCATGTGAACACATATCCAGCACACACAGACACAAACACACCCCTAGAATATATATACACATACATATATACAGCACACACACCCAGGACATATACACATACATACATACACACATACACACATACACACATACACACATACTCACACCCAGGATAAATACCACATACATCCAGCAAAACATATACATACATACACATACACACACAATCCAGAAACACACACATATCCAACAAAACACACACTCACAAACACATATACAGACACACACACACAGCATACAAATGATATATCTATTATGAGTTAGAAGTGTTATCAGGAAGATGGAAATGCTGAAGGAGGACTCTGGAGTAGAGCACGGTGCATGGTTAATGTTAGGCAAATTTAAGTTCTTGTTGGATTTTTTTTTTTTTTTTTTTGCCTGTTTTTACCATGGATTGGCCTCTCATTGGGTGTGAGAGCCACAGTGTGGCAAGGGTGAGGCATCAAATATCACTAAAGCACAGGGAGGAGATCACCTCTTCCCAACCATCTTTAGCCCTTCTGATTCCATCAGGATGAAGAAATCTGCCCACTGCTGGGCTGAGTTTAACCTTTTCTTCTATGCTTGCTCATCTTTCTGTAACAGAAGGCCTTGAGCTTACAGATAGATAACTTTCCATCTGGAAAATTTGATGACATCTTTGCTAGTGAATTTGTTACTTCTGGCAAATGATGTTGTATATTTAAAATAAACATTTCTTTAAAAATGAATCTATGGTACAAAAGAAGTGAGCTGAAGGATTTTTCTGTAAGTCATCATGATGGCTATTCCTGGTTGTTAACTTGGCTACATCTGGAATTAACTATAAACCCAAGTCACTGGGCGTACCTGTGAGGGAAGTTTAGTTAACTAGATCACTTGAGGTAGGAAGATCCACCTTAAATCTGCATCATTTGAAGTGAAAAGGGTCTCCCTACATTTGGACACCTCCTTGTGTCAGCCTTTATAAAAGGAAGAAACATCTCTCTGCCTGCTTGCTCTCGCTGGCAAGTCCATTCCTTCACTGGCGTTAGAGTCTACTTCTTTGGGTTTCTTACATATACTAAAGGCCAGCTGAGACACCCAGCCTTGTGGCCTGAACAACTGCTGGATTCTGTGGCTTTCTGTAGGGTTTCTCTTTCTGTCTGACAGTTGGAATCAAAAGGTTTCACAGCCACCAGGAAGTTATATGTAAATTTAGGGGCATGGCTTATTTTTGCACAGTCCAGGTGCTCCATATCCCATACTGTACGGAATGCAGAGTTCTGTCTAAACAGAAAGCTAGGATGAAAAACTCAGTAGTCACAGAGATTAGACGTTATGTAGCTAAGTGAGGTGTGGGCCAGGACTCAGGAAAGCTCGAGGAACTTCCAGGATGCTGTGCTTGGAGAGAGTGGGGTTTTCTGGGAAGAGAGGACATGGTATGCGAGAGATGCTGGCTGCCAAGAGTTTGACTTCATTAGTGCCTGGTAGTCAAGAGTAGGTGTTCTCTAAAGAGCTGGGCCTGGTGTGGATGGAGCTGGGGACGCTGGAGTCAGCTGGGACCAACCTAAGAGACTAAAGCAGCAACAGGAATGAGAGCTGCTGGGCGGATCTCTGGGGTAGATTCTAGAGGCTTATCTGGTGTTTGGTATGTTCTCTGTGCAACAGGCCAAAAGGGCCACCAGGGCTATTAAGTGACCAGTCAAAGCACATGTAGACATTGAAGATGGATGGAAAGTGCAAGATAGAGGCCACACAGAAAATGTAACCATGTGCTCGTGTTCAACCGTGGCTTTTAGCTCACTCCTCTGCTTGTGTCCGCTGACTCCAAACACACCCATAGCCACTCGTTCTTCCTTCTGACCTGACCCTGGCAACCATGAAGCTTTTCCCTCTGTCTACAGATTTGCTCATCACGGACTTTTCATGTAAGCAGAGCTGTATAATATGTGAACCTTCATTACTGGCTTTTTTGTTGTTGTTCAGCCTTATACCCACGTCTCACCCATTCTTTTTCATTGCTGAGTATTCTTCCACCATGTGTTTCCATCATACATGGTTAGCTTATAGCTGCTTGAGTTGTCCTTACCCCAGCTGATGTGAACAGTGCAGCTACAAACATCTGTGCCAAGTTTTTGTACAGATGAGCTTTAAAGTTCTCTTGAGGTGTTATCTAGAGTGGAAGGGCTGGCTCAAAAGAAACTCTGTTTAAATTTTTAAAGACTTAGTTTTTGTTTGTTTGCTTGTTTTTGTTTTTTTTAAAGTGTGTGTGTGTGTGTGTGTGTGCACATATGTGCATGTGCAGTGCCCATGGAAGCCAGAAGAGGTCATCTGAGCCCCCAGAGATGGAGTTATAGTTGGTTTTGAGCCACCCCCTGTGGATTCTGGAAACTGAACTCAGGTCCTTTGCAAGATCAATGAGTAGCCTCTCAGAGGCCAAGCCATCTCCCCAGGTACTTATTGTAGGATCTGAAGACTGAAAAACAGAACAAAACAAAAGCCCCCTCCACCCCTAACCCAGCCCATATTCTGAACCTGACCTTTATCAGATATATGATTTGTAAACATTTTCCTATTCTTTAGGTTATCATTTTGCTTCCATTACAGAGAGAAAAAAATCTTCTCCCCCCTCTTTATCCTCATTCTCTCTCCGTCCCCCACCTCCTCCTTTTCCCTTCTCTTTTGTTGGCTGGCTCTTTTGTAAGGACCATCACACTTCAGAAACCATCAGAATCAAAATTCCAGAGACACATACCCATGTTTTCCTTTAACATTCTGGGGTACATTTTGAATGACATATGGCACGACATTGGGGTCTGTCCGGCTTCACTCTTTCACTTGTGAAGATCCGGTTGTTCCAGTTGCATGTCTTACATGACCACTGTGTTTCCATTTCAGCTTTTCCTTGCAGCTTGTTTAAAGTCAGTTGACTATAGCTATGTAAATAACTCCTAGTTTATTCTCTGGACCTTCATGGCCACCGTATGTTAAGACCTTGGTCCCTGAGTTGTCATAACACGGTGGTGAGTTTTGAAATGAGAACTGTGAGGCCTACACATTAGTTTCCTCACTTCAAAGATATTTTTTGGATGTGCTAAATCTTTGAATTTCCATATGATATTTATGATCAACCTGCCAATTTCTGCAAAGAACTCAGCTGGGCCTTCTGACGTGTGTTTGCACTGGGTGGTGTCCTTAAGTGTGACTTCTCAGTTCGTGAACATAGCAGGAGATCTTTAATTATTTCTTCCAGTAGTGTTTGTGCACCAACTTTTGGGTTACACTTATTCATTTATTTGTTTTGTGCTACTGGGTGTGAAACCTGGGACATCATGCGTGCTTGCTGAGTGTGTGCTCTATGAGACCACATCCCCAGACCTGCTCTTTAGCATTTTATTTTTTATCTTATTCTAAGTGTGAGAGTTTTCCTACTTTCATCCGTGGATTGTTTATTGCTAATATATAGACATGTAGCTGGTGTGTGGGGGCTTGTTCATTCGCTCTGTGCCTTGTTCTGTTAGATTTTCATGTTAGGTGCACGCACACGTATATACGCATACACAGAATAATCTGATATATCCATGTGTAAGGCCTGCCATCCACACAGAGGTCTTTTTCCTCTGCCTCCCCTTTCTATCCTGCTCAGAACTTTCCTGTTGTCGGTTGTGATGGCAGCCATTGCTCCACAGCTGTCCCTCACCAGTTAGCCAAGTCCTCATCTCCAGCCAGCTGGTTAAATGCATTTTTTTTTTCTTTTTGAACTCACTAAAGCTGTTTTGTCAAATACTTTTCTGTGTTCACAGAGGTGATCGTGTGGCCTCTTTATTCTGTTAATATGATGTGCTGTGTCGACCGTCTTTTGGTGTCAAACAGGCCTTGTGTCCCCAGGGTACAGTGGCACCTGGTCAGGGCTGGCAATCTTCTGTGTATATGGCTGGAGTCAGCCAGGATCTTGTTAGCATTTGGTTCAGAAACTCCATTTATATTTATAAGAGATGTTGGTTGTGGTGTTGTTTTTAATTTTATTATTTCTTTTTGAAATTGACATGAAATCATACTTAGGGAGGACAAGGTGAGTTTTGAAATATGTACATGCTGTGCAGTGGCCTAGCCAAACTAATTAGCATAGACATCACCTTGCTTGCTTATTGTGTGTGGCAGAAATGCTGTGGGCTACCTTGGCACTCTGCAAGTGCACAGTGCCTTGTTCAGATCTACAGCTGCTGTGTAGAGCAGGAGGGCTCTTCAACTTCCTCTGCTGATTTAATTGAATGGTTGTGTGTTTGACAATCTTCCTTAATCCCCACCCCCCTCTCTACCATCTCAGCCCCTGGGAACTACTGTTGTATTCTCTGCTTCCATGTCCTTCAATGGAGCCTACATTGACGTGAGTGGCAGGTGTCTATCATTTCATGTCTATTATTGCACTGGGTACCTACCAGGTTCATCCACTCTGTTATGGACACAGGATTTTCTCCTTTTTAAACACTGAGTAGTCTTCCATCTTAAGTATGTGTCTTATTTCTTTACCTATTTGTTGATAACCATGTTAATTTCATATCTTGGCTGTTGTGAATACTGTAACAATTAACACACAAGTATAGCCATCTCCTTGACATGGTGCCACTAGATTTTTACCCTGTGAGGGGGTTTCTGGATCATTAATTTGTCTCTTTTTAATTTTTTTTTTAACCGTGTAGCTCAGAGTAGCCTCAAAGCCCCAGTCCTTCTCCCTCACCTGCCACATGCAGGGGGTGACAGGCGTTCGCCTCCTTTTGACTATCGGAGAAGCTGCAGTACTGCTTTTGTAATTGTGTGTCCTCCAGCATCACCACATGGCCATCAGCTGTGGGTGACTGCTCTTTTAGACACTGGCCACATAGCCAAGGTCAAGTGGAGGTCTGCGCCATGCTCATGTCTGTGTGAGTGTTCTGCTTTTTGGTCTCTTCCCTTGCTTCTTCCCTAATCTTTGACATTTCTTTTTGGTTTGCTTGAATGTTCCCAGAAAACACATTTTGGAATGTAATTCTCACTGTGAGGGATGAAAGCAGGTATAGGATTTGGAAGTGGAACTTTGGGACCAATTCAGGTGAGACAAGGCCTTCAAGCAAAGAGAAGCATCTCTGATGAGAGCTGCAGTAATCTAGCAAAATAATATAAAAGAGTAATAATAATAATAATAATTACAACAACAACAGCAACAACAACAACTTCTTTCCTAGGGCATAGGGCATCCCTAGCCATAGGTTCTTGGCCCAGTTTATGATTCTAGACACTAGTTCCCTCTTGTTGATTGTATTTCTCAATCTAAAAAGAAAGTGGTTAGTTGTTGCCCCAGCATTCACGCCACTATTTCAGTGACATGCATACTTTGCCACGATGGTCACTATTACAGTTCACAGGGCTCACAGCTGGTGACACTGCTGATGGCTTCTTCCTCTATCACTGTATAGCTAGCAGAGACATTTCTGTGTAAGCACCAGCATGATTTCTCTGTCTTGTGACCTGTGTCTTCAGCAATGGAGTCTATACCAAATTCTTATGGGCAACCCATTTCTTTCTAGCCTCCATGTTTTCTGAGAAATCCTGTCATTTGTTTGTTTGTTTATGTTCCCTTGTAATGAGTCACTTCTCCTTGGTGGCAACAGTTTGACTGTGAATTTAAAGTCTGCTTAGAGCCCGTCCTTGTGTTATTATCCCCGTTTGAAAGGACAGCTAATGTGTTGGCGTTTTCTTTAGTGCCGTAACCTAAAACTTCATGATGTTTCTGTAAGTGTTCCCTTGGTCTCTCAGCTTCATGACTTAGCTAGCAGTGTGTGGTTTGGGTTTTTTTTTTAAACCATCATATATAGTTTTATAGAAACTCCGAGTGATGCTTGTATGCTCTCTTTTCATAACTTGTTCACTCGGTAGATTTGTTGAATACCATCATATAGAAGTTTTTGGAAGACTTTTACTTCTCTTAGGTAAGCAACACATAGTCTTGTCTGTGCTCACCCCATCCAGTTGTGACCTGAATACGGACAGATAGTTTAGGGGCCCAGAGGGAGAGTCACTGGTGGCCTTCTGGCCCTTCTTAGTAGACGAGAAAATTAGACTTGAGTAGATTAAACAAGTGGGAGACCTTGAGATTATCCAAATGAGAAAGCAAGAGACCCAAGGAGGACGAGAACTCAAATGTCCTGACTCTTTCTATGGCTTTTTTCTCATAAACTGAGACCCAGGCATCACAATATGGGCATCTGTGTATGCATATATATATAAGAACTAGTGTTCTTATCTCCCCCTGTCCTTGATAGTCCTGTTTTGAAAATATTTCTTCCTTTCTTCCTTTCCAGCAGTATTTTGTATAAGTACAGTTTACATATAGTTTCCTTAAAAAAATAAGAGTAACTGATCAATCAGAGCCCTGTTCATTCTCTAGAGGATGAGGCGTGACAGTTTAAATTTTAATCTGCATGCCTCCTTTCCTATTCTCCCATGATTCTTTGCATCAGGACAAGGGGAAGCAAATGTTAAAAAAAAGAAGAAAGAAAGAAAAAGAAAAAAAAAGGATGACGGTGCGCGGTGCTCCTAAAGTTCTATCCATCTCCGCTCATGGGGGAGCTCAGCTTTTCTGCAGGTTGAGCACATGTCGCATATGGACATTTCCAGAGAACAGATTTCCCCATCTCCATGCAGCAAGCATGTTAGCTCACTGCAGGGGAACATGCTAGGGATGCCTGGGAAAGGTAGGGCACCAGGAAATCTGTAACGTGACCTGGCAGCAGCCGGCGCTGTCATGCCAGGATCTGGGTACTGTCCCACAGCTTCCTGCTCTCACATGTATTAATTGATCCGCAAAGGACATCCTTTGGAGACAAGAATTTAGACAGACTGGCATAGTCTGGACTTCTGCCAAGACTGCTCGGAAGGTTGCCATACTGGGAGGGAAGGAGTGAGGAGAGAGAGAGAGAGAGAGGGAGAGAGAGAGGGAGAGGGAGATAGTGTGTGAGAGAGAAAGAGAGAGAGAGGATAGTGAGGGGGTGGAGGGAGGGAGGCAGAGGGAGAGCTGAGGAAATTTTAAAAGGCAAGACTTGGCAGAGCTCAGTCGTATCAGCCTCTTTTGTCTGTTTCCCTGCTTGAGCTTCAGAAAGAAAACCGTCCTGGGATACAGGAAAACTCACAACTTTTTGGTTTTCAAACTTAGAAAGCTTTTGAAGTCTCTTGGGGTGTTCGGGAGTGTTGGTTCTTACTATGACATTTAGTTACCAGCATTCAGGCAGGAAAAAAGAAAAAAAAAAAAAGAAAAAGAAAAAAGAAAAAAAAAAAGCCTGTTTCAAAAAGGCATCCTCCCTAGTCTAGTGTCCATGCATTCGGGAAACAATGTATTTGATTTAATTCTTTTGGAATGTATGATCATGACCGTGAGAGACAGAATTACTAGAGAAGATGGCAAGGAGAGTGTCTAATTAGAGAGAATCGTAACTTTCTACAAAATAAACTTTCTCATCAATACAAACCTGATTTCAGATCAAACCAGAGATCTTCGGAGTTATGTTTGGAGTGGCAGCTTGTAGACTTAAGTATTTTTATGTTACTTAATTCCCCCCTCCCCATTTCTAGATATTGAGTTTTCAAGGAGTCTTTCTAAGATTTTTAATGCAACCTGGCCAGGGAGTCTGAGTCAAAGTTGTTTCTTCCATGTGTTTGAGAAAGCGATCTCTTAAAGCCACAGCTTTGATTTCTGCAGCTTCATGCCATCCCAATCGACACCCCCAGCAATTAGTGGCAATGCCGAAGACCAGAAAGGCAAGCTGAAGACACCGACTTCACTTGAAGGGCAAACAGGAACTGTGAGCTTGGTCATTTTTTTTTTTTTTTTTTTTTTTGTGGGTGTGTATGCGTGCACGTGTGTGCGTGTGTGTGTGTCTTGCTTGAACCATTTTTGGGAGGTGGGTGGGGAGGTGGGTGGGTAGGTGTCTGTGCAGGGATGTTTGTGGTCGGTGAATTCGCGTTGTGAGGAGGAAATGAGCAAAGGTAATTTTTACGGTGTTGGCAGAAATGGCTAGAGTGGTAGAGAATAGAAATGTAAACCTTTTGGATAAGAAGCCACGAGCTGTATAGGAAGTACTCGGAGGGGAAAGAAAATTCATCAGTTTTGAGTTGACTAAGGTTTTATTCAACGATTCTGTATCTTGACTCTCTCAAAATGTTTTTTTTTTAAATGTAGAAAATTGGTCGATCTTCTTTTTAAATTCTACCCAGCGTTTTACTTAGATATATGCTTTTCTACCTAGTTTCTTGTTAATAAATATTTGGTATGAGGCCTGGTTGTGGTGGATCATGTTTGAGTTTTGCTCTTAAACATCAGCGTTATTATAGGGGAGGTTCACTGGCAGAGATAGGTTTTTGTGGACCACCCTAATTACCAGTACGCATTCTATTTCTAAAAAGGAGTATTGGAGCTGCGGGATTAGATGGCGTGTCCCTGAAACCCCCACTTTCTCTGTATTTTGTGGACTGAGAGGATACTGGAAAATTGGCTGTATTCATAACTGCCGATCATTTGGGGGCAGTCTAAAAGATGTTCTGAGACCCATGCTTTCATTTCAAGTTTGTACCAATCAATTTGTAATCCTTTGATTAAAAACAAATTGTTCCTTGTTTCCTGTTAATGCGCGCCTTCAACGATTGATTGTTGAGGATGTTTCTCATAAAATTATAGAGACACATCAGCCATCCTGGAAGTGGCATCTAGTGCACACATTTGATTTTAAAACACGAAAATGAATGCAGGTGTGTGGAGTTAAAAGCTAAAGTATTTTCTTCCACCTCTCTAGGAACAAACCCCCACTTTTAATAAAGTGAAATCCATAGTGTTTATGTGGGTTTACAACATGACGACCTTTGTTTTATAAGCTCTTTTATCCACCCCCTTGCTAATATTCCTAAAATGGATGCCGAGCCACCAGCAGAGTGATGGCACAGGAAAGGGGCGCTTACATGACCAGTCACAGAGTCTGTCACAGAACATTCACGTCCACACTGCAAACCACAAGGAGTGAAAGGACGGTGCAGTGAATGAGCTCAGATCCCTGACCATCGTAGCTTCGCAGCCACTTAATACCCGCCTTTGCCATTACGGACTGCTAAGGATGTAGTTTATTTGGTTTCAGACCATTTCCCCCCTTAGAGTTAAGAGAATTATTAGTTGTGTGTCTATTTCCAAGCTTCTTTGGAGTGAATTCGGTAAAGGGATAAACTTGATCCAAACTGTTGTATGACCAGTTATTATCAAACAATAATAAAAGTAAACAAGTTTAAAAAAAATGAAGATGATGTCAGAATACACTTTTTAAAGATATACTAAGTATTTTTTTTTGTATTGGTAAAATTGTGTTTTATATTGTAACTGTTTCAGATTTGGTAAGTATTAGTCGCTTTACTCAACAAAGTTTCTTACCGATACATTCTCTTTGGCCTACTTGCTATGTATCTTAAAACAAAGAAAATGTTTTCTATTTTTTTTTGTGTTTGCTGTTAACTGGTTATCAAAAACTCTCCCTCAAATAAGTTTTTCATACAACTCTGATTAAGAAATTGTATTGATTAAAGTTTTTAAAAAAACAATTCAATTTAATATATGCTTCTTTCCTTTTAATCCTTTAGACAGTTAACATATCCATGTTTATTAACTGAGTTCTGTAACATAATGGCGTTAATAGTTTAATTCTTAATGTATGTAAAGACTGTGGTCTGATTTTAAACAAAGCCATCCGCAGGCACATACTGATCACACTTAGATTTGTATTTTATTTTACGATAGAAATAGGCTAATATTTTACTGTCTCCCCGTGATCGCTCTTAAGTTTCATTTCAGTGCAGACACCTAAATATCCAAGCACATTGTTCTGTAATCGAATGCGAACCTCTCGGAGGCATTTGTTCAGTATTTTATAATTATTCACTCATTTATTCATTTATTCAACAAATGTTTACCGAGCACCCATTTCTGTATGCTAATATTTTACCAATGGAATTATTCTGGGTAACTGGGAAGGAAGTGGTATCGGCGAATGAAAGAGAGAATAGATTTAAAATCAAGTTCCAAAGGCATGGATAGAAAAGAACAATGATGTTATGGGATTTATTTTTAATATATTAAAGGGTGTTTAATTGTGCAATATACTTATTCTAGAACACTTCTAAAAAAATAATAACGGATGTTTGCTCCAGTCCACCCAGCTGTAGAAGTATGGCTTTCACCACTGTTTTGGATGCCACATTTCAATGGCCAAAGCACTTCAGTGGTTTGGGTTGTCTTAGATCTGTGTGGGGCAAGCATTGCGGGGACTTAGATGGGAGGGTCAGGCCCATTGCTCACCTATTAGAATCTACCTGCTGTGTTACAGCAGGTTCATCGAGCTTTGTTAAAGATGCAGCTTTGACATAGAACAAACAGTGGATGTTTATAACATTCTTCTTTTGTTTGCTTTGTTTTCCATTGTCGCATGGACAAGGACCAAGAGGCCAATCTGGCCTGGCTAAGCTGCAGTGGGGTGGTGCTCTTCAGACGGAACAATAAGTTTCTCCTCTGTGTCATGCAGGGGGTGGGGGTGGTTTGTTTCATCCACTGAATTGAATTTAGTAAGTTAACATTATCCCACATGGCTAATCTCCAGCATAAGTAAAGTGGAGGTGTAGGCTCTGAAGAGGAGTGAGATATCACGTGCATTAGGGATGAGCAAGGGAGGCTGTGAAGGTGGCCATGATGTGGCTGATGGAATAACGATGGGCAGAGGACCAGCCACAGGTGCTTTAACACCTAACATCCAAGAGGCCTGCTCTGGCCAGAAAAATGACACATGATTGATTCTAACTGTGGGCTGGTGGGGGCGGGGTCACACATACCTGATAAGAGTAGGGGAGAGCCTCCTCCTAATTCCATCAGCAGAGACAGCACTGGGATGGGTATTCACAGCCACTTAGGACATCCCACTGAAGGGATAGGCAGGGAGGAGCCTAGGTATTACCTCATTTTGCCCCTCCTGCTTGAGAAAGAAAAAGTCAAATTGCTTGTTTTTGATCTTGATTATGTATTGCTGGCTATGAATTTAGAGGGGGTTGGAGTTTAGCTCCACATTCATCGTGATTATGTTGGCCTCCCCTAAGGCCACCATTGTAGACTATTAAAATAAAAGCTACGTGGAAAAAAATGAGTCCTGATCCTTCCAGCTGGCTACCCAGTGTCCTGCATTCTTCCTGCTTCAAGGGTCCCACAGCCTAGAGTCTAGTCCTGTGTAGTCAGGGCACTCCAGTGATGCATCTTGACCCATGGAGGGCTCAGACCCTCGGTAGCCCCACTGTCCCTTTAATGGATCAACACCATTTGTGTCTCTCCCCACCCCCATCTCCCTTTTTTTTTTTTTTTTTTGCTCTAAGCTTCTGTCTTCCATTTGAAAAGATCAAGTTGCTCTCCAGAACCAAGCATGGTCCTCTCCATCATGCTCAGAGGAAGTCTTCCTTTGAAGCAAACCGTCCTTTTCCATTATACACACTCAGAGAGAAAATGTCCTGCAGTGCTTCAACAGCCTGGCTGGAGGTTTTGACTCTGTTCTTTAGGCATGGGGTTCTTGTTAAGTTCCAAACATCCAGTTTTCCATCTCTGAACAGGGCTTATGGTATGTCCTGCAAAGGCTGTAGGGAAGAACAAGTAGGGAATATAAACAGGCCACTTAGCATAGCATCTAGTACATGGTATAACTGGGTAGAGGGGAAATATTGGTTTACTGTTTAAACTTAGACTTTTTAATAGTGATAAAAATATGTACTATATATAATTTATCACTTTATTTTTGTGCTGAGTACATAGGTGGTCCCATGGCTAAGTTTTTCATCTTGCAAAACTGGAACTCTGTATTTGGTAAGAGGGACTTCGTGTTCCCTGTGTTTTTCTGCCACCTGCTGCTGATAGCTTGACTTCCTTTGTCCCTTGTGTAAGTAGAATCACAGTGTTCTTTATTCTGTGATTGTTTCATGCTCTGTAAGGTAGCAGGTGCCAGTATTTCTTGCCTTTTGAGGGCTGAATAGTATTCCATTGTGCCTACCTTCTGTTTACCTCTCGATGAATGCTCCCTACCTTTTATCTGTTGTGAATGGGTCTGCATGGACACAGATGTGCAAATGTGTCTTTGAGGCCCTATCTCCAGGATTTTGAGTATTATCTCTTGAAGCAGCATTGCTGGATTCATAGGCAGTTTTATGGCTTATAGAAAGTTATGAGGTTTGGAACAGCAAAGGCAGAAATGATGCACCTTGAACTTGACATCCTAGCACAGGCAATGGTCTGATAGGAGGACTTGACTGAGATCTCATGAAGCCTATCCAGCGTTGTGTGGGAATAAGTACAAGTATGACAATGATGCATCCTCTCTAAATGATTTTGTAGTGTTGTGTTTCTCAGGAATGTTCAGCAGGGCACCACCCTGGTAAAATAGTATTTAGATTGGACCAGACTATCCGGGCCAAAGTTCATTTGTCACACCAAGTGATGGCTTAAGCATCCCTTCCACTGCTGTTTGGAGAACTTTTTGGGATGCTCTGCTGGTAGCAGCTTTCTTGTTTTTTTTGAGACTGGGTTTTTCTGTGTAGTCCTGGCTGTCCTGGAACTCACTCTGTAGACCAGGCTGGCCTTGAACTTAGAAATCTGCCTGCCTCTGCCTCCCAAGTGCTGGGATTAAAGGTGTGCACCACTGCTGCCCAGCCAGGATTTCTCTCTCTCTCTCTCTCTCTCTCTCTCTCTCTCTCTCTCTCTCTCTCTCTCTCGATTTCTCTCTCTCGATTTCTCTCCTTTCTCTCTTGATTTCTTTCTCTCCATTTCTCTCTCTCTATTTCTCTCTCTCTGCGTGTGTGTGTGTAGTATATGTTCCTGTTTGTCTAGGTGTGTGACTGTGATTTTGTATGTACATGTTTGCATGTGGAGGCTAGAGGTTGACTTTGGGTATCTTCTTCAGTTGCTCACTACCTTATATTTTGAGACAGAGACTCTTTTAACAATCATAGAATGATAAGATTGACTGGCTGGTGAGCTCCACAGAATCACCTGTTTCTATTCCTCCTTCCCCTAGCTCTGGGTAACAGATATGCCACTTTCAAGCCTTTATCCATCAGCCTGTATGGATGCTGGGGATCCAAATGGAGGTCTTCATGCTTGTGTAGCCACCCACCCCCCTGCCCCAAGAATATCTTTGCTGGGTATAGAATTCTAGGCAGGCATTTTCTTTCATCCCTCTTGTGCCCCATTACCCTTTGTGGGTTCTGATGGAGATCTGCTCCGTTTTGGCCTTGTACTTGTACAAAATCTTCTTCTTGTCTTTAGTTTTCAAGGACTTTGATTAAGATGTGTCTTATCCTTTATTTGTCTGGGTTCATTCTGTTCTAGGCACATTTATCTTGAATATGTAGGTTACATCTTTTTCTGAATTTGGGGGTTTTTCAGCCATGATTTCTTCAAGTACTTTTAGGATATGAATGTCAGAACTTTTGTTACATTCCTACCTGATATTTGTTTAATCTTGTGTGTGTGTGTATGTTTCCATGAGTGCAGTGAATGAAATTGGACCCCCCTGGAGTTACAGGTAGTTGTAAGCCACTCAACATGGGTGCTGGGAACTGAACTCAGATATTTTGCAAGAGCAGTGTGACTCCTAACCACTGAGATATCTCCGCAGACTCCTACCTAATATTTTGATTATTTTTCTTTCTTTTTCTATTGTTTGGATCTTCAGGTTCATATATTCATTTGCTTGCCATTGAACCTATCCAGCAAGTTTGAATTTGTTACTGTATTTCATTTACTCTCTCTTTACCGAGATATTCCATCTTTTCTGTTTGTTTCCTGTGTGTTTGTAATTTTCAGCTTTCTTTCTTTCTTTCTTTCTTTCTTTCTTTCTTTCTTTCTTTCTTTCTTTCTTTCTTTCTTTCTCTCTCTCTCTCCTTCCTTTCTTTCTTTCTTTCTTTCTTTCTTTCTTTCTTTCTTTCTTTCTTTCTGTTTATTTCTATACTGCTGCTTTTTTAATGTGTTAGACAGCTTCAACACCAAGTCACTTGGTCATTGGCATTCTTTAATTTTTGTGTTTGGTGTACATTCAAGTGTGGAGGTACATGTGTGAATGGATGTGCATACGTATGTGTGTACATGTGGAGTTGAGGCCTAAAGTCAATGTTGGATGTCTTCCGGGTTGCTTTTCACTTTCTTTACTGAGGCAGTATCTTTTGCTAAACGCTAAGCTGGAGTTGTAGCAAGTCTAGCCATCTTGCTCTGGGGATCCTATGCTTTGGCCTGGCAAACACTGGGATTACAGGGAAGCTGCCACACTCACCTGCTCACCTTCCTACCTGCCTTTTAAGTGGTTTCTCTGGATACCAACTCCAGCCCACGTAGAGCAAATGCTTTATCCACCAAGCTACCTCCTCAGTCTTTGGGAAATCCTACCTGGATGGGTCTTTTGTTCCCCTCCTCATTAACACATTGTGAGACCTGAGATGATGCTTACTAATGGCTTATCGTTAGAGGCACCTAGTATATTAAAAAGGCTGGTCAGATGAGAGGCATCAGACTGGATGCTGTAAGACCTTCGCTGATAGAAAACTTAATTTGCTAAGTCGGCTCTGCTTTCACATGTAGAACCAGACCTTACAGATGAGATATGTGTCTCTGAGGCCATTGGTCTTCAGTTCTCGCTGGGCATCTGTTCCTGGCAATGAATGCCCTTATAGAATATCAGCAGTGGATCCATAACTGCCTGAGTGATCTTGAGAAAAATCTTCTAACTCTAATGGCTGATGTTTCCTGTCTTAATACCTGTATCTGAGAGTTGGCAAGAATACTACATGGAGTGACATGCCTAGAAACTATTTAACTGATAGGCCTAACACAGGCATAAATGAGAATTATCTAGTTTAGCTACCCCAGGCACATACTGATGATGGATAAGATGATGTGTCTAATGCCTCATGCTTTTCAGCCTTGCCTGCCAAGACACTATGGTTATATGAATATCTTTTTAAAATGCTAAAACATTTCTAATTTGGTAAAACTTTCAAACACAGAGAGCAAGACAGCATACCATTTACCCAGTTACCCATTATCCTGGATGTATCCAGGATGTATTCATGGCTGTATTTATTTCCTTTAGATATTTTATTTTTTTAGGAAGTAAAATCACTTGAGAGGTAAACTAAAGTCTTGAAATTGGCCAGCCTTCTGGTAGATACTTTATAGTGTTTGCTACACATACAGCCATAAACAATGTAACTTTTATGTAACACCCGTATATCAGCTTTAAAATGGTTTTGAGCTCCTCCTATCCTTGCTTGCACAGCTGGTCAGATGTTTTGGAGATGTATCTGTGATACCAGCATAGGTTCATTGCAGTCTATCTACTCTTGGGTGGCTGGATCTTCAGGCCTTTGGGGCCTCACTGCTGGCTATGGCAGCTCTCCTTGAGGATGGAACATTCACTGCATCTCCATCCACACCTACTACTGTCTGATAACTTTTGACCAATCCAGTGGCCAGAGTAGATTTTGCTCTTTTATTTGTGTGCCTATTTGCTTAGTGAGATGGAGTATCTTTCTTTAGCCTTTATATAATTTTTGCTCAGCTGCTTTGTTCTTATAAATCTGTAGCATGCTTTGAAACGAGTCCTTAATTATATGAATTATGAATTGAGAATGCATTCTCTCAATCTTTGTTCTCTTTTTCACTTTTCTTTCTTTTTCTTTCCTCCTTCTTCCGTCTTTCCTTCCTCCTCCTCCTCCTCCTCCTCCTCCTCTTCTTCTTCTTCTTTCTCTCTCTCTCTCTCTCTCTCTCTCTCTCTCTCTCTTTTGAGACATGATTTCGTGTAGCTCAGGATAGCCTCAAACCAGGCTGGTTTTGAACTCCTGATCCTCTTGCCTCTAATGTCCAAGTTCAGCATTGCAGGCCCGTACCATACATTTTCTGTTTTCAGAGACAATTTTAATTTTCCTCATAACACCTACTCGTAGTCCATGTTCTTGGATGTGGCAGAGAAAGCAAAAGGGACTAACTCTCATTGTTTCCAACGTGCCAGGTTTGTATCCTCTTAATAGCAAGGTGATAGTTTTGAATTTTCCACATAGACTCAATTTGTTGACACTTTGGACAGATTCCTGCTTTCCTGGAGTCAACCACTGAGCCCAGGGCTCCTGAGAGGTTGTTTTGTTAGCTGACACACTGATGCTGCAAAAGACGCCCCAGGCCACCTGCAGCTCCCCAAACAGGAGCTCCCTGCCCTTGGAAGAAATGTCCTTTTGATTTGATCACAGCCGTTTCTACGTAGTGAATGTTCTCTGTACAGCCAGTGCTTTTTCCTTCCTCTCTTAGTTCTTCTAACAAAATAAATTAATTGAGAAGAGCAAACTGTTGGGGCCAGTGGGGCTGAGTTGTGGCTGAATCTCCAGCACGTCTTTTGTTGTGCAATCAAGTAGCACTTACTCACCCAGGGTGTCGCCCTCCCACCCAAACAAAACCCTCTTAATCTCCCAAATCACTTTGCAAAACAAAGGGACACAG
Source organism: Mus musculus (assembly GCF_000001635.26). Taxonomy (NCBI): domain Eukaryota; kingdom Metazoa; phylum Chordata; class Mammalia; order Rodentia; family Muridae; genus Mus; species Mus musculus. The sequence continues at coordinate 64,408,337 of NC_000080.6, read as the reverse complement.
CTTCAGAGGAGAAGGGGCTGGGCGGTGGATGGGTTGCACTGGGCACTGCCCTCTGTGTGCTTGCTGATTACTACAGAAATCTGTTTATGAGCCTTTAAAAAAAAACTTTGGTCTACAAAGTGAGTTCCAGGACAGCCAGGGCTACACAGAGAAACCCTGTCTCGAAAAACCAAAAACCAAACCAAACCACCACCACCACCACCACCACCACCACCACCACCACCACCAACAACAACAACAACAAAAATCAACACCTTTGGGAGAACAGTTTCTTTACCATTCATCCGGGATCCTGGAAGCAAGACCGTTAACTGCAGTCATCAATAAAGTTCTCACTGGGAATTAATAACAGTGGGAGCCAGGGCTTGCCAAACTAAGCTTGCTGGGCCTGCCTTCTAGGCTGGATCTGGCAGGATTGCCCTCCCCAGGGGAGTAGCCTGGCTCCCCCACCCCACTTGGTGCTCACTGGCCACTGGCCATCTTGAATCCCTACTCAGTTCTGTGAATAAGCTGTAGAAAGGTGGGAACTGGGAAGGGCCGTCTTTTTCCTACACTTGCTGAATTCTTCTCCCAAGTTAGCATCTTTGTCCATCTCTCCTCTGCCATTTTCATGTTATCTAAGCTACAGATAGCAGTAGTAGTAGTTGTCCTACTCCCTGACCCCCTCAACCCCAGCAGGTAAGAAAATTGCAGCCCAGAAAAGTAGAGTGCCTGGTGTCTTTAGTGGCAAGGTCAGTGGGCAGACCCAGCCTTCTGTCTCTAACTCCATTGCTCTTGCTGTCTTTTTAGCGCTTGTTCACTCTGGAAGGGGCTCAGTTGGAGAGTAATGTGCTGTGTGCATGCAGGTGCTCCTGTGAGTGAATGAGTGAATGAGTGTGTGTGTGTGTGTGTGTGTGTGTGTGTGTGTGTGTGTGTAGGTGCACATGTGAGTTTGTGCATGTGTGTATGGAGGGCAAAGGACCACCTTAGGTGTCTTTTCCTCATGCTTTTGTACAGCTTTGGGTTGTTTTTAAAACAGTCTTTCACTGGCCAGAACTCACCAAGTAGGCTAGTCTGGCTGACCAGTGAACCCAAAAAATCCACAGGTCTCTGTCTAATAAGCACATGGAGTATAAATGCCCACTTCTATACCTGTCTTTTTTTGTTATTTTGTTTGTTTCCTTTAAGTGGTTCTAGATCGAACTTAGATCTTCATGCCTACAAGGTGTGGTAGTTTGAATAGGTTTGGTCCCTACAAACTCTGTTTGAATGCTTAGCTCATGGCACTCTTAGTAGGTGTGGCCTTGTTGAACTAGGTGTAGCCTTTGTTGGAAGAAGTCTGTCATTGAGGAGCTGAGCTTTGAGGTCTCCTAGTGCTCAAAGTCTGCCCAGTATGGAATTCTTGTCTCCTGGGTGTCTTCAGATCAAGATATAGAACTCTCAGTTCCTTCTCCAGCACCATGTCTGCCCCAGGCTGCCATGCTTCCTTCCATGATGATAATGGATTGAACCTCTGAAACTGTAAGCTAGCCCCAATTCAATGTTATCTTTTATAAGAATTGCCTTGGTCACAGTGTCTGTTCACAGCAATAAAACCCTAAGTAAGACACAAGGTAAGCACTCTGCCCCAACTGAGCAATCTCCCCAACCCAGGATGTTGCTGCTTTTGCTGTTTTAGCTTCTATTTCTTACCCCTACTCTTCTTCTCTTCCTTGTCTTCTTTTCCATTTTACCTCTTCCTCCTCCTCCTCCTCCTCTTCTTTTTGTATCCCCTACAGTAGGGAACATGTATCCTTTGGTAAATCCTAGGTCATCCATCCACTCATCCAATCAGTAAGTCAATCTATCCTCATCCTATATGAGTTCCTCAGGGGTAAAGGATGAGACAGCACACACAGCAGCCCAACTCACTAAGCTCTCAGCGGAGTGGAGGACAGACAAGTAGACACAGCCTGGTATGTTGTTATGGCAGCAAAGGAAGAAGGGCCTGGGTCATAGGTCTGTTCACTCTCTAGCTTGTCTCTTTTTTTAAATAAACGGTCAATAGATACTCATAGAGTTTAGATAACATGGACTTTGAAAATAAGAGGTCATCATGAATATATCTTTATGTGTGTAAATATATCTCTCTGAATGCTTGTGTGTATATGTTTACACACCACTGAGCCATCTTTCTAGTCTTTATAGTTCTATACTCAGTGTTTCCTCTCTCTCTCTCTCTCTCTCTCTCTCTCTCCCTCTCTCTCTCCCTCTCTCTCTCTCTCTCTCTCTCTCTCTCTCTCTCTCTCACACACACACACACACACACACACACACACACATATATATATCACTCATGCTTGCACCCATACATGCAAAGAGCTTTTAAAAAAATAGAGGCTGGGAGATGGTTCAGCAATTAAAGGTAGGTTCTGCCTTTCTGGAAGACCTGAGTTCTATTCCCAGCACCCACATCACTCACACCTTTACCTCCATGGGACCTTATGCATTCTCTGGCCTCCATGAGCACTTGCATTCCTGTGTACAATATACACAACACACACAAGTATGCACAATTAAAAACACAATGTTTAAAAAAACCTTAAGAATTGAATGGTAAAGAGGTTCTTGGGTTGGTCTTTTTGTGGCTTGATGCATGAGACTCTGCATTCCGAGCCACAGCTCCCCCAAGATGAGCAGTGCTTGGTGTGGAGGTGCACAGCAGAGCCTGGCTGCACTGTCAGCTCAGAACGTCCCCACACCGTCTCCCACCCGTGTTCCTGTTAATGCTTTAGAAGAACAGATCTGTGAGGATGCAGTTTGGTCGTTTCTGGAAATATATAAAAGAGGAGGAGGAAGAGGAGGAGGAGAAGGAGAAAAAGAAAGAAAACAAAATCCCAATGTACCATTTAAATAAGGAAAAATGAGTTTTAGCTCCATGAGTGCTTTTGTCATTTTCTTAGCTCTTATTCTCCTTCTGAGAGCTCATTATGAAAGAATGGCAGTAGCTGTCCCTCGGCTGGGCCAAGCGGTGAGTTAGTTCCCAGATCAAGGGTACAGGAGCTGGCAGATAGCACCTAAGTGACCTCAGGTAGTTGGCAAGCTATTTTGCTTTTTGGAAAGACCTCCCGGGAGCACCCCTAATCTCTACTGCTTTCCCTTCCCAGTGTTTAATAACCTTTGCTGCCAGGAAGCTCTTCCATTTAACCCAGTTCTCCCTTGACACAGTCAATCCCATTTCTCTTGTTGTCCTTGGTGGGGACAGAATAGTGGGTCATTATCTTCTTGATGATATCCTTAATGTTCTTGGGGATGAGGGAGGTTTCTGAGAACCTATACTTCTGCAAGTGAGATAAATATACCCCCTCCCCTTTCTCCCTCACCTCTTTCTCCAGGGCCTCATTTAGAGATAGAACTGCTGACATTTTGCCCTTGAGTTTCTGGGTCCAAATACTACATGAGGCCCACCTTGGACAGCCATTGTGTCCAGCAGACCCTCTCATGTGCTCCCTTGAAGGTGAGCCCCCAATTTAACTGCTGTTTGCTGGCCTGGCTGTGAAGCCCATTCTAGAGGCAGCTGGATGTGAAGAATGACTGTTTCTCATTTACCAGAGACGAGGAACCCAAATGCCTGTGCCAGGATGGCCCACTGACATGCCCATTTCTTCTGCATGGACACATGAGCACCAGCCATCAAATGCTATATAGTTTGTGAGCTAGTGGCAGGGCAGTGCAAAGACCAAACCCAGAGCCATGCTCCTTTTTCTTTTTTCATCTTATAAATAACTAAAAGGTGGCTGTTGTTTGCCAATTTTGTTCTAGAAGTGATGGGTGAGCCTGTCTGTCTCCACCTGATTCCTACGAGGGGCATGATCTGTCATCAGGTCTCCCCATCTTTCACCACGATGTCTGACAGTCTTAAACTGCATGCTGGTTGGTGGCCACATCAGCCCTGGGGTTTTGGTCCCATTTTATTTCATCCCACTTTAGATTTCATTGTTTTTCAGTTCTCTTTCTCTCCGATCCTTCCACTGAAGCATAAAAGCAGCACAGTGCTTTCTCCCGGCTGCCAGCGCGTAGGCAGCCCTCCCACCTCGGCTGCCAAGCTCTTAGCAGATGAAATAAAAGTCTATTTATAACTGGTCTCTGATGGATTTCCTCCCTACCTGTGGTTGTGCTCCATCAGCAGGTGTGCTGAGCAGATGGAGGAGGGTTTTAATTTTTTTTTTTTTCAGTTCAATTAGATCAGCTCTCCAGGTTCAGACCAGTATGTCCCTTTCTCACTCAGTCTCTTCCTCTTGGCATTGAAATTGTCGAGCATAGCAGAACCTAAATTAAGGCCAGGAGATGAAGTGAATGTAGCGACTGCCTTTAAAGTAAGTACTTTGGCAGAGGCAGAGGCAGAGGCAGAGGCAGCTTTGGATAGCACAGGCAAAGTCAGTGTTAACACTTTCCTTCCTAGTGCTTAATTTCAATGTGACTTGAATAGTATTTGGAGCGTGGGCTTGCTAAGAACATCCATGCTTTCTTAGTGTTAAGGCACCTGGTTGACATCCAGACGTATGCATCGGAAACTACATTATATGGCCTCTGAAAGAACAGTTTGGTAATTCTGTTTGTGTGATGAGGAATTTCAGTGAGGAGGTGAAGAGGTGAAGTCATTCACTTCTTCTTCTTCTTCTTTTTTTTTTTTTTTTTTTTTTTTTTTTTTTTTTGACAGTAGAACTATCAGGGAAGTGTTTAGGCATTACCCTGCAATCCAAAATCATTGCCAACGTAGTCTTTGCTAGCTTGGGGTTTCACACCAGGAGCAAGTAAAAAGTCAGTACACTCGAATCAAGTCCCAGCTTCAACATCTACAGAGTTAGCAGTGCTGGCTAGTTTTATGTCAACTTGACACAAGCTAGAGTCATCTGGGAGGAGGGAACCTCAACTGAGAAAACACTTCCATAAGATCTGGCTGTAGGGCATTTCCTTAATTAGTGATTAATGTGGAAGGGCCCAGCCCTAGGTGGGTGGTGCATCCTTGGGATGATGGTCCTAGATTCTCTAAGAGAGCAGGCTGAGCAAAGCCACAGGAAGCAAGCCAGTAAGCAGCTCCTGCCTCTGAGTTCTAGCACTGCTTGAGTTCTTGTTCTGACTACCTTCAATGATGGACGTTTTGTCAAAGTGAAGGCCAAATAAACTCTTTCTTCCCCAACTTGATTTGGTCATGGAGTTTCACCATAGCAATAGAAACCTAACTAGGACATTAGAGCAAGGAGAACATGCTCACCCTTAGTGGGGCAAATGTTTCTCCTTCTCAAGAGCCTGCATTTTTTACTTTAGGGCTCTCAGGCAGGAAGCTGAGTCTGACTATATCACACATATATTCATATATCTCAGAGACATATTTGAGCTCCTGGCCAGCGTCATCATGCTATCTTGACTGAGGCTCACATTCTGTTTCTCTACATTAGTTCATTAATATGTTGTTTGAAGATGGGGTTGAAACAAGGAAGACTGAGTCTATTCTAATGAAACTTTTGTTTTGATTGTAAGATCGGGGCTTAGAGAGATGGGTCAGTGGGTAAAATCACATGCTACACAAGTATAAGGACCTGAGTTTGAATCTCCAGAACTGACATGACCTCCCAAAGCATAGCTTTGGCAGGGCAGAGTGTAAATACTAAATCTTTCATCACTCTAAGATGTTAATTTTCATCCATCAAGAATGATGAGGATGCTGAGTCAAAGGTATCAATTTTAGAGAAAGTTCCCACTGTTTTATTTCTGCTTCTCTATCCTCTTAGGCTGATGGTGATGGGGTGCAGAGCCTCAGATCTTTGGCATACATTGTAGATTTTATGGGTCTACATTCTTGTTCTGGGTGATGGTTCTTTTTTCATTTCTTGGATAGCCTTGGTGGGGATATTCAGTTGTGGAGATATGTCCCTCATTATAGAAAAGACTAAGTAATAAACGCTCTTTGCCAGGTATTCAGCACCCATTAACTGAGTATTAGCCCTGTGCCATGCACAGGAACAGATAGAAGGAGGCAACAACTCTATTTGAAGAGTAGCCCTTACACATAACAGAGGTCATGTCATTCATGAGTTCACTGAGGAAGTACTGTGGGTCTAGCCATGTCTTCACTCAAGGGATTTCTGTGAGGTCCCATGACATCACAATAATGTCCAAATACTTCATCATAGTCTGTGAAATTTTCCACAGCCAAGCTGCAGCCATCTTGATGCCCTCGTTTCCCACTGCTTCCCTGTACCCCAATACATCACCTTAGACATAGTCCTCAATTTGCAATTTTTGACCTGACCTCTATAGTCTATAGCCATACTTAAAGCAGTTTTTGGAGACTCTAAAACAGTGTTTCTCAACCTGTATGTTGTGACCCCTTTGGGGGTCAAACAATCCTTTCACAGGGGTTGCCTAAGGCCATTGGAAAACACAGATATTTACATTATTATTCATAACAGTAGCAAAATTACCATTATGAAGTAGCAATGCAAATCACTTTATGGTTGAGGGTCACCACAACATGAGGTGTTAAAGGGTCACAGCATTAGGAAGATTGAAAACCACTGCTCCAGAGGAAATACCTCTGTTCCTAGGACTTTGGAAACCTCCTCTAAGCATGTGGGATCAGAGGTCACCTTTTAGCGTTTTGGACATCTATATAGACTACAATTCTGCCTCCTTATAGGGCAGAGTTATATCTGCATAAGATCACTTTGGAGAACTGAAGCTATTAGCTCCATGGTGACCCATTATCTGGGGTATTATTTGTGGCATATTCTAATAGTGATATATAATTTGTCCATACAATTCAGATCTTTATAATAAAATATGAACAGGCCTTTGTGGAAAGAAAAGAGTCTTGTTGAACAAGATGACAGGACACAGCAGGGCCTGCCATTTGTGTTTTTGTTGGTCACATTCCGTAGCATCTGGAGGAAGTGACAGAGGTCCTGTTGCATTCATTTTCTGCTGGTGGTGTGGGTTGAATGACTCAAGTGTGGGGTGCCTTTAGATGGAGAAGCAATTAGGGTAAGGCACTGTTTGTGTATTTGATTTTCTGATCAGTATGTGGGTCCCAATGGTGATTCACACTCAACCTTCATCTTGGAGAGAGAACTGTTCAGAGATGTTGTGCCAGACAAAAAAAAAGTCTTGAGTGCTCAATTCTTGGAAAGTTCCAGATGGTCAGTGAAGCTGAGCCTTTCTGCAGAAGAGGCAACGTGGTTGGAAGGATATGCTCCAGAATTATGACTTGGGTAGCATGCTGGGGACAATGAAGTTTTGGATTGTTTTTACACTACTTGAAGCTCCTGGGGCAGGCTGGGATCAGAGAAGTGCATTCAGGGTAAATGACTGCAGTTTAGCACTGCCTACAAAGGTATGGTCAGGGTCAAGAGAAACCAATGGGGGTGGGCAGAGCCTACAGCACTTAGTATCAGTTCTACTACCCTAGGCAAGAAGAGGAACAGGAGAGATCAGTTATAAGAATGGAAGTGTGGCCACAGATGGCAAATTCAGTGTTTCCACATCCTCTAGAGCCTCCAGTATTTCTGGGGATCAGTTTTGGCTGTACTTAATCAATTCTTCTGAAAGTTACTCTCCATTCGGTTTTCTAGACCTGCTCTGTACCCTATTCTGTGCTTGGATGGGCTACATATACCCCAAAGGGCTTTCTGGCTCTCTGGCTCTAGTGTGTTGGCCAATGGGTGACACTGTTAGGAGACTGGACAGCTGAGAGATTGGTTAAAAATGGATTCTTGCAGATTGCCCAGCCTGCGTTTGGCCATGGCAGAATTCCCCTACTGAAGGGCACAATTACTAGAGCCAACTAAGCATGCTATGGGATTCTCATTGTTGAGTTGAGTGCTTGCTCTACTAATTGGAAGAGGCTGATGGATTGGAGATGTGGACTAATACATATCACACAGAGAGATGGAAGCTTTTGTTTGCACTCATCATGCTCAGGATTTTAGAACTCAGTGAAAGCTAGTAACTTAAAAATGCCACTGAGATGGTACGGGTGCCATGAGGCTTTGGCACGGATGCAGCTAGTGATGGTGGGTGGTTCCTAGCTTTTTCTGCAAGGTAGGAGTGAGATGATGGCGTGAGATCCTGAGGCATATAAAGGTTTGAGAAAGAGGAGGTGGAGAGGGGGCTTGTTGGAGCCAGGAGAGGGACTCCATGTAGCACAGATCTGCCTATCTACAATCTATACCTGTCATTGCAGCAGCCCATGGCTGTGGCATCCGCAAGCTGTGTCCTGTAGATTGGGGTGGAAGAAGAGGCAGATGCTCAGAACAGTCCAGGGATCTGGTGAGGGTGGATGTGGTTGCAGCATAAGGGAGTGGAGATTTATTTTGATTTAGTTTGAGGGAACACAGTCCGCCACAGCAGGGAAGATATGGTGGCTTCACGGTGGTGGGAGATTGTAGGTCTGCTTGCCTACACCTCTATGGATCAGGAAGCAGAGACGGGACTGGAATAAGGATGGTTATAAATCTCAAAGCATACACCTTCCCCAGGCCCACTTCCTAAAGGTTCCATGATCTCTCAAAATACCACCACTAGCTGGCATGCCAAATTTTAAAATATAAGTCTGTGGGGACCATTTTACCCCCATAACATATTCTTAAACTACTTGAGGATCAATGAGTTCCAACTCCAACTCTTGGAGTTGTGCCTTTGGCCACTACAGATATGAATCTACCAGAAAAGTGGGATTGTGACTATCACAGAGGAATGACACCATTCTAAAGAGAATACTCTGTGCGTTACCATAGTAATGCTGAAAGAGCTAAGGGTGTTATCCAGCATGCTGCAGGTGTTAACAAACAAGGTATGCAGGCAAGACTCTTACATAAATAAATAAAAAATTAAAGTATCTATCAAGCACACAGGTCCCTCAAGGAGTTGAGACAGCTTCCTGAAGCTGGTAAGGAAAGATGACAAAAGGCAGAAGCCAAAGGGAAAGAGACCAGAGCTCAGTGGAACCTGCAGCCTGCTCTGTCAGAGCAATCCTCTCTGTGGGAGCCACGCAGTAGGGAGCAGGTCCCTGGGAACTTATGGCATAAAGGAAGTACAAAGCTAGATGACTGGCATAAAGGAAGTACAAAGCTAGATGACTTGGGACGTGCACGTGGCTCAGTTGGTGGAGTGCTTGCCTAGTAAGCATGAAGCTCTAGGTTCCATCCCCAGCACTTGATAAACTGGGTGCAGTGGTGCACATCTGTAATCTCAGCCCTTAGGAAGTACAGGCAGAAGAATCAGAAGTTCAGAGTCAATTTCTGCTACATGGAATTTGAGGCCAGGCTGAGGTACATGAGACCCTGTCCCCAAAGAGACAGGCAGGCAAGCAAGTAAACAAGCAAGCAAGCAAGCTAATCTCTGGCCTGTGAAAAAGACAGATTGAATTGTGCTCTGGGTGGAAAGGCAAGCATACCCAGAGAATGGAGTAGGGCCGCAGCAGTGGAAGCATGATGCTGCGGAGAATGGGTGTGTTGGGAATGACTGTGCAAGGCAGCGGCAAATAATGGCCTGTTGGTCCTGGGGCTGCATGGGTAGAGGGGTACATATTTGGTGGTATCTATAACATGAGTGGAAACAAAAGGGATTCGAAGATGTAGAGGAACTTTGTGGACAGGTGAGATGGCCCCAAGTGATGCCAGGATTTGGGGTGGACAGGCAGATCAGGAGACAAGTGGAAGACCATCAGAGCAAGTGTCAACATTTCCAGGGGGAAAGTGGTAAGAGAAGGCAGAGAAGCAAGGGCATATGGTGGTATGGGCTGCAAAGGGCTTATGTCTAGGGAGAGGGGAAAGATGGCTTTTCCTGGGCCATTCAGAGAATCTTTTTCAGCAAATCCCAGCTTGAGCTTTTTGTTGGGTGTGGTGCTGCCACGTTCTGGCCACTTGCCTGCTCTAGGTAGGAATTCTGTAGAAGAGCTAAATGGCTGTGGTGCTGTAATTGGATCTGAGACTCTCTCCCTGCTGCTCTGATTCTAGTTTGATATTAAATAGGCTATCTTCCATGAGACATCAGTCGGTAAATAGAACAGGAGGTATGGCTAAATAGTTAAAATTATTTTCATCATTGTGATTGTGATCTGCCTTGCCATTTCTAACCAGATAGCCACTTATCTTCCTTGAAATTTTGCAAGAAATCTATTATTCAAGAATGCAGGCATGATTTTGGGGGTGGTTGAGTTAAACATTTTTTTTTTATGGATTAGATATGAAATTCAGTAAAAATAATTGAATTAAATTGAGTGACATGAATAATTCATGACATGTAATTTCACATCAGTTCTGATGTAAGAGTAAAGCGATCAGTTTGTGTGCTGGAAAAATGTATTTTATTATTTAGAAAGGTAGTGAACATTTGCTATTTTGGAGGATAATTCATTTTGTCATTAAATAGAGATATTAAATTGTGAGAGGAAAGGAAAGCATACACTTCAACAAGAGGCCCTGATGCAATTCACTTCTTCCCTCTTTATGCTGAAGCACTTGCTGCTCTTGTCAGTCATGAGTGACCCCAGTAGACTGGCTTAGCCTTCCAGATTTTCCAGATGAGTCCAGTAATTGTGACAGATTGTTTCAGGGAGCATGGAAGGTTGGAGCTTCCTTTGAGGCATGTCTTGATTACGGGGAGACTTTCTGGCCTCCATGTCCTGCATACTACTGTTTGTGGTTAGACTTGGGAAGCCTGCAGGGACAGAGCATGGATCAGGGCCTCTGTTGATTATTGGTGTGGGTGTAGAGATGGCTTTCACTGTGATATCAGTGCCTCTACAACAGACTGTTAGCAAACCTGACCATGGTAGAAGCTGTCTGTCCTCTCATCATGGAAACCTTGAAACAGTGATGCCATTCATTCCTCCAAGGGCTCAGGGCACAAGGTGAGGCCTGGGGAGACTCTGACAGGGAGCCAGCACAGCCAGGAAAACGTTTTGATGGCGTGGAGGAATGAATGATTTCTAGACTGTTCGTTTAAGAAACTCCATTTTGAACCATGAATGGTTTAGAGGTCATGTTTGTGTTTAGTAGTCATTTTAATGGTCTGTTTTGTTTCTCAAGAGTAGTTATGTCCAGAGTAGAGTGTCTCAGGTACAGTAAAAAGATGTTAGTGTGTAGGAATTGGGGATTTCCAGAGTTCTTGTTAGAGCAGAAAAAAACCTTCCCTGGCTGGAGACCGAACATTACCGATTGGTCCTGTGGTCAATCACTTTGCTAAGGACTGCCTTAGGAAGGCAGGTTCCACGCCGGGCATTGTGGTGCACGCCTTTAGTCCCAGAACTTGGGAGGCAGAGGCAGGTGAATTTCTGAGTTCGAGGCCAGCCTGGTCTACAGAGTGAGTTCCAGGACAGCTGGGACTACACTGAGAAACTGTCTTGAAAAAAACCAAAAACAAAAAAAGGAAGGCAGGTTCCTCTTAAGCCATGCTAACGAGATGGGTGGAAGATTCTTTACTGAGATACTGTGCTTTTCCTTGCACAGACTCCCATCCCAAGTGCAGCCAGTGGTTTATGGGGATGCAACTACGCTGCTTCGTAAGTCTGCCTGATTAGAAAATCAAATTGTTCAGAAAAGTGTGATTTTTTTCACCCCTTTCTTCTTTCTGTATCTGTTCTAAACATGCTTTGGGCTTTGCTAACATTTTGGATTTCCTTATTCTTTCTCTAAAGCTCCTTGTCTTAGGGTTTTATTGCTGTGAACAGATACCATCTTCAAGGCAACTCTTATAAGGACAACATTTAATTGGGGCTGGCTTACAGGTTCAGAGGTTCAGTCCACTATCATCAAGGTGAGAACATGGCAGCATCCAAGTAGACATGATGCAGGAGGAGCTCAGAGTTCTACATCTTCATCCTAAGGCGGCTAATGGAAGACTGGCTTCCAGGCAGCTAGGATGAGGGTCTTGAAGTCCATGCCCACAGTGACACACCTACTCCAACAGGGCCACACCTTCTAATAGTGCCATTCCCTGGGCCAACCATATATAAATCATCATACCCCCTATCTCCCATGTGTTTGTCCACCATGTGTCTGACCTGTAAGCCAATTTAATGACTGGCATGGCATCTTTTCCTCTCTCCCCATGCTTCTCCTTGGGGCTGGGGTTTATAGCTTGCTAGGCTTAGAGTTCTTTCTCTTTTAAACCCTAACAAAGTTGTCCCGAGCTTCTGTTGGAATCTATTCTTAAATTTGTTTACTAATAAAACTAAGAAATCTGAGGGGACCCTAATTTTCCCCATATCCTCTGGTAACTTTAGAGGGATCCCAAATGTGTCACATTTCCTGAAACCTTTTTTTTTTTTTTTTTAACATCAAACACAATCAATTAATTTTTGATACTGGCATTCAGGTACTTTTTAAAATTGATTAAAAAAAGAATTAGGTTATTATAGCTAGCTTGATTAAAATTCGAAAGTCTGTAGTTAAGAAGGAGGGATCAGTAATTTCAAAATGCCAGATTTTGAGTACATACAGGTAAAGGAATCTAGAAATGGAAACCTAGTTTTTAAATCTTTATGATATATGGGTGTTTAAGTCCTACTAAACTTGGGATATTTTTCTTAGAGATTCTAGAAGGTTGGTTTTTGTATTGGCCAGATGTGGAACTCTTTTTTTTTTTTTTTTTTTTTGTCTTGCATGGGATAATGTACCACCTGCTCAGGTCTCTGACGGGGAGTTCCTCCTGAACCACAGCGTGCCATGGGCCTGTCTGTGGACCATGGTTTGCCTCAGGGAGAGGAGGACAGAAGACCTGTGCTCCCTCTTGCCAGATGGTTCTCAGAGACCTTAAATATTTCTTCTGAAAATTCCAGCAGGACTAAACATTAACATATGTAGATTCAAGGTCAAACGACATCACTGCATATCCCATATTTTGACTGCCAGGCTCAAACCGCTCATGTTAGCCTATTCTCCTGAGGCAGAACCTTTGAGGTTTGGTTCCGCAGATTTCCCCACAGGGGAAGGGTTGCCATGCTGCACCTGGCTCCTCTCTGCCTGCAGTAAAGGTCTTTGTTGTTTGACTCTTCTTTCTCATGCCATTCAACCAACAGAAGCTCAGTACATGCTTATTATGCATCGGACATGCAAGAGTGAGTGGCGTTCAAAGCCTGTTATGTTAATTATACTGTACATTGACTTTCTGCAGGACTGGGACTCAGGAAGATATCCTGTCTCCTTAGGAAACATCTCTTGTTCACCACTGTGGTAAACAAGCTAATAGGTTAGCTGGCCCTCGAGCTTCTGGAGATTTCCTGTCTCTGCCTCAGATTTTGCTGGAGGGGTGCTGGGATGACAGAAGCCCAGGGCTGCAGCTGGCTTTATATGGATTCTAGGGTTCCAAAGTCTAGTCCTTATGCTTACATGGGAAGCGCTCTACTCCAGGCACTGACTCTTCACTGGCAACCTGACATAAGTTTTCTTCGGCTTCTCCCCTCTTCTGCTTTGATTTTTGTTGTTATAATAAACACTATAACCAAAAGTAGCTTGGCAGAGGAAAGGATTTATTTGTCTTACACTTACAGAGCCCATCACTGAGAGAAGTCAGGGCAGGAACTCAGATGAGAACTTAGAGGCAGGAACAGAAGCTGAGATGGGAGAGGAACTCGGCTTACTGGTGAGGTTTCCATGGCCCTTTCAGCCTGCTTTCTTCCATGTCCTAGGCCCAGATGCCTAGGGTTGGCACCACCCACAGTGGCCTGGGCCATCATACAAGAATTGACAATAAAGACAGGCATGCCCACAGGCCAACCGAGGGAGACAATTCCTCACCTGAGGTTTCCTCCTGCCAGCAACTTTGAGCTCTGTCAAGTTGACTGCTGGAGCTAAGATACCATCTATCACAGGTGGCCTTGACATCAGGGTTCCTATTCTCACAATCTTTCCTGGGAATGATGTAGTGCTGTGTCCTACAGGTGGAGATGTGTGTAAACATAGGTCCCGTAATGAAAAAGATTTGGAAAATGTACTTGACCTTAAAAGTGAGAATTAAATACATGTATATCTCCTAGGGTTGTGAGAGAGTTGAATGAAGTGTTGCATGTATAAAATAAATATGGTGAAGAAATGATTTGAAAAACAAGTTTACTTGGTTTATCATTGAGCCAGTGCTCATCAACTAGTCTTGTCCCACAGCCCATGTTCAGGCAGTTAACAGATGTGAAGATACAGGATCCAGCACGGAGAGCAGTTGCCAATAGCTCCTCAGCTATTGCCAATTGATAGCTGCTGGTAGAGGGAGAGTCCAGTTCCTTTAAGGATGGATACTCTAGCGAAAGGCACACAAGCTGGACTAGATGGGTTATTAAAAAAAAAAAAAAAGAGGAATGGGGAAGGAAGGTAAATATGATCAAAATACATGATAAGATCTCAAAGAGTTAATAAAAAATGAGAAAACAAGTTTAAAAGTGAGAAAAGAAAAGGAAAAAAAAGATGCAGGACCCCGAGGAGAAAAGGAAAAAGACAGTGCCAGGAAGCCTGGGATGAACACAGAACCTGATCCCATTGGCTTGGATGGTGCAGATCAGAAATGTAGAGGTGCTGCTAATGGCAGTGTTACGTTTACCCCTTCACCTAAACAAGACCCCTTAAGTTCAGTCCTCCATCCTAGCCACGGGAGGCTCACAGAGCAAAGGACCAGGGACCTGGCATTCTATGTAAGTAGTTGAGTCCATCTCTAGACCTCATCTACTGAAGCTGTGTCTCTGGCTTGCATGGAGTCAACATTCAGCCAACACCAGCTCCGTATCCTTAATTTCCCTTTTCTCCCTCTAGCAATGCAATATGCATATCTATAACACATGGCATGTAATATGTAGTGGTAAAATGGATCTTAGACTGTGTGTGCTTGTGTAAGCTCTTACCCATCAATATGCTGGCAGTATTGACAGCTCCTGAGAATGACAGGGGAGATGGGTGGGGGCAGGGCACACAAGATGTACTTCATATGAATGATCACAATGACTGAGCTGCATTGCTGGCTTTATCAGGGGTGGTAAACATTTGGCAGTGTGTGGGACATCCCCACCCGTGTGCCCATCAGATTGTCCTGGTGAAGGCCCAGGTAAGAAATCCTTACCATTCATGGTATAGGGGAATGCTTTGCCTTAGAGGCCGCTTGAGTTAGAAACTGCCTGAATTCCACCATAACAGGTAACTACTGTTCAGGGCGCCTTGAAAGGCTCAACTTTGGCTGATGGAATTTGACTAAATGGAAGTAGGGACGGAATCTTGATCTCTATCACGAGATTCTTGATATGTTAAATTCCACCATATATGAATAGTATTTCAGATTTGAGGGTGCCACAGGCACTGTTCTGTTTCTATCAGTGTGGATAAAATAAGGGTCGTTACTGTTCGGATTATTGTCCCCTAGACCTTTCTTCACCAGGAAACTATGAGATAAAAATTGGGTTAGCTTTGCAGATGAAGCATTTCACCAGAAAAATAATATTTGCCTCCCTCCACACTCACATGGAACTGTGCACACAGAGAGACTTCGGAGGGCTCTTTTGATATCACACCAGGAAGTGGGCAGCCCCAATAATAGCATAGGGCTGTGGCTCTCACGGTGCCTTTGAAGGCATACAAAGTAAATGACAATTCCAGTGGTTGCTAATGTGTGTGTGTGTGTGTGTGTGTGTGTGTGTGTGTGTGTGTTTTAGCAGCTGGAAAGGAAACTAGCATCCTTTGCAGAGTCTAGCACATTGTCGCTGTGGCTTTGAAGGCACATAGAAAGCTAACGATACCTCAGAGGAATCGCCTTCTCGGGTTTTAGATGCCACAGATGCCAGGGATGCTAAAACCAGGATATAAAATCTTTCTTATAGGGCCTTTCAGAATCCTGCACATGCTTTTATTAGCAGGCTGAGCGTGAGTATGGAAATGTTAATGGTCTGTGGAAGCAAGCTCAGCTTGTTTTCACCAACTCCAGAACCATAAAAGTTAGCGGAAAGGACACAGGCTCTGGCTTCTTCCTTTGTCCCTTTGTTTCCTTCTTATTTCCTTCCTGATGGACTATCTATCACACACCCTGGACACAGAGGTAAATCTGATATGGAGTCTTCTCTCCTGGAGCTGGCTTGCAGGAAAGGGGTCATACATGTGTTCACATTCACCGTGCAGCACAGAAGGCCAGATGTTTGTACACATGGCACAAAATCAGTGGCAATATAGCTAGGGAAAAATGACTTCCAGCTGATGGGGACAAAACAGGCCATACAGAGGAGATGAAGTAGCATTTAATTATTTTCACTTAGGCAGAATTTGGGCAGGTAGCGATTAGCTTGCAAAGAGAGAGATGATGACCAGAAAGCAGGCACTCAGTACTGGTAGCATAGTGTTTGCAAATATCTAGGGCAGGAGTAATGTGAAGTAGGGCCTGCTGAGGTTAGAAGTCTCTTGATGTATGTATACTTCTCCCAGAGAAGGAATTATTGCCTATTGATTAGTAGTCTGGAACTCTAGGACTCACACAGAGATTCTAGTCTGCGTGCATTTAACCACTGCTTCAGAAGATAGCAGAGTTCCTATGTCTCCCACTGCTTGTGACAAGTGTCAGCTGGCACCCAGCCCAGAAAATCCGTTGCTGCATGTTTTCTGACCTGGGGACACCACATTAGCCTGGCCTGAACAGAGGATCTTGGCCATGCCTTTTCCAAGCAGCATAAATCTTGCTTTCTCTCTTATGCAACTAGCAACAGAAAAACAGAAAAAGCACTTATCCTAATTGAAAGCAATGGCTTCTTGGAGAAGATGTGCCCAATGCCTTTTATGCAATTTTTTTTTCTTTTTCTCTCAAGACAGAGTTTGTCTGTGTAACAGCCCTGGAACTCACTTTGTAGACCAGCCTGACCTCAGAGATCACCTGCCACTACTTCCTGAGTGCTGAGATTAAAGGTGTGCACCACCTCACCTGGCTTTTGCAATTTCTTAGTAAGGGTTTTGGTGTTTCAACTGACTAAAAAGGGAAAACCAGGGAAGACTGATACAATGTTGTCTCCTCTCAAGGTTTCCCAGAGTGAAACTGCCCAATTTGTCAATCAAATCCTCAAGGGTGATTGCCATTTCCCATTCCCGAGTGTGCCGTTCATTGATGTGACATGGGTCCTGATGATTCTGTGAATAGGGAGTTGGGTCAGAGGGAGCAAAGTCTCCGTTCACAAAACAAGCTTCATGTTGGTTAAGAAAATACCTTATGGAAGAAAGGAAGGAATGAAGGGAGGGAGGGAGGGAGGGAGGGAGGGAGGGAAGGAGGAAGGAAAGAAGAGTTTATTTAGGCTCATGGTTTGAGGATGCAGTCCATCATGGAGGGAAAGTCAGGAAGCAGAATAGTGAATGCCGATGCTCAACTTACTTTCTGCTTTTTATTCAGTCCAATACTAGCACATGGAATAGTGTCTCCCATATTTAAGGAGGTCTTTCCACTTCAACAGACCCAGTATGGAAACTCCCTCACAGCTATGTTCAGAGGTTTGTTTCCATAATGATCTGGCAATTGAGATAGAAGATAAATGGGTATTGACCTCATCAAGTTGACAAGACCAACTATCACAAATCTGGACTTTGATGGCTTCTCTGCCATCGGGTGCCAGATCTTGGCACAACTGCAACCCTACCAGGCCATGGTAAGCTGTGTTTGTGGCATGGTCTTCTGTAACATCAGGGCCCAGTTACAGTGCCATCTGAATATGAGCTGCTATAGTCGTGTATGGTAGCCCAGGAGGCTCAGACAACAGGCATTTATTCCTTGCAGCTATAGAGTTGTGGCATCCAAGGTACAGGCACTGGTGGCTTGTGGTGAGAATTGCTTCCTGACTTGCAGATGGACACTTCTCTGCTGACCTGATAGGAAGGAAGCTCCTGCAAAGTCACTGATTCCACCATGAGGGCCCACCCTCGGGACACATCCACCTCAAGAGATGTGCCTCTTAAGAATATTACTTCCTTGAGCTTTTAGAAAAGAGAGTCTTCTGCCACCCACCCAAGAATAAAGAGCTGTCCTCTCTCAGTTTCCCAGGCATGTCTGAGGCATGCAAAGCTACTGCCCTAGTAGCCTGACTTTGTAACATGAATGAACTTCCAGGACATGTAAAAAGCCCAATAGCAATCCTATATGATAGTTAATTGTAAGGTGTATGCCACCAAACACAAAGTCTGTGATTCGCTCACAATCTCAGTCACAGGGCAAACAGGTGACATCTGTAGCTTTTAGTCTTCCAGCTTCATGAGACTCCACACTTAGGGGCTTTAGGGCCATTTACACAGAGACACTTGGATTGAGAGGCTGGAAGTTTCTACAGAAGGCCAGGCCTTGTAGAAATTGTAATAGGGACCCAGCTTTCGCTGAGTTCTATAGAGTGACTATATAAAAACCTACATTACCCAACACTCAGGGTTGGAAAGTAATTGGGTATAGATTAGTCTGTAAAGATGTCTGTGGTTTTTAGACCTGTGTTGTTAATGTGTACCCCACCCTCACCCCACTTTGAACTCTTGGTCTTCTCGTGCTAGGCTTCCTACCTGTGTGCATCATCTTGCCTGCCTGATGGGTGCCTTTGGAACTATGTTCTTAAGGACCATTAGTAAGGGTGGTTGGAAGCTGGGAGTCCTTGTTGATGGAGCATGGGCACTGTGCATTGTGGTGCATTGAATCCTCATGACTACTCTCTAGGACTGATAATTAGAAAGAGGAGGTCCCACAGGGGTGCCCATCAGATGGTCTTGATCCTAGTCTTGCCTGAATGTCGTGATGTCGGGGCCATGGTGAAATCACAACTAAGTCTCAAGCATCTCCCTCTGACATATGTAAGGTCAAACTTGGACTCCACCACGCATCATCTGTGTTGCTCACTCCATCACCTCTGAGCCTGTCCACACCTGAGCTTCAACAATCCCTAGATGGAAAGGTTCCAGACATCACAGTGCTGGTGCTCAGCTTCAAGCTCAGTGGCTTATGTGAAGGGCTTAGAGCTCGATGGCTTATGTGAAGGGATGTGCTGGAGCATGGAGCAAAGCCAGCTCTCACAGAGGTGATGCTCTGAGGTAGGCTTTTATATAAATGCACCTTCTTATCTAGTCACCTGCCTCTTCAGATCTGTCTTAGAATAACCCGTGTTGGAGCTCTCTGAGCTGCCCTTTGCCTATGTTCATGCTTCCCTCTCTCTGCTCTGTGGTTGGGATTGAGTGTCATGGAATTCCTGGTACACACTGATTGCCTTTTTCAAGGAATCAAGAAAAGATTTGGGGCTGGAGAGATGGCTTAGCGGGTAAGAGCACTGACTGCTCTTCCAAAGGTCCTGAGTTCAAATCCCAGCAACCACATGGTGGCTCACAGCCATCCATAATGAGATCTGGCACCCTCTTCTGGTGTGTCTGAAGACAGCCACAGTGTACTTATATATAATAAATAAATCTTGAAAAAAAAAGAAAAGATTTGGCTCCTTACAGCCTGGGCCTGGACCTGGGGCCACCAGCTTGGTAAAGTCACATTTGATATCAGCGCTGTGGCTGTTGCTGCAGTCAACAGATAGATTGCATACAGGGCTTCTTGGTTGACGCAGAGCAGGATTTTAATTCATATCTTCGTTATTGTTGCTCTCAAGTACAGTGCTAGTGCAACCTGTTTGTGTGACACACGCCAACACTGTCAATTTTCACCTTCTACTTGGACACCATAGTGTGTCTTCCCAGCTTAACATGACAGTCCTCATCATGGGGCAGAGTGGTTGTGATGACCTACAAGACACGTTAGCCCACAGTCACAACAACAAAATAAACAGAACCACAGAGCCTACGGTAATGCAGCTGTTAACAATATCCCTTAGAGGGAGGAGGAAGGATATTAAGACTCCCATATGATCTTCTGGCCTTCCCTGAGACTCTGACCTGTAGTCTCTCCTACCTCATCTATATACTTGGTTTTAAAAATGTTAAAATGTATGTGTGGTAAAGGATTAGGGAGTTGATGAAAGGTTTGCCTTGTAAGCACAAGAACCTGAGTTCACTCCTTAAAACCTACCTTTAAATAAGCTGGTTTTGGTGGCCCCTGCTTGTAATCCTACTGCTGGAAAGACAGAGACAAACACTTTCCTGGGGCTCACTGGTTGGCCAGCCTAGTGTAATTGGCACATTCCATACCAGTAAGAAACCCTGACTCAAACAAGAATAACTGCATGACACTTGAGGAGTGGCACCTGAAGTTGTCTTCTGGATTCTACATGCACAAACACGTATATGGACATGCACACTTGCACCCACACGTGTATCCAGCCACACAGGAGCATGCACACACATACACAAAAAGGAGATAAAAAGTTCACTGGAGGTGGAAATTTTCCTTTGTGTCCCTGCAAGGAACCCTGGGAGACTTCACCAGGATGAACAAAACAGCTTTGTCTTGTCTGTCTTCTCTCTATTTAGGGAGAATACCTTTCTTTTAATTTCCCTAGGAAAGTCAGGGGACAAGAACCCTTGGGCTATGGATTTCATTGTCTTGCATGGGTGCTAGAGTGATTGTTCTTGTGGTCCATGGCCAGAAGTCAGGGGACCACTGTGGCTGTACACTTTGTATCTGAGCTCTTAAGCCTCACAGTGACTGAAGAAAGGCCCTGAGCATCTTAGAGAGATGGGATTGGGATATTTGGGAGGACAAAGCCTCCTTTGATGGAACACTGCAGCTAACCCAAATGTCTAGTTGAAATATGTCTGCAGAGAGCCCTCTTTAATTCTTTGTTTAACAATGTCAATGTCATTACATGTTCTGTTCAAATTCTGTTTTACAAACAGTGTTCCAACTGTGGGCTTTCTAAGAAATCAACCCCAGAGAAGTCTTGCTGGAGTATTCTGTATCTGAGATAGGCTGAGAGAGTTGGAGCCGTTGCCAAGGGAACCAACAGAGGAACTTAAATGAACAAATCTTGCAGTTGCATTTAAAATTTGTGTGACAGTTGACCTCAGTTTTCCTTGAAGGTAGGGAGGAAAAAGGAGTTGAAGTTATAGCAGTCAAAGATGAACGAGATGGGCACCCTTGTTTTAGGGCCAGATGTTTAGCTGGTGTGTTAGTGTTTCACTCTTTACATAGACAGTGTATTTATATCCTCTCTCTCTCTCTCTCTCTCTCTCTCTCTCCTCTGTGTTACATATATATGCATGTATATGTGTATGTGTGTGTGTATATATGAAGGCTAGTAGTTGACACTAATTATCTTCCTCAATTGTGCTGTCTTATTTTTGAGACAGTGTCTTTCACTAACCTGAAGCTTCGTCTAGCTAGGATAGCAAGCCTTAGAGGTCCTACTGCCTCCTTCTCCCAATGCTAAGATTTACAGCTGCATCCTGCTGCTGTGTGGGCGAAGGCAATCAGACTCACACTTGTGTGGCAAGCATCTATATAGCAAGAATGTGTCTCCAGTCTCTCTCCTTTCCTTTGTAAGAGCCTTCAGGAAGCTCTTCCCATAGTGTGACCAGCTGCTCAGTCCCTGCCCTCCATCTCAGGGAAGTTGCCATCTCTTGCAGGGGCCGGAGGTGCTGACTTCAGATGACTTCAGAGAAGAGCCACATGCTAAAGGGATATGTTTTTAATTATTGACGCGTGAATGCTAAGGTGGCTGTCTTAGTCAGGGTTTCTATTCCTGCACAAACATCATGACCAAGAAGCAAGTTGGGGAAGGAAAGGGTTTATTCGGCTTACACTTCCATGCTGCTGTTCATCACCAAACAAGTCAGGACTGGAACTCAAGCAGGTCAGAAAGCAGGAGCTGATGCAGTGACCATGGAGGGATGTTCTTTACTGGCTTGCTTCCCCTGGCTTGCTCAGCCTGCTCTCTTATAGAACCAAGACTACCAGCCCAGAGATGGTCCCACCCACAAGGGGCCTTTCCCCCTTGATCACTAATTGAGAAAATGCCTTACAGTTGGATCTCATGGAGGCATTTTCTCAACTGAAGCTCCTTTCTCTGTGATAACTCCAGCTGTGTCAAGTTGACACAAAACTAGCCAGTACAGTGGCCAAAGAACTGCAGTGTTCTCGGGTAGCAGTGCAGTCAGTGCCAGTGCCGCTCAGCCTCCCGTGCTTTTTGTTTTTGTCTGTTATGCTGGGTAAGAATTAGTCCCACGGTGTTGAAAACAGTGGGAGTCATCTTGATCTGGGTGATCTGGGAGATCTCAGTTAGTTGTGTGTCGGGATGTGGTACATGTTCCAGATATTCTATCAAGTGTTTAATGTCCATCACCATGCTTGAGTTTCTACTGCAGTAAGGTGGAAGTGTGACTCTCACTTCCTAGAATGCACCACACACCGCAGCTGATACAGTAGCCACAGCCTGTGAGTTTGTAGTCCCCTGTACTGGGTAAATCTAGGTTGAATGGTATGAATTATTATTATTATTATTATTATTATTATTATTATTATTATTTGTGAGTCAGAAGTGCTAGATATCCATAGTTTTACATGGCTCAGCCCAACACACATCTGCTTATACCCACATTGGTAGACACTGTTCTGGAAGTTCAGAGGCCTAAAAATATGTAGGATTTTTTCCAGAAAGCCACCACCAACCATGCAGAAAGCTAAATCTTCAACTGTTTCATCTGATCATCATCAAGCAAGAAGCCCAAGGATGCTTAGAGCACGTGGTCATGCCAGGGTTTCACAAAAATCGGCTCTGGTGAGGGGGATGGGGGGCTGGGGCCACCGCATGGCAACTTCCAGAACACCATGTTTCACATCCCCCTGTTGGTTTCAGATTTTAGGACATCAAAGCAAGCATGGCATGTGACATCTGTGACTTAGAGGAAAACAACATGTGGACTCCAGGCAGTAGAGAACTGCTGTGTGGGGGAGGATGATGGGCAGGGAGTCCAACAGGCCACTAGAGGGAAATGAGACTGCAAACTGAGCTGGCAGGGAGCATGTTGAGCTGTGCACAGCTCAGGTAGAAAGGGCTACATGGAGGGTGGGCCTGGCTGCCATTTTGAGCCACTTAGAATCTCTGTCTGTCTGTCCTCTGTCTATCTGTCAGACAGAAAGGCCTGCAGGTGTGCACATGGCAACTTGGCTCAGGAGCAGGCTGCTTTTTGCTTCCAGACCCCCTCACAAAGGGGTCTTGTTTCCTTCCCTGCCCTAACACAAACTTTTACCCATCCCAACAGGCTTCAGAAAGTTGAGTCTTGGGGAGAAATGGTTCCAGTTTCAAGCCTACCTTCTCCCCGCCAGCCCTCAGAAGGCCTTTGCACTCTACAGGTTTGCTGACCCTGCGTTCGGCTGCCACCTCCATACACAAGAATAAGGTTCTGTCAGGTGCAGTGGGTGAAGCTTCCCACACAAGTGTGAGGGCCTGACTTAGAGCCCCAGAATGCGTGTGAAACCAGGTGTAGTAAGTAGAGCTTGTCGGTGACCCTAGAGATTGAAGGTTGAGGCAGGAGAACTTCAGGAGTCTTTCAGGCATCTAGCCTGCTTTGTACAGGGGTGAACAGCAAGAGACCCCATTTCCAACAAGGTGCAAGGTGAGGATTGACATGCAAGCTTGTCCTCTGATCCTTTCTAGGTCTCTGTGATACATGCATGCTCACACAGGGAGGTACACACACACAAGATTAAAGTTTGTCTTCTCAAACCCTGAGTGAAAATGTCTGCATGTCAAGTAGCCATGGCTCACACACATCATCTCAACAGGGTTGTGCTTTGTCACTTCTCTTAAAGGGCTGGAAACCAGGGAATTGTAAACTGCTTATTATTTAAGCGTAATTTTTCATGCATTGTGGAAGCAGGCGGATGGAGTCCAGGGACTTGATCAGGTGCAGTGGGTGCCTCTTGGAATGCACACAGAGGCCTCTTTCAGCTGAACCTGAGGTGAGGCTGGCTCCGCACCCAGACTAGGGCTGACAGTGGGCCTCTGTCCATGTATGGCCATGGCTCTGTCTCTTGTCTTCATAATGTCTTTATTAAGATTAAAAAGTGTGCCCTGCTCCTGCCATTGCATTTTCCCATGGTGCTGTCCAATGTGGCACCTTAGCTCATCAATTCCCTAAGGTCAGAAAGACAGCCCTTCATCCTATGGATGCATTGACTATAGGTTTCTATGGGTTTCTGCAGTAACCTTGAAGTTGGCTGGAGACAAGAAGTCAATCCGTGCTGTCCACTTAAGCCTGTCCACGTTTGTCCTCATTCCGGGCAGTTTACATCATTGTTCTTGCTGCTTTCTTCCTTCTGACTCCAGTTTTCAGAAACAGCCTTCCCACCTTTATTTCCCAACTGCATTATTTCTCTTAATTCCTTGTAGGGCAGCATAGAAATCAGTGGGTTTGTCATTGCATCTCATTCTGATTTTCCTTTCCTCCATGTCCCCTGCTCAACCTAAGTTCCCAGGGCAATTTTAGATACTAGCCTTTGGTTCTGTGCATTTAAAGGGACTGTTTATGAGCTTGTTAAATTTAGACCTTTATGATGTGTGCCATTGCTGGCGACCATCATCTGAAAGATCCTTTTGATGTTGAAAAGTCACTACTTGACTTCTTTTATAGCAGAAAGGGCTGCCCCAGATAGATCATTGAAATAGACAGTTTCTGTTATTTGGACCTGCTTCATCCTAAAGGGGTTATGATATACCAAGGAATGGTTACATGAAAAAATGATTTTACGATTCATTCATGAACCCATTAAAATAGCTCACCTAAGTTTAGTTGACACCAGCCCCGTGATGTTTGAGCATAAACAGCTCAGAGTGGTTTTCTAGGCTCATCTACTGTGGGGCACACTGTTTCTCAATGGAAATCTGACTTGGAACCTGTGTTAGTCAGCTGCCACTATAACAAAATATTCAAGATGGTTTGTGTACAGAGAGAACGGTTTGCTTTTGTTTGTGGGCTTAGATGTTCTGGTGTGTGATTGGGAAGATCCTTGCTGCTGGACCTTTGTTTAGGGGGGATGTGGATGGCGATCTCGGGGAGCATGTGATAGAGCAGACTGGTGGTGTCATGGCTGGGAAGTACATCAGTAAGAGAAGGGGGTTGGGCTCCCACAGTCCTCAATGACGAGAGGATGCCTCCTCCTAGAGAGTCCCCCCCCCCCCCAGAGCATCACCATGGGATCCAAGCCTTTAACACATGGCTTTTGTGGGAAATTCAACATCCAAGCCATAACAAAACTGTACCAAGCAGATGGAAGCCCCGTGTGCTCGTGGAGATGTGAGGAACCCAGAGTGCATGGTGCAGCCAGCTCTGCTCTTTCCTTTCCTGAGGCGACTTCCTGCACAGAAGTTTAAAAACTGTTATGTGAATACCAGTGACTGTATGTGATAAAGGAAGTAAGCCTAAATTCAGAACGTTAAAAGCATGTGTTTATACATTGTTTTATTTGAACCCAAAGGGAAAAAGGAGATAGCAAGGGCATCATTATCTCTTTTGTTCTCAGTTCTCCTAAAAGGAAACAGTATCAAAGGGGTTAGGAACCTGGTGGAGGCCACTCAGAGGCTGTGCAAGGTTTGCAGAGATTACAATGCAGTTCTCAATTTAAGGCTCATTCGTGGGCGATGGGGTTGCGTGCAGATAAAACCCCAGTGGCTCAGAACTAGCCCAGCATTTCCAAATGCTTTGCTTAGTGTTAAGAGGGAAATGGGAGGCTCTTCAGAAGGACGTGTGATGGGGATATACTCCTGAGGATAGGGGAGAAGGGGAAGATGCAGCTTCCTTGGCGGATCATTTGTGGTCTGAGCTGGTGTCAGTAAGGGGGTGGGCAGGGATACCCTCTAGAGGGGACTTCACACACAATGCTAGGGAGAGCATGTGGAGGGGACAGAGCCTTTCCGTAGTGTCAGTGGTGAGCAGCCGGTGGCTTATGAGGTATACAGGACCACCAACTTCCACAGTGCAACCTTTGTCCCTATTCCTGAATGAGAAATTAGAAGACTGACTTTGTCATCACCTCTCAAATATGTCACTGTCTCAGTGACATTCTTTGATTCGATATAGACGGTAATCTGAATTGTAACAATATGGTATGTTTCCCAATGGGGCTAAATTGTGGCATTTGCATTTCGAATGCAATAAAAGGCTCTAAAAAAAAAAAGTCATCCCCCTCCTGAATCATCCCTGGGAAGAGAGCTTGCTCACCAGGTTGTTTTGTTTTTGTTGTTGTTTTTTTCATAACATCTGGAGAAAACCACTTACAAGACAAAATAAAACAAAAAACCAACCTAACCAAACAACAACAAAACCCCCAAACAACAACAACAACAACAACAGCAGCAGCAGCAACAGCAACAGCAACAGCAACACCCAAACCAAAACAAAGCCCTCCACCTACCTTAGATCTGCATGGGGAGGGAAGATGCATGGGGAGAGGTTCAGAGTGAGGTAAGCAGTGGCAGAGTCCTAAGCAGCTGGCAGCTGCTGGACTGATAAGGCCAGGTGGATCATTGGCAGACAGACGGTGGGCATTGTTTGTCCTGGGTCCAAAGAATAAATTGAGTTTGGGTAGCCTATTGGTCCCATCTGTCGTGTGTGTGTGTGTGTGTGTGTGTGTGTGTGTGTGTATTCATGAGAAGGTTAAGGTCAGAGGATAACCTTGGCTGTTGTTCCTAAATATCTCCATTTACTTTGCTTGTTTGAGACAGGGTCTCTCATTGACCTAGAGCTTACCAATTAGGCTAGATTGCTTCCCTGGTAAACCCTGCGGGTCCTGCCATCTCTCTCTTCCCAGCTCTAGGATTACAAGTGTGTCCTCTAACACACCTGGCTTCTTTAGTGTGGGTTCTAGGGATTGAGGTCAGTTCCCATGCTTGAAAGAAAAGTTCTTCACTGACTAAGCATCTCCTCTGTCCTGAAACCCGAGAGTCCATCATTTTAAAGATTTTCATGATAGAAAGGCTACTTTGAGTTCCTTGTATTTGAGTATAGTATATAGTATTGAGGATGTGGCTTAAGAATCTATCACTCTTGGCACTGAGAATATTATGATACTATTTGGGCCAGATTTGCCTATATACTTATAGAATAAATGATTATGGAAATAGAGAGATGGCTCAGTGGTTAAGGGAACTTGCTGTTTTTTCAGAAGGTAAGAATTTGGTTCTCAGTAATAAGACAGATGCCTGTTTTCTGTAATTCTAGCAGCAGAGGATCTAGTGCCCTCTTCTGGTCCCTGTGAGCACTGCACTTACATGCACATACACACATACATAGACATATACACATAAATAATAAAAATTGAAAAATACATTTAGCAAGCGAAAGAAAGCCCCTGAATATAGAATGGTAAAACAATATTCTTGGGCTGGAAAGATGGCTCAGCTGTTAAAGGCTAGGCTCACAACCAAAGCAATATTCTCCATACTTTTAATTGTAAAACTAGCAGTCTTTAGAGTTGCCACAACACAGTAGTTAATCAGTGTGTTTTTGGGCTAAAATACACAAGGTGATTTTTATTCCTGAAGATTGTGTATAAGAGCCTCTGTTAATTTCATTGCTGTGTGTAGGGGAGGGTACATTGCCCTTGTTGTCACTGCTGGGCTCATTGTTGGGACAGAAATATGGCCAGGAGAAAAGCTCACAGACTTGTCTGGAAAACTTCAGGCAATACAGGAGCCTTCTTGGATGAGGACTAAAAGAGGGAAGGCCATGTACCTTTATGCTCAGGTTTTACAGAGAGTAGGGAATAGTGACAAAGCATGGTGGGACAAAGAGGCATGAGCTGATAATAACATACAGGGGGCTCTGTAAGGAGGCTTCTCTTCCATCCAATGTCAGCAGGAAAAGAGTGAGGGAAGCTACCTCTTCAATGGAGGTCTAAAGACCTGCCCCAAGTGTGTGTGTGTGTGTGTGTGTGTGTGTGTGTGTGTGTCTGAGGCCAGAGGCCAATGCCAAGTGTCTTCTGCAGCCCATCTACATTTTACTTTTTTTTTAAGGATGGGTTTCTAACTGAAACTGGAGCTCACCAATTGTACCAGACTATGAGTTTCAGGGATGCCTCTGCCTCTGCCTCTACCTCTGCCTCTGCCTCTGCCTCTGCCTCTGCCTCTGCCTCTGCCTCTGCCTCTGCCTCTGCCTCTGCCTCTGCCTCTGCCTCTGCCTCTGCCTCTGCCTCTGCCTCTGCCTCTGCCTCTGCCTCTGCCTCTGCCTCTGCCTCTGCCTCTGCCTCTGCCTCTGCCTCTGCCTCTGCCTCTGCCTCTGCCTCTGCCTCTGCCTCTGCCTCTGCCTCTGCCTCTGCCTCTGCCTCTGCTTCTGCCTTTGCCTCTGCCTCTGCCTCTGCCTCCCAAGCCAGGCTTATAGATGCATATGTTTTTGTGTGCTTTCTATGTAAGTGTCAGAAGTTGGTACTCAGGTCCTGATGCTGGCACAGCAGGTACTTTCCCCCTCAGAATTATCAGCTTGCATCCCCCATTTGTTTTTAGTGTCCCACTGCAATTCCTCAGCAACTGATACAGGATGTCAAGTAGGGTCTTAAATGCTGTGGAGTTTTTTTGTAGGCTACTTGATGAGACTTTTTTTCTACTAGTCATCTGTGAACTCACTCATAATGCTGGCCATAACAGTTCAAACATGTTCTTTGCCAGTGTACAGACTCCTATTTATATCCTTTTGGGTATTATTTTGATTAAATTCAGGGGGAATAAAACCATTATTTTAGAATCGTACTCCTAAAAAAAGGAACAAATCCCAAACAAAATTAACAGTGTTGGGAAGAGAGAAGGTACCTTCCTAATCCCTTTCTGGTTTCTTATTTTACCTGTTTCATGGGATCTCTGCCTCCCAGGGCCAAACTTGACTCTCTCAGTTCCTGCACCCAAGGAGTTAAGCACCTTTCTACTGAAAGGATACTAGGCAAGGAAGCTCCCTTCCCATCACTTCCTTTTGTCTTCTCCTTCCACGGGAAAGGGTGCTGAGCTTAGCTTGATGGCTCACTGCATGTGCTAAGCCTGTGTGTGTGTGTCCCCATTTTATGTGGGACCCGCTGAAGAGGGAATGTGGAAGGAAAGGGGAGGCGAGCTAATGCCAGCTGAAAGCACAGCACTTGCATCTTAATTTTAAGAGCATGCAAGAAAGCCAAGCATTTTCAGCAAAGGGCCCTTCTTGGAGTAATCTGCCTGGTATGCCATCCCAGTTTGTTGTATAATTTCAGGCCTGTTGCCATGGTAACCTGCTTTGGCACTACAGTGATTGTTAATCAGGATTTGTCCATATTCCCTCTTTCATCCCGAGCCTCTGTAGCCTTATGGATTAAATCACAGTTCTCATTGACAGTGGCATAGATAAACATTATGGCCAGACATAAAATCCTGTCCACTCCCTGTCATTTCCTGTTACCAGACACGGTGAACACAAACCGAGGCCCAAATTTACACGGGAACCAGGGCTCCTCAGGGCTCCTCTGATGGCTGCCGCACAATTCAGCATGCCTGGGAGAGGACCACTGTAGTCTAAAATTGCCAATCTGACTCTGCAGATGCAACTCTAGGAGAGAAGTTTCCACGTGACCTAGAATCTCGTCTTGGGTACAAATGCCAGACATTTGAACTCTAACTCTCGGAACACCCCACTTTCCCTCTCTCTGATGAACTTTTCTGAGTTTCTGTTTGCTGCTTTTCTGTATTCCTAGAGAAGGGAGCTAAGGTTTCCCCATCATTGGTCCTGGGATGCTCTTGGTGGGACCTGCTCTTGCCGTATTAGATGAAGTTCTAGGCCTGGGAAGTTGGTGTCTATACAGTTCAGCAACTGCATCTAGCAGGGATACAGCCTTGCTATCTTTGAGAGAAGTAGCTTAGAGGAATGCAGGAAGGCCAAGCTGTGGCTACACAGTATGATAGGTGATATACAGGTCTCCAGCTAGGATGCCAAGCCAATAATTGCTTTGTTAGGTATCAAGTCCTTTCACCATGTTGGTTAATCATGTCACCTGTGAAGCTAGCCTGCCTGGGTCTCATGCCTGGCTCTACCCATTTCCCTTTGTGCTTCCTTGGCAAGTGTTGCAGCCTCTCTGGGCTTCAGCATGAGGGAAGGTAATAGCACTTCCTACCTAAGAGTCCTAGAGCCTGGTGCCTCTAAAGCGCCTCCCCAGCGACTGGCATGGTGTGAGTGTTGCATAGGCAGGAGCTTAAAAAGAAAGGAAACAGGCAGCAGCATCACATGTACACATGTTGAAAACCGTCCAGATCAGATGATAGGCATAGGAGAGAGGTTCAGAAACCAGCGTGCCCCTCCCCCTCCCCTTCCTGCTCCCTGCTCTCTCTTCTTGATCTCTGATATGTGCCCAGCCCCCAAGTATCATTCTGATTGGCTAAATTAATTCTGCAGTATCCTGCTGTGAATAATTATGTTGATCCAGTGTGTATTCTGATGCCTTTTTCCCCCCCTTTGCCTAAATTATAATGTGACAATTGCCGCTCACAGCTGGCTCATCAGAGGTGGGCAGTTTGGGAATTGGCACATCTGAACACGCTTCTCTGTTAACTCTCTGTCTTGATTGCTTAAGACAAGACATATGTAAACCCCATGATTATTGCCTTTTTTTTTTTTTTTTTTTTTGGACTTTGCAAAGACTGCCTTCAAACATAAAGCTGCTGGGTTTGTTTTGGGGGAGGGGGACATGTTGGAGTTCCCTCTCCCTCCTCCTTCCCCCTCCTCCCTGCTTTCCCTTTCAGACAATAAATAGCTGTCAGGCTTATGTCAAGGATGAAATTATAGGTGCACATGAGGCCTTGATTACATTGTTTTGGAGAGATTGCTATTAGCATACTGAAATGAAGTCTAATTTTTCACTGACAGAGCCGGAGTCAAACTCAAGAGACAGTGGCAGGCAGACAGTGTGAGCAGAGAGCAGCCCAGGGGCAGGGGCACCTGTTCTGTATCTAGACTGGCATTTCTGGATTTAGAACAATCAACAGAAATAAAATAGTTAATGGGAAGAGTATCTCCATGTTAGGGAAAACACAGGGATGAAGAATGGGATAAGGGTTTGGGTTAGGCGAGGCGTTGAGTGCGGTTTTCATGAGCTTCCTCTCACCTGAAGGCAGCTCTTTAGATGGTGGAGATAGCCTGGATTTGAACTGTAGTGTGAACTACCTGTAAGTGCATCCCTTTGCCTGTCCTGGAACGCAGACCTGGAAAAGTTGGGGTCAAGTGAGGTGTACTCATTCCAGTGGAGTAGCACCTGCTACCACTGCAGCCTTGAACTTCAGTGTTTATTCCGCCCTCACAGGTAGTGCTCTATAGGCACTGCTGCCTTTCCTTTCTCACGTGGCCCTTGCTGATCGCACTCTGTCTAGTTTTGACTGTGTACGGCACAGCAGTCTCAGGCTGTAAATGTCCAGAAGAGGAAGATGCAGTTGCTAGTTTTTGTATACACTAGTCACTCCCTCAAGCTCAGACCCCTGAGGCAATCTTTGCCATTCCTCTGAGTCTGGTCTATATGGGGAACAGCTTTGCCATTCCTATGGTACTGACACATCGAAGTCTTCAACATGGCCGTCCTCATTCAGTCAGGACTTCATCCACTCTCTTTCCTGTTCACACCAAATGTAGGGCACACACCTTCTTGGATATTGGCTTTTTATCAATTCTGAGGAGGCAAACATGGATCTGTTCACTTTCTAAGTCTTTCATTAAAAAAAAAAATTCCCTGCATGAGGTCTTCCTGGAATGTTTGAAGGAATGGTGTTTTGTAGGATGACTGGCTAATAATTGTATGTGTTATAACTGTTCTCTGCTCATGGTGTTGGAAGTTCAAAGGCCATGCACAGCCAGATGTGACTTGCACACCTGTAATCCCAGAACTTGGAGATAGAAACAGGAGGATTGGAGGTCAAATCACTACTCGGACTACATAAGACCTTACTTCCAAAACAGAAGACCATGCCCACAAATGTATATACATCTCTGTTTGCATGTGTGTGTGTAGGTAGTATTTTAATGTTTGTTATATTCTGAAAGATTAAGTAGCATTGTCTCATTACCAATAAAGGAAAAGTGGAGAATTAATCTGTAATGGCTAGAGAGTTTGTCAATGGGAAAGCTTGTCTCAAAAGAAAATTCATAGCCAGACTATGGTATTGCTTATTTGAACGTTAAGCATGTACTGTGCATAAGGTGTCATGCCATGGTCATGTCAGGTGGAAGTGAGGCCTGCAGTTAAGTAGCATGTGGTAAGGACTCAAAGAGAATACATCTGAGTGTGTGTGTGTGTGAGAGCGTGACCTGACTGGAGTGAAGGACAGTAGGATTGGGGTGTTTGCCTCTAGCAATGTGGAAACTGGGGAGTGAGGTAAGTTGAGGGAGAGGAGAACTAGTCTGGGGTTAACTGGAGGAGGACACATTGCAAGTGCACCCCAGAGTGTGGGGAGCTTGTCAAACATGGGAGCAGACTGAAGGCATCCCTGGCCAGGCACAGCCCAGGAGCACCCAGAATGAGCATGAGAGGGAGGTGCTGAGATGCTCAACACGGTGATGCCTCGGAATCACTGGAGAACTGTTAATTAAACGACTCCGGCTGGCAGTCCTTAGAGACAGAAAGTAGACTCGTGGCTGCCTGGGGCTGGGACCTGTGAGAGATGGAGTCGTTGCTTGAGAGTATGGTGTTTCTCTGGGGGTGATAAAGACATTCTAAAATGGAACATGATGTGCATGTATTGTATAGCCCTGGGAGCAGCCTAAAACCACTGGGTCGTACTGTGAATGTGAATTATATCTCAATTAAGCTATTAATTTTTTTTTTCTTTTTAAGGCTCACACTGCAGTCCTGTTAAGTCAGACTGTCTGGGGAGGCCTTGGTCTTTTGTGAAAGGTTGTCAGGTGACTGAACCAGGCTTGGATTGTCACCTAGAGCCTAGAGGCTACAGTGGTAGAAGATATAGGCAAGCAGTGTGGTTCTTAGCCTGGACATTCTTGCTAGAAGATCTGTGTTTCTCCTGGAAAGCCACTAGAAGCTTGAAGTTGCAGTGGGGAGATGATTGCCTTCTGAGAACTTCCCACCAGCCTCTCTTGTCATCTCAGGAAGGCCGAGGTTGGGTGACTGCAGGCTCGAGTTTAGTCTAGGCTGCCAAAAGAGACCCATCCTCAAACAAAACAAAACCATAACCCAGAAACTTGTTCACAGGATGTGGGAGGCCAGCAGGGCTTGTTTTGAGTTACCAGCAGAGAGACCAACTGTCCCTCAACTAGTACATGTGAGGGAAGAGCCAGCAAGAACTAGAGCTAGCTAGTGCGTGGTACAGCCTGGCAGAGGTCTGAGGGAACAGTGGGTTTTCAGGGTGCATTCCTGGAGGGATGGGGAGTCAGTGCAGGGAACTGGCATCTGTAGTTTGGCGTCTGTTGGACTTATGGGCACAACAGTCCACCCAGAAGAGGACATGTATAGTTCAGTGGAGAGGTACCAGAGTGGTTTTGACCCCAACTAGAAAAGGGGCAGGAAACAGAGACCAGGGTTGTTCAAAATGACCAGGGGGTACCCCTTTTCTCACTAACTCCCTCACTTGGCTCAGATGTCACCTACTGTCTCACCTGGCCTCCCTATTCAGAAGAAAGGAAGAGTGTCTTTTTTTTTTCCCCAAGTGAGTGACTCTGGAGTGAGTGATTGAGTGGGTTAGTGTTGCTGTGATCTAAGTCAGAGCGACATAACCTCCCCTTCTGATGGATGCTGTTGGTCACAGAGTACAAACCTGGTGTAGGAAGAGAGAGTACCAAAAGGGCACAAAGCCCAGGAGGCACAGGCATGGGGCCATCTTGGCTACGACTCTCCAGTTTCTGGCACAGTACCGCAAATAGTAAATGGTACAGAGCAATGAGCAGCACAGGGCAGGCTGTGGAAGAGAGGCCCGCCACTGCTCCTGGTCCAGGCTCACTAGTGTGCAAGGCTGTACTACCTGGAGGATCTGGGGCTTCATGTGCCAGAGAAATGAATATGACCCAGTCTCTCTGTCGCTTCTGAGAACTTACCTTGCTGACCCAGAACATGCATAGACCCCTGACCCCAAGAGCTTTCCCCAGTTATGCTGGGGCTGTTATGCAAAGTTCCAAGGGTGAGCCGTGGCTTTGGTGGGCTTGGGAGAATGAGCATGTCCCCTGTCACCAGAAGCCCTGATTTGGGTACCTGTGTCTGTGAATTTGACAGTTCCATGATGACTTCCCTAGGGGCTCTGCCATGGGCTGCTATGATGGCCACCTAGCTACCCTGGCTGACCTTGGACTTGAGCCTAGTCAGGTTGAGTGCTGATGGGCAGGACTGAGTCTCTATTTCCTTTGAGTGCTGCTCATATACCTCACAAGCTGGAAAGGGAAAGTGCTTTCAGAAAAAGGCTCCATTTTTTGAAATACTGGGATGGGGTTCATAAATAGATGAGGGGGATCCTACTTCTCTACTTCATAGCCATTTTATGCATGTGTATAATGCTTTTTTATGCTATATAGAATTACATATATACATACATATACATATATACATATACATACATACACATATAAATACATATACATACATACATATATATATATATATACACATACACACATAATTTTTAAATGACCCACTAAGTAGGGTTACTTGCATGAGCATAGATGGGGTGGTGGTGGTATTTCCTGGAGAATAGGCAACTTAGCAGTGTCTACACCACTGAAGAAAAAAGACACCCCTCCCTCCCAGTTCCCTAGCAACCATTAACTTCCAGGAGTTCTTCAGCTAGGGCTGGGACCTCATAAGCTCCTCCCTCATCTTCCTTGGAATGTTGATGTGCTCAGCCTTGGGCAGGCAGTCACAGCTGCAGTGAGCTCAAGAGTGCAGTGGCCCTGTCAGCTCCAGAAGCCAGCTACACAGCACTCCTCCTCACCCTCTGGCTCTTGCCATGCTGTTAAGTACCCACCTTCTCTGTGAACAGAGCTCTGGCTTCCTAACCACTGGGGTGGTGGTCAGGGCTTCTCTTGGGAAATAAATGCTGAACATTTGTAACAGGAACACCCGATCTCCTTGCTTTCTGCTACTTGAAAATGCCAATGAGCCGAGACAGGAATTGAGTCTTTAAAATTGCTCTTTATTCAGAGAGCCTGCAATCTGGGAAAGCAGATTAACATATTTAAACTCTGCCTTGCATCTCATTTCCAGCTAGCAGATTAAACAGGAGGTGGTGTGCTGGTGGGTTTTTGTCAACTTGACACAACATTGACATATATGGGAAGAAGGAACCTCAACTGAGAAAATGCCTTCATAAGACTGGCCTGCAGGCAAGTAGTTTCCAAATTGATAATTGAGGTAGGAGGCTCCCCATTCACAGTGGGTGGTGCCACCCTGGGCAGGTGGTTCAGGATGGCATAAGGAAGTAGACTGAGCAGCCTTGAGGAGCAAGCTAGTAAGCAGTTTTCCTCCACTGCCTTTGCTTCAGTTCCTGCCTCCAGGTTCCTGCCCTGGCTTTCCTCAGAGATGGAGTCTGGCCCAAGCGTCATAGCTGAAGTAAATCCTCCCTTTCCCAAGCTGCATTTGGTCATGGTGTTTTATAACAGTATGAAATACAGATAAAATAGATAGAAACCCTAACTAAGACAGGAGGGGGCCAAGCCAGTCCCTTATTCTGGGGCTCAGGCTTGCCCCCAGACACCTGCTCAGGTGTCAGCCATGTTTCTGAAACTTGGGGTGTTTGAGCCTCTCTTGTTGCCATCCCTGGCACCCTTCCCTCATCCTGTATGTGTTGGGGTTTACACACTTCTTGAAACAGAGGCAACCTTGTACTGCTCCGGAGGCATCTGGATTGGGAGCACATTAACTCAGAAGAAACAAACCACCAACTCTGTGTGTGTGTATGTGTTAATACACTATATCTTGTATGTGCTGACTCCTTTTCACAATACAGAGAACACGTTTGTCCTTATACTATGTGCCCTGTCACATTTATGTATAGAATGTACGAACAGTAGGGCAGCTGGGAGAACTCTCAGGGGCGGCCTGACTGATGTTTGGAGCACACTGCCTCAGGGTGTGTCACACTGGTTTCGTTCCTGTTTGTATGGGAAGAGGTGCCCTGCCTTCTTCAGCAGTGCTGTGGTCAGCACCAGCCCATCACAGGTTACAGGCAAACGGCCTTAGTTTTAAGTCTTAACAATTCGATGGTCCAGCCTGTGTTCCTCCTCACAGGACTATTGTGAGATCAAAATGAGATGACCTTTGGCACTCTACATCACTTAAAGCTAGCAATGTTCCCTTTATTAAACTGGCTTTTCCTATCAAAGATATTTATGCAAGACAACTATAAGATAGGTTTTTGGGGGCCTGGCAAGATAGGTTAGTGGGTAAAGGTGCATTGTTGCCAAGCCTAATGACCTGAGTTTGGCCTCGGACCCACATGGTACGGGAGAATTGACTTCCTTAAGTCATCTTCTGACAGCCTCATGTGCATACACACAGACACACACGCACAGGTGCACATGAGCACATAAAATAAATGTAAAAAAAAAGAAGTTTTTTTTTTTTAACATTTTTATAGATGTTGGGAAAATATTTTAAAATGAATTCTAGAACAAGACCAAAGAAACCAGATATTTCCTTTACCTTCTAGACACTCAGATGATCTTACTGATCTCCAGGACTAATGACTTTTTCACACAAATTAAAAAAACAGTTGTTAAGTTCCTCCATCCAAGTCTTTCTTTCAGTAACTCACTTTGTATTCTGGCCATTTCTCCCCCTACCCATTTGTCAAGCTGAGAATTTAGTTCTGTGGCCTCATTTGTTTTATTTTGATCTTGTGGATGGAGTGAGGCCTGATTATCTGTGGGGGCAGTAGGGGGAGAGCAGGTCACCCCTCTTCTGACCCAGGGAGTTCAAGTGATGAGGTAGGTGCCAGGGGAGATGTAGTCAGAGAGCAGGGCTATGAAGGACAACTTCAAGAGCAGCCCTGGGTTCTCTCAGTGTGTGTGTGTGTGTGTGTGATGACGGCACCACTCAGGACAGGAAGACTGCTGGGAGCCACCTGCTGGCTCTTGCTGTCTCCTTTGCGGGATGCTGGAATCGGGAGACTGTAATGGGGTCTCAGGGTTTGGTTCAGAACTATAATTTTGGAAGACAGAAGTTTAAAATTAAATCCTTAGTGCTAATGGTTATTTCTTTGAGGCCAGGAGCTTCTCTCAGTCGTGGGTGCAGGATAAAACACTGAGTAATCTGCCAACTCTACCTGAGATTTACAGTGGATGGTTTCTACTGCATTCAGTCGCACCCAGTCTTAGTTAGGCTTTCTATTGCTGTGATGACACACCATGACCAAAAAACAAGTTGGGGAGGAAAGGGTATATTTGGCTTACACTTTCATCTTTCAGTCTATCAAGAAGGAAATCAGGATAGGAACTCAAACAGGACAGGAACCTGGAGGCAGGGGCTGATACAGAGGCAATGGAAGGGTGCTGCTTACTGGCTTGCTCTTCATGGCTTGCTCAACCTGCTTTATTATAGCACCCAGGACCACCAGCCCAAGGGTGGTACCACCCACAATGGGCTGGGCCCTCACCCATTAATCATCTTAATCATTAACTAAGAGATGCCCTCCAGGCTTGCCTGAAGCCTGATCTTATGGAGGCATTTTCTGTATTGAGGGTCCCTCCTCTCTGATGACTTTAACTTGTTCTAAGTTGACATAAAACTGTCCAGTACACACCCTGATGGGAACTGTTAGTCTCCCTAGGCTGTGATTCCTTTATAAGGTTGGGAACTCAGGAACAAATTAATATAACATTTTGTTTAGGGGCTGGTAAGATGGCTGAGTAGGTAAGGTGGCTTCTGAGCAAGCATGAGGATCCAGAATGGATCCTCAACACCCCTATAAAAACCGCATGGTGGCACACTCCTGCAACCCTAAGGCTGGATGCAATGAGAAGGCACAGGAGGATTCTGGGAGTTTGCTAGCCAACCTGCCTCATATGGTGAGTTCTAGGATCAGTGAGAGACCCTGTCTCAAAATCAAGGTTGGAAGTAGAAAGGCACCTGATGGGATCTTTGGCACACCACACATATGTGTGTGCACACACAGGCATACATACCAAAAAAAAAAAAAAAATCTATCAAGTACTATGGGAATTCTGAGCATAGACAGAGGATGCAGGAACACGCTCTGAGCTGTCTGCAAAAGGGGATGGCAGCTATGATGCAGCTCTTAGGATGTTCATTGTCCTCAGAGCTTTCTAGCTCCTTCAAATCAGAGGAAGTGAATGAGACAGAGATGTCACTAATTAGGTCTGTGAAGTCTGTGGGCCAGCACCACAGCACAGAGCAAGACCAAAGCAACCTGAGAGAGAACATTCATTTGTCCTATTTGTATAAATGTGTGTATTCCCTGATAATTACCATAGCCATTGTTTACTATTGCTACTCTATATTAATTATCTATTCAATGATAATTAAATACATAACTTGAAGCATCTTCCCCAAACAAATTACCTTTTATCAATTGAAACAAACCAATTAAAAAATTCAAAATGCAACCATGTAATCAACAGCTTAATACATGATAATTATGACCAAAATTTCAATTAATGTGTTAATATATGACCTCAACTCTCCAGATACAAACAATAATAATAATAAAAGCAGGCTCACATAGCAATTATGGCCTGGTTTGATTGACAGATATCCGTGAGTTTGTTTTTCTGTCTGGCTTGGTAATTTGACTTCTATCAAAAGAACCGGCTTTTGTTCTCACCCTTGTTCTGAAGCCAGTGCATAAGATGTGCACAAGGTTTAAACATGCAATGTTCTTATTTTATTCTCCTGAGAATCTTTCCTTGTCCTTCTGTGTCCCTGTCTGGTCCTCTTCCAGATGTCCCTTGGGCCTGAGGCAGGCAGGCAATATCACTGATTACTTACAATGCAGATAGCGACAGTGTGGCACAAACAGTGTGGCTGAGGATGTGAGATCCTGCCAGATGGTTCAAGTCAGGTTGAAAAAAACAGGAAATATTTTATATGACCTTGTCATGACTGGTGCTAGAGTTTGATGGAGCCCATACTATTCTCTAGTATATATGTGGAAGTCTGTGTGTGTGTGTGTGTGTGTGTGTGTGTGTGTATGTACGTGTGTGTGTTTGGAGCAGAGTGTGAGAATGATATGTCAGGGTGATAAATCCTAATAAACTCTTTGCTTCAGCTGGGAGCCATAAGAAAGGAGGCAGGGACTGGAGGAATCTTGTCAAGGAGTGTCAAGGAAGGCTTGGAGGGAACTTAACTGGTTGGAAGGATGTAGTAGAAAAACATTGGAATGGAGAATGTTCTTATGTGCTTAGGTTGGGTCAGGACACCAGTTTGGCCAGAATTCAGGATGGGCATAGACTCCTAATGATAGTTATGCCAAAAAAGGAATGTCTCAGTCTTGTGTTTCATTCTCTATATGAGAGCTGATGCGATGGCCGTGTCTTGGTACGTATGTTAAGGACATAGGACTGTAAACCTTCCATTATCAATGCTCCATCAGCTGATCTTTACTTCCCTAATTCTTGATGGCCAATTTGCTCTGAGATGAGATTTTCTTCAAAACAGACCTGAGGGTGCATATAAAACCATCCTTGGTTTTAATTAGCCTTCCCCTTTCCTCAGAAGCTCAGCCCACTTCATTAGACTGATAATAGGCTTTGTGTGTGTATACAATGAGCAGGAAAATCTTGAAAGTTCAGACAATTTGACTTCAGCTTGAAAATTACAGAAAACACCCTCTCTGTGTATAAATATGTGTGTGTCTTTGTGTGTGTAAAACAACACAGAGACACATATGTATGTGTATATCTGTGTGTGTGAATGTGTGTGTGTGTGGTGTGTATAAGTAGAATAAAGTAAAATAAAATGGAATCGAGTCATAAAAGTCTAAATATAACAAGTGTGAAATCACTGGTGAGGTTTGTCTTCATGACTCAGACCAAGAACTTGTGTGAGTCAAATTCTTTTTGTCCAGTTAACACTTTCTTGACAGAAGGATGAGTCACTGGTCTGAGTCATGAGGCTGTAATGAATCCCAAGCAGTCACTAGCCTGGATGCCTGCAGACATTGGCTAAGTCAGCGATAGGGTATCGAGTGGACTGGGAAATCAGCACAACAAATATTTATCATCATTAAAAAAATTCTCAGGGTGACCTGTTTAGTAAAGAAATGAGTTTAAAAATTATTTCAAGGAGAGACAGTACTATGCCTGATGAAAGAGGTTGTTCAATTCCTCACCCTCCACATACAACTTTATTATTCACAATCTCAAAAAAAGGTGGAGCTAGCCTAGTATCTAGTGATGGATGAGTGGATAAACAAGAGGAGAGTGAGGTGAGTTTCTATTCAGTAGAGTGTTTGTAAATGTGTTAGCAACTTTCCTGTTGCCGCGATAAAACACCATATCAGGCAACTTATAGATAGAAGAGTTCATTTGGTTTCTGGTTCCCAAAGGGTAATAAGATTCCATCATGGTGGGCAGACATGGCAGCAGGCAGACATAGTGACTAGAGCAGGAAGCTGAGAACTCATATCCTCAATCACAGGCAAGAAATAGATGGGGAAGCCAGGTGAAACTATAAACTCTCAAAGCCTACTTCCAGTGACTTCTTCCAGAAAGGCTACACCTTCTAAACCCCTCCAAACAGTGCCACCAATTGAGGACCAAGTGTCCAAATGCCCGAGCCTGTAGGGGGAACAGTTCCCATTCAAACCACCACGGTTAGCCTTGCAAAAGGAAAGGAATTCTGATATTGCAAAATGGGCAAAGCATGAAGATATTATGGAAAGATAGATAATAGATAGATAGATAGATAGATAGATAGATAGATAGATAGATAGATAGATAGATAGATAGATAGATAGAGTTTGTTAAAGAAGGACAAATAGTGATTGGTTGAGTTCTAAGGTAGAATGGTTGCCAGAGTCTGGCAGTGGTCTAGAGAGTGTTGTTTAATGGAGAGTGAGCCTCAGTCTTATCAGATGAAAACTTCTGGAGACAGCTGCACAAGAATATTTTATCATCACTGAACAAACTACTATATTAATGAGGTAAATCTGGGGCATGGACAGTGTGAGGTTGGGCTGACATTTTGAATCAGAATGAAAAGTCATGTAATCCTTTAAAACTTTACAATTAAAAGTTGTCTTACTGTAAACTTGTAAAGTGGCAAGTCTGATGTTATGTGAAGAAGTGGAGTATACTGTTCAGAGAGTTAGAAGGCAGAAGGTTAGAGACTAAGCTGGCTAGGCTAGACTGGAGGTGCTATGCTGAAGAAGGTGAGAGGCAAGGAGAGAGACAACTGGGCTTTCCCAAGTCAGTGTGTCTCATCTCTACGTCCCTCTCTTCCCAATGGCTTCCCCTGCCTCCCTCCCACAAACTTCTCCATCTAGTTCCCCTTCCACTGCTCCTTTTCTCAACCTGTCCCTGCTGCCTTTCAACTCTGTGCCATCCTTGATCCAGGGGACAACTTATAACTGATTTTTCTTATCCAGTGACAAAATGCTTGACAGAAGGCACTTGAGTGAGGAGGGTTTGAGTCATGGCTTCCAGTCCAGCATGGTGGCAAAGACATGGCCCATGGAGTAGCATCATTCACAGTGGCAGGAACAGGAGGAGGTAGCTCTCTACATCTGGACAGACCAAGAAACAGATAGCTTAGGTGGAACCCATCTCTAGTGGCTGATGTCCACCAAGTAGGCCCCTCCTCCTAAAGGTTTGAGAACTTTCCAGAGCAGTGCCACCAGCTGTGACCAAGTGTTCCAATGTGTGAGCCATTCTAGCCATAACAATTTTTTTTTCTATAAATTGTTACCACCTTCTTGTCTCCTTCCCTGTTCAGAGTTGACTATGGTAAATGTCCATGGGGAGGCCCAGGTGAGTATGGTAGAGTTCTAGTGGTCTTTCCTGTTTCTTGGTGGAAAGTAAGGATATCAAACTCCAGTTATCACAGATAAGGAGGCTGTCCACTGTCCAAGCATGTGGCACTCATTGGTGACCTTTTAAGTCTTCTTCTCATGGTGAGGGGTATGTTACCATAACAAAACTGGGCAGTGAAGAGATCATGAGGTTGGTTTTGAATTTTATGTCCTCATTTTCAAGCTCTTTGATTAGAGTCAATGTTTCAGAGAATCTGCTTCTGATATCAGTTATTGACACCTAACATCATATAGAAAGAAACTCAGACATAGGGTATTTGGTGACATTATTAATACCCATTGGTAAAATGAGGTATTTGTAAAAATTTAAATCCAGACTACCACAGATATGTGCTCAGCCTTAATCATAGGTAGTAATGAGTAGAAGGAAACAGTGGTCCAGGGTCCTCAGCCTATCATGACTTGGTTGCAAAATGCAGTGACCGGGGAGGTCTGACTTTGAGGGATGAGAAATAGTGAAAACCACTCACTAACTAAGTCTGTATTGTCAGGGGCCTGAGAACATGGCTAAAGAACTTGGACCAAATCACTTATGGTTTATTCTAAGGCCACAGTAGCTGTGACTAGTGAATTACAATGTTCCCTTGTCAGAGGTTCCTCAAATCAGTTTCATAGGATGCCAGCTTCAAGGCTGTGTTTGGATTTTTATGGGAATAATATGCTTGTGTTTTAAACAAAGAAGCTTATGGAATGATGTTAAAGCCTGGGTCACACATTAATTATTAGAAGATCATTTAAAGAAAATTATGTATGTACAGAAAAAGATTTTACATTTTTCTTGGAAACAGTGATCTATTGTTTCTCTGGAAATAAGAATCCTAGTTTACATGTTCTTTAATGTTGACTCAAAGCTTCACATCACTTATTTAAATACTACAGGTACAGGAAAATTGAATGTGAAGGTGAATGTTAATAGGGTTCCATTCTTGTAAGTTCACACAGATTGGTGTTATATTCATATTCTAAGAGAATAAGGTTAACAGAATTAATTAAAAATCCTTTCATAATAAGCTTGCCAAAGAGATTTATTGAGGGGTTAGATTTTTACAATTTGTATGTATATATGTGACATGGGGTGCTAAAGCAGTACATATGTAATGTATAACAGTTAAATAAGGTAATTTGCATCTTATTCTTTCTTTGAATTTCTGTATTCTAGTTTAAAGAATCTTATATTAAAAAAAAAGACCCACATTGCAGATAGTATAATGGCAAGGGGCTGTGCAGAGAAACATTGGCATTTTAAACAGCAGCGTTATGTTAGTGGAGATGTTGACAAATTCTCAAACAATTTTGTGTGTACCAGGATTTTCACATAGGGGTGTGTATCTGAGGGTAGGACTCAAAAATGCTGGATTTGGATGGACAGTATCGGTGTCAACATGCACAGGGCTGGGGTGACGGTTCAGTGGGCTAAGCACATGCTGGGCAAGTGTGAGCACTGAGTTTGAATGCTAAGAACTTACATAAAGGTGCACAAGGTCATGTGTATCTGCAGTCCCCGTGCTTCTACGACGAGATTCGAGGTAAAGACAGGCAATTCCCTAGGAGCTTCAGGGTCAGCTGGTATATGCAGTAGTGAGCAACAAGAGAGCACCTGTCCTCGGACAAGGAGGAAGGTGAAGACCCACACCCGAAGTTGTCCTCTGTCTTCCTTCTACACAGGCATTTTGGCATACACAAGAAAGAGGCGCTCTCTCTCTCTCTCTCTCTCTCTCTCTCTCTCTCTCTCTCCCCCCCCCCCCACCCCATGTCAATGAAAAGAGTCTAGAAGTCCTCTTTGTAGTTCTGATTTTCTCTAGTGCCCATATCTTGTCCTTGATCACATTTTCCACTGTAAAAATATTGGCAAGATGGTGGGTGTGGTGGTTTGAATATGCTTAGCCCAGGGAGTGGCACTATTAGAAGGTGTGACCTTGTTGGAGTAGGTGTGGCCTTGTTGGAGGAAGTATGTCACTGTGTGGGGGGGGGGGGTGGGCAATGAGATCCTTCTCTTAACCTCGTGGGATCCATTCTTCTCCTAGCAGCCAGCAGATGAATCAGATGATGTAGAACTCTCAGTTTCTCCTGCACCATGCCTGACTGGATGCGGCCATGCTTGCACTTTGATGATAATGGACTGAACCTCTGAAGCTGTAAGCCAGCCCCAATTAAAATGTTCTTTATAAGACTTGCTTTGGTCATGGTGTCTTTTCACAGCAGTAAAACCCTAACTAAGACAGTGTGTCTGAGATGTTTTGCTGTGTAAAAGCACAGAAGAGAGGAAAGAACAGTGAAGTTGCACCTATTGGGCTAGTCTAGAAATATCTCACTGGCCAGATGTGAGAAGAAGGGACTATCAGAACAAATAGTCATAACAATGAGAATTAAAAACCCATTGCAGTGGGTGAAGAGAGGCGAGGGGACCAGGAGGTGGGGAGTACCCTTGCAGAGGCATGTCAGGTTACAATGCAGAAGTGCTCTAGGTATACAATCACCACACTGTGACTAGCATGCACTCATTGACTCCAGATGAAGACCAGGACTATTGAGTCTGAGACCAACAGTGATGAGGGCAGGATATTCTCCTGTGGTTCCTGAGCAGGAAGTGGAGAGGTTGGATGCAGCCTTAGTCTGATGGTCAACCATGGCTCCACTCATTATGGAACTGGGATGTGATAGGGTAGGAGGCATATTGCCTCACTGAGCAGCTAACCAGGGTGTCATCCAGGAGTGATGTGACACCTAGACAATGTGTGTGTGCGTGTGTGTATGTACATGT
The DNA here is from genome assembly GCF_000001635.26 of Mus musculus. Classification (NCBI taxonomy): domain Eukaryota; kingdom Metazoa; phylum Chordata; class Mammalia; order Rodentia; family Muridae; genus Mus; species Mus musculus. The sequence continues at coordinate 64,363,725 of NC_000080.6, read as the reverse complement.
GAGCGAGACATAGGGATGGATGTAAAGAATACAGCATCTATCAAAATCACTAATTCATCAAGAACTGTCTATTGACACCTACATTGAGTTCCAGGTAGTGCTGTAGGCACTGAGATACACAAGAGGAGACCAAAGGTAAAATATTCTGTCTTCGTGGACTTTAAGTTCACCTGAATGAGACTGTGGCGTGTCAACCTATGAACATGAAGGTATCATGTTAGATTCTAAGGATAGAGCCATAGGGTTGAGTTCAGAGAGGGGATTTGGGGAGTTAGGTGGGGGAGAAGTGGCTGGCAGATTTCATATGGTCCTATGTAGGTTATAGTACAGATTTTGGATCCAGTTGTGAGCTAGGACTTTACTGTAAGGTTTGAGCAGAGGAGTGACATAATATGGCCTACTGGATAAAACTGCCCTATTGACTAATGCATTGAGCTTAGACTAGAATGGAGTCAGAAAAACCAGCTGGGAGATCAGTTGAATGATGCTAGGGACAAATTAGAATGACTTGGCCATGACTCAGGGTATTGATAAGATTCTTGGTTTGTTTTGAGGGACAATCCAAAAGTCTTCCTGAATATTGGATGTGGATCATGGGACTCCAGAAAGCAGTGAAGGAGGGAGGCCTCTATGGTTGGCAGCCTGAGCCAAGGGAAGGAGACAGGTAGTATTAGTGAGGGCTGTGTATGGGTGGAGCAGCAGCCACAAGGTGGGCAATGTGGAAATGGAAGATGTATTAGCACCGAGGTTCTGAGAAGTGGCCTGGACATGATCAGAGCAGTCAGTGTACAAAGGACCTGGAGGTCAAAGACTGCCTGATGGGTATACAAATGTGAAGGTTGGACCTGCCCCTGTAGGCAGAGGCGGTACATACCAGCCCTTCATAGGTAGGTTGAATTCCCTATCAGGAAAGAGGAAACCTAGCCCTGCACTAAGTAGCACAGCATGAGCCCTTTCTAGCTGGTTAGCACCCTGGTAGCTGATAAGCATCCTCAGAACCCTAGGTCCTGGGCTGGTGGAGGAAGCATTGCTCTTACCTGGAGCCTTGTGATACTCTGTCTCCTTTCAACAGAGCACTGTTCTTTGCTCAGTGTGGAATATATTAGGGAAACTTACTTTTGGGCTAGGTCTGCAGCCTAGCCTTTAGAAAGTCCTGGTTTTGGTGCCCAGCACCAGATAAACTGAGCATGGTGGTACATACTTATAAACCTGCTACTCAGGAGGTAAAGGCAGGAGGATAAAAAATTTGGGTCATTGTCTTATGATTTTATTGCTGTGAACACACACCATGACCAAGGCAACTCCTATAAGGACAACATTTAATTGGGGCTGGCTTACAGGTTCAGAGATTCAGTCCATTATCATCAAGGTGCGAGCATGGCAGCATCCAGGCAGGCATGGTACAGGCAGAGCTGAGAGTTCTACATCTTGTTCCAAAGGCAAACAAGAGAAGAGTGGCTTCCAGGGAGTTAGGATGAATGTCTTAAAGCCCACACCCACAGTGACATACCTACTCACCTACTCCAACAAGGCTGCACCTCCTAACAGAGCCACTCCCTGGGCCAAGCATATATAAACCATCACAATCATTCTTGGATACATAGTGATTTTGAGGCCTGTCTAAACTATATGAGAGCCTGTCTCCTCCTCCTCCTCCTCCTCCTCCTCCTCCTCCTCCTCCTCCTCCTCCTCCTCCTCCTCCTCCCTCTCCCTTCCCCTCTCCCTCCCCCTTTTCTCCCTCCCCCTTCCCCCTCTCCTCCCTCCCCCCTCCTCCTCCCCTCCTTCTCCTTCTTCTTCTTTTTCAATTCCTTCAATGTTTGACATCCATTCCCAGATAGCATCACTGTCAAAGTGCCATGTGGAACTTTTGGTGACATAGATGATACACTGTGCTGAGGAAAGGGGTCACCTGTTGGGAGGCAGGACTCGGTAGTATCTTGTTTCAGAACAATTCTTGTTAAGTTGCTGGGGTTTTTTCATATAAATACTGAGACAACAATGATCCACAAACCAATAGAATCCTGACAACTGCCTAACCAAGGCAGTGTTCTTCCTACAACATCTGTGAGCTCAGCACTGAATTTAGGAATGCTATTTTTGTAGATCAATTTATTCATTATCTATTTACTTATTATGCATGTTTGTATGTGGGTACACATATGGAGGTCAGAGGACAGCTTGCAAGAGTTGGTTATCTCCTTCCACTGTGTAGACTTTTGGGGTTGAACTTAGCTCATCCGACTTGGTAGCAAGTCTTTTACCTGCTATAATCAGTCCCTAGATTTGTGTGTGTATGTGTGTTTGTTGTGTTTGGGCTATGTGAAGAGTATGGAGTGTGATGTGTATGTGTGTGGTATGTGAGAATATTTGTGTGTGGTATGTGATGGTGTGTGTGTATGTGTGTGTATGATGTGTGTGGTGTGTGTGTTTATGTGTGTGTGTGCATTCCTCAGATGTCATCCACCTTGTTTTTTGAGACACTGTATCTATCTGGAGCTTAAAAGCCTCTGTGAGACTGGATTTCTTCTGTCCCACTCAGAGGGAGCTTGTGCACTCTTTCTTTGTGTGCCTGGACTATTTTTCAATAACATTAATGTTTTCTGGGTCCATCCATCCATGTTGCTGTGACATGGCATTGGACAGATGTCATAATAAGTGACAGGCAGAAACTTGTAAGCTAAATGTAATCCTGTGTGTCCATTTCTGGTCTTGTTCTCTGTGCCTAGAATGTTTATGCTGAGCAGTATTTCATGCAACATGCATATCACAGTAAAAGGAAGTTTATTTATTGTCAGATGGACACTTAGGTTGGAATCAACTTGTAGTTGTTGGCAGTGATACAGTACACATAGAAGTAACAATTTCACATCAGCATACTGACTGGATTTCCATTGGGTATGGGTCCACTTATAGGATTACTAGATTGTGTGGTCAAGTTTTGTTTTTAATTTTTAATGAACCTTCATATGGTATCTTTTCCCATAAGGACTGTACTGATATCTCCATCAGTAGTTCATAAGGGTTCCCTTTTCTCCACTTCTTTGCAGCACTTGTCTTTGAGAGAGGGATATCATGCTGGGGGCTGAACCAGAGCCTAGATAGTTGGTCTACCACATCCATAGCCCTTCTTCTGTTTTTCTGTCAGTAGTCACTGGAATGAGAGTATGGTGATAACTGATTTGCTTTTTATTTCCTTGGTAACCAGTGATGTTGAGTATCTTAAAATGTACCTATTAGCCATTTTGTATGTTTTCTCTTGAGAAATGTGTACATAGTTTTGTTATGGTTTGAATCTAAGTCCTCCCACGTTCTCAGTGCTGTTCTGGGAAGCCGTGGGACCTTAATTAGGAGGTAGAACCTGGCTGTGGGCAGTGGGCAGGGGCATTGAAGGCTGGGCTCAGCCTGGTTCCTGCCATTGCTGTTTTTTGTTTGTTTGTTTGTTTGTTTGGTCCATTGAGGTGTGACTAGTCTCTGGCTCTTGTGACTGTGAATTGAGCTGCCCCACTTTGCCATCCCTGCTTGCCATGATGGTTGGAAACCTTCTGAAACTGAGTCAAAAATGAGTATTTCCTTATTTAAGTTGTTTTGTCACAGCGATGCAACAGTAATTAATACATGGTGAATACATGGTGACTTGTCCATCATTATTAAACACATGCTTATTGTTGAAGATATTAACCCTCATATATATGTGCTTTTCAGCGTTTCCCTCCCCGTGGGTTCCTTGTTCAGGGGATTATTTCCCTTCCTTTCTTTGTTGTGCTGAAGCCTTTAAGCCACTTCTCTTCTTTTGCTCTTGTTGTCTGTGGCTTTGGGTTCTTTGCTAAAAGGAAAGTAAATCTTTGCCCAGTTCAACATTACGAAGCTCCCCCGGCCCCCTGTAGTGGGAATTTTGGCTTCTTAAAAAACCCCAGTTATGTTATGTGAATACAGTTTTGTTTTAGTCCCAGCTGGGATCATGGGGCTGCTTCAGATTGTTCACAGTAGCTGACTACGGTTTGTCTCATGCTCTGGCAGGGGAGTGATTCTGCCAGCCGAAGATTAAGTTTGGAATTCTGGGGACTCTTGAGAGGGTTTAACAATGCCAGAGCCCGGAGAGAGGCAGAGGCTGCTGCTCTCCCTGCACTGCTGCTGCAGTTTGTCACATGGGTGTGAGCAAAGAGTGAGAAGAAAAAAGCTGGAAATAGACTGATGACAAAGATTGACTTTCCCAAGGAACTTGATGCCTCTAATCAGCAGTCTAAGGATAGTGATGGCCCCCTTTTCCTCTCTAGCCTTCTTTCTCTCCTACCTAGTGTTGGGGACATTGGAAGCGATATGGTGGTAGATATAAGAACCCAATAATGTAGACCAAAAAGATAGCACCTACATTTCTCTGTCTCTCACAGTTTCATGGCTTGCATGTAAGTCATCAATTCACTTCAAATTGGCCTTTCTCATGTGGTGAGTAAAAGACAGGGTTGAATCTCTCTAGCTTGGAATGTCTGACTTTTCTCGGATCAGTGATTGAAGAGAATTTCTTTTTTTTTCAATACAAATTCTTATTGCTTCTACAAAAACAAAACAAAATAAAATAAATCACAACAACAAAATCAGTTGAGTATTGGTGAATGGGCCTGTCTCTGTGTTGTCTGTTGTATTTTAGTGCCATTGTAGCTGCAGTATATCTGAGGGAAGTTGATGCAATGCCTCCAGCTTTGTTCTGTTGGTTTAAGACTGCTTTGGTCTTTTGTGGCTTCAGATGAATTAAGAGGTTATTTTTCTCTCTGTGGAGAATGTTAATTGGTGTTTTGGTGTGAATTGCATTGACTATATAGGTCTGATATTTTAAGAATATTGATTATTGGTATTTTCATAATATTTATTTAGTTAATCCATGAATATGGTATAACTTTAAATTGATTTATAGCTTATTCATTGATTAATTTCTTTCACTAATGTTTTATAGTTTTAATGAGTGAGGTTGTCAACTTCCTTTTTCAATTTTTTTTTTAGTATTTTGTACATATTATAAATGGAATTACTTGATTTTTCTCAGACTGTTTTGCTTTCATACTGATGTTTGTATATTAATTTTATCTTAAAACATTGCTGAGTTCATTTTAATGTATTTTGTAGAATGTTCCAAGTATCCATAACGTATAATGATGCAGATGGCGTCATCTGCAAGCAGGGGCAATTTGACATGTATTTGAGTGTTCTTTCTTTCTCTTCCTGAGTTGCCCTGACTGGAAGTTTTAGTGATATATGCAGTGGGAGAGGTGAGAGTGGGCATCCTTTCTTTTGGGCTGTTAGTTCCCAGTGGACTTTCCCTGTTAAACTTTGAGAGAAAATGTTCATGAAGTTTCTCTTATTTTTTTTTTCCTTTATAACTCCAAGTCTTTTTAAAGCCCTTAGAAAAGTCGGCAGTCTTATTCTTAGCAGGGTGCTGGAATCAAATGCTTTTCTTCTTGTTGCTCACATTTTGTCAATTGGATGTGCGAAAGAAGTTTATTTGAAATTCTCCCTGGGCTACAGCTCTGTTACAAGGGAAGTGGGCTAAAAATATTATAAGAAAAAAGCCAACAAGTGATTAAAAGCATAGCTCAACAGAGCCATTAGCTCACCTTAAAATGACCTCATCTTTCCATTGCATGGGTGGGGTGGAGGGGTCCTATTTAGCTTGAATCCTAGGTAGTGGTCTCCTTTTCTGTTCAAGGATAGGCTAATTAGGACGAGACAGGCAAATAAGTTGGATTAAAAAAAAAAGGTGACCCTAAAAAGTCACTTGAATTCCAAATAAATAAATTTATAAATTCACTTAGGTTCTGGAGTAAATGGAAGTAATTAGGACTGTATTTGTGCTGCATCAATTAACATTGCTAATTCTCTGTACATAATTATGCCAAATAATAATAACACTAATAAAATGTAAATATCAGATAAAAAAGAGACTACCACCCGCCTTCTGCTTTTAAAGATATGGATTACAGAGTTGCTTATGAACATACAGTGTCACTCAGCTCCCAGAAACTCACTCTTTAAGCCCAGGCAGGGTGAATTCTAATGAAAACATAAACTTGTGGTATAAATCTTTGCTGCCTGGTTCAATGAGGGGCTGCCCAGCAAGCCAATAACTCCATTCCTTAGAGCATTGCTGCGAATATTTATATAATTAAATATCATCTGCTTCCTCATTTAATTCCTGGTCTCCTCCCAGTTCCTCCCCATGCCTGACATGCCATCTCCCTGGGCAGCGATGGCCATGGTACTGATGGATCATCTTCATTATGTACTCGGGTGATGAGTCCCCGAGTAACTCTGAATTTGATTTACCACATACAAACCTTAGCCCTTCTCTCAGAAGCCCTAAGTAGGGCAGGTTTTATGCAGCTTTCAGCTGGGTTGTTTGAAGATCAGAAAACAAGAGAAGCTGTTTTTACAAAACAATTTTGGACAAAATTTGGTCTCTGAGAAAGCCCCCTTTACAGAGCACCAACAAGATGGTGATACTGGAAATCCCTTCTCATAAAGAAGTCAGTGAAGAGGAAGCATCGAGTCAGAGGAGAGCAGACTGGGGGAGACTGGGCTGTGTCTAGAATGCATTTGGAGCCCAGGTAGCTTGCCTTTGCTTACTGGGGCCTGCGTCTGGGAAGCAGAGAGCTGGAACCCGGCGTCCAAGGCATTTCAATAAGAATCTGAAGGGGGAACATAGGCTCTGGAGCTGACAGAGCCATGTGTGAATTCTGGCTCTGTGCCTGCTGCCACAGGTCTATCCATCTCCACTGGCCTCAGGCTCTCCATGTTGAAAACATGAGCTTGCCGCTCATTTGATCCACCTGCTACACATGGATAGGAAGGTCAACAGGAGAACATACCAAAACACATACAAAAAGCGAACCCTCCCTCCTGCCTTAGAATCTAAGGAGGCATGTGGTGTGGGACTTTGATACAGGGTTCTAAGACTTCTGATGTGCCATGATTACAGAGTAAATGAAGCAGCCGGGTTCGCTGTACACAGAGAAGCTGTCCACAGCAACAGAATAGTCAAGTCATTCCCATAGCCCTGAACCCAAGAGCCTCTTTATTTTTGTTTAGAGGGCACTGGCAGAATTGAGGTGGGGGTGGGTCATGAGTATACCCTGCTGTCACGATGGGTGTCTAACACCCATGAGGGCCGCTGGAGATCCTGCTCACAGATGTCTGGTTGGGGTGGGGGTGGGGCTTGCTGTTGAGCCAGAGATGTGATCATGAAGGAACGGGGAGCTGTTACTGACTGTTAGAGTCATGTCACACTGTGGTGAAGGGGAGACCTGTAGCCTTGTTGGTCAGGACGAATCAAAAAGAGGCTAGACTGGTGGCATCAGTTCTGCTTCCCTGGACCTGGTAGTGGGTCTCCCTAAAGGGCCAAATAGGCCAAGGGTATTACAGCTTATATTATAGTCTGCTTCCAACTTCACAGCTTCAGTTGCTGCAAGAAGAATCTCAATCTTGGTACTGTTGCTGTTTCCTTGGTTCAAGATATTCCTAGTGTTTCTGTGTTTCTCCCTGACCCTTGTGTGGTGCTCAGAAATCTTGGGAGAGGGAAGAGATGGAAAGTACTGGCTTGGAGGAAAGACAGGGGCGGGAAATGGGCTTCTGAAGGATAGAGAATCAGAAATGCAGACTCTGGGCCCTGGAGAGATAGCTCAGTCAATAATGTGCGTGTTTCACAAGCATGAAGACCTGAGATAGTCCAGGTCCAGGCCCAGGACATGAGAAAAGCTGGATGTGGTGGATGCACCTAGAATCACCACACTAGGGAACTTGACAGAAGGGTTGCTAGAGCTCACTGGCTAGCCAGTGCAGCTGAGTCAGTGAGTTCCAGATTCCAAAAGAGAACTATTTTCAAAAAGTAAAGAAGCCAGGCATGGTGTCAAATGCTTTTAATCCCAGAACTTTAGAGGTGGAAGTAGGCAGATTTCTATGGCAGCCTGCTCTACATAGTGAATTTTAGGATAGCCAGGGATGCACAGAGAGAGAGACCCTGTCTCAAAGAACAAAAACCCCAAAATGTAAAAAGATACCCAATGTGGACCCCAGGCCTTTACATGCATGTGCAGCACACATGCTTGTATATACACATGCACACTCAAGAATAGGTGCATTCATAGCCATGCAGAATCTAACAGCTTTCTCAATCAAGGCCACTTGAACTATAAAAGAACTAATGCAAAATGCATGCAAGATCTTTAGAGTACATGGCTAGGAGACCAGCACCAAGAGCCCAGCATCAAACACAGATCTGAAGAGGTGAGCTCTCAGAACCATTTGTTGATGGGAAGACTAAGGCTGGGAGATTCTAAGTGACTGGCTTAATGTCATGTGAGCTGATTAGAGTTCCCACTCATGGCCATTATGCCTGACAGAAGTCCTTGTAGTATCACCTACTATGCACTGAATGTTCTTTGATTGAACAGCTCTCCATTCAGGTGTTAACCTGTGATGCTTTTGAGAAGTGGCTAGGACCTGAGGGTGGAGCCCTCATCAATGAAGTCTGTGCCCTTAGGAAAGGAGAATGTTCAGACTTTGGAGCCATGTGATGCTACAGCAAGAGGCTGTAATAACCTAGAAGAGGGATCTCACCAGGAACTGACTGCATGGCTCCCCTCCCCTCTACTTTGAGCTTTTACTCTTCAGAACTAAGAACCAAACTTCAGTTGTTGTTGTGGCAGTTTGTTACAGCACCCCAAATGGACTAAGACAGTGTCTTGGCATCAGAGACCATGTACTGGAAACCTAGGGAATCCTTGATTCTGTTACTATCTCTGTTCCTCTTGATAAACAACACCCACCTTAGGGCTGCTTCAAGAAGTAGCTGTTTGTGCTGATAGGTAGTGCTTCATGACTTCATGAGACTGGTAATTATTGGACATACAGCTGGTGTTTTTGCCATTGACCTAGAGGGATGCTATTTGTGCCTTGAGAACTGTAGAGAAAGTGTCTGCTTTGGTGCCATGCCATAAACCCAGATAAAGCAGCAATATGGAAGATTAAGTGTAAAATCAGTGTGGCATGGAGCAGAGACAGAATTCTATGGCATGATAATGATGTTTAAGATCAAAGGCACAACTGTTTATCAATAAGAAGAATGTTTGGGGAAGGCTAATACTGCATCCAGAGACTTTATCAGGGGAAAGGTGAGCCTGGTGGGCATCTGAAAGGGCACTCAGTTTACCTCTAAAGGGGTCGCGACCCACAGATTGAGAACCCATGATTTGCAGTGCAGCTCAGTCCCAGTCTTGTCACTTTTAGCCTCTCTGTTCAGTTTCTCATAAGTTCTTCCCCATGCTCAGTGGCCTCACGGGCACTTGATGGATATTTGGACAAGAGTTGCTTGCCTCCATTCTTGGGCTGTTTAGTAGAACCAGAGATAAACAGTTGAATCCTTGAGCCTCTTGAGAATTTGATGCTATGTTGAATTAAAACTTATCCCTATTCTCCCTAGAACTCTCACAGCTGACAACGATGACAACAACAACAACAATCAGTATTTAATAAGCAGCCATTACAGAGAATGGAAAAGCACTTGGGATTATAGACTTGAACCCAAAGGCTAACACAACTTTCATTTTTGAAGTTAATAATATTCTGTATTTGAACTGGAGTACAATGCCTGGGACACAAAAGGACTTGAAAATAAACTAGCTTCTCTTCCATCTAGAATAACTTGGACTTTAAAAATTGCAAACCTAAGCCAAGACGTCATAAAAATTGCTGGGGGAACTTCTTAGGAAAATTTTCCAATGCAGGAGCTTCATCCTTGACCCTGAAGTAAGACTCTCCTGGCTGGAGCCTCCGTGGTGGTATATTCAGGGTCTCTGAGGTGATACTGGAGTGCATCTTAGGCTGGAGCACCACCCCAAGGAGAATGCAATTGGCTCTGACTTCGCATTGTACTTTCTGAGCGCAGGCCTCTAGTTAGGGTTCATATCATTACATCAGGTGCACTGGTTTGCATTGAACTTGATGAGACCAACACTTGTCTCTTCAGTAGTACATGCACTTCACTGGCTTAAACACTTTAAAAAAATCATTTTAAAATGATGTGCATGTATGTATCTGTGTATGTACATGTGAGTTTTGGTACACAATGAGGCCAGAAGAGGGCGTCAGACCTTCATTAGTGAATTTAGCTGTCAAAGGCTGACAACATAAGAGGTACATTTTGACATAATTGTGTGTGTGTGTGTGTGTGTCCTTGTTTGGGTTGAGGATTACATATCATTATCCCTACTATATGTCCAGGATGAGAATCTGAGAGTCTCATGGTATCTTGTGTTCCCTCAGCATAGCCATTCACATCAGCAGACCTTGAGGGGCCACTGAAGTCCTGCCCTCTCAGCCAGGACCTGCTGCCTGGCCAGGTGTCTACTTGAATCTCTGAGGCAGCTAAGCCCCTTAGACCTCAATCCTGAATTGAGATCCTCAATCAGGAGCATCTAAATCAGCGGTTCCCCACCTGCGGGTCAAGACCCCTTTGGGTGTCAAATGACCCTTTCACAGGGGTTGCATATCAGATATCCTGCATATTGGATCATTTACATTGCAATACATAACAGTGGCAAAATTATAATTATGAAGTAGTAAAGAAAATAATTCTATGCCTGGCTGGTCATTACAACACGAAAAACTGCATTGAAGGGTCAAAGCATTAGGAACCACTGATCTGAACGGATGCCCACCCAGGGTGCCGGTTCTCTCTTAGTTCTCTGCTAATCCCATGTCAGTGTGTTCCCAGGGTGGAGACACACCCAGACATGACTAGCCAACTTGTGAGCAGAGGAAAGACCATGTAAGTCAGCCTCGCATTAGCTAGAGAAAAGTGGGCAACCATGCCTCTGGGTTACACAAAAATCTTTCCCTCTCCCCCTTCTTCCCAGTACTGCTCTCCCCTACTCACCTCTCCACCCTATTCCAGCACTGCCCATTCCCAACCTCTCTCCCAACCAGCAATTAAATTGTTTTGTTTGGAAAGAAGTGTACTGGAAAACATAGCTGGCCAGGTAAGCTTAGACATGAAGATTGGTGTCCAGAGGCACTGGGGACAGCCTCAGCCATTTCTATTGTGCTGCAAATCATGGGGAGACCAATCAAATCATCATCTCCAGTATAAAATATTCAGTGTACAAGGTTATTAACATATAAAAGACTTATGGGCAAATCACTTTTAAGTATGACAAGGTCTCTAAATGTTCTTGGGCTGAGCAGAGGGGGGAAAGGGATTTGGAGGGGTTGTTTATCAGCAGTGCCATGAGGTAAGCTTACTTCTTCCCTTAAATCTGGCTGAATATGCATGTGTGTGCGCGGCATGATAATGACAGTCAAGCCAGCCAGGGAGATTAGCTGGGCTTTTGCTTCAGTGATTCCAGCATGCTAATTCAAAGGACAGGAGGAGGCAGGGGAGGTTGAGCACCATCTCCCCTGTACTCTAGCCTCTGTGCTGTGCCTTATGTGTGTGTTAGGACAGCCGCACTGGGATCCCCTCATAGTGTTCAAAGACTTGTGCTCAAAGCCGGTCCTCTTGTTCTAATTGTGTGATGAACAATGAGAAGACACCATGCAACTCAGTGAGTAATTGCAGTTTCCCACGCAGCCACCCACTCCTCCAAGGGTAAGAACAGTGTAGGTGCCCTACGGAGGACCCCTGAGTGTCCTGCTGCTGTCTAAGGTGAGGTGGCCACACAGGCGTATCGGTGGCCAGGGCTGTGAGCACGTGGGACTGCTGCCCTTCTTAATGGGTACTGTGGATTCTAGACCCTGGCAGTCTGGGTTAGAGTCTTATCTCTGTAGCTTAGATTTATGACTCTGGATATGGCCTTTGTGGTCCTTGTACTTCAGTTTTCCTACCTACAAGAAATGTCTATTGGGTTTGGTGGCCTGCCTGTGATCATCAAGCCTAGAAGCTGGCTAACAAGACTTGCCATATCCACGAGCTCTTGGTTGATTAAGACTCTGCCTCAATGAATAAGGTAGAGGGTGAATAATTCGCAGCACCAACCTTGAGCTTCCACATGGATATGCACACATGTACATGTGGACCTACACAGCGCATGTATGCACACATATATACCATGAATGTGCACACACACGCACAGCACACGCACACAGGAAAATGGAAGGAATCAGCCAATATTTTTATCATGAGCTTGTGCTTTAAAGTCAAGATGACAGCCTTGAGGCATGGTTAGGAGGCTCAAATGCATGCAAACTACTGTTACTTTACCTACAGTCCCTGTTCTGTAAATCTGCTTTGATTTCCAAGCTTGGCAATAACGAAGAGCATTGTTTACTTTGTTCCTAGTCTTCTACTTCATGGGATGATGTCCACAGCCAGCTCAGATGTCCTCGTGTAGGTCTTTACATCCACGTGCATTACCCTTGCACTTTCATGATGAATGTGCCAGTGGGACAGACACCACAGTTATTTAAACCAATATTTTTTTTATTCTTGAGAATTTCATATGTTTATACAATGACATATAATCATATCCACTCTCATTTTTCTCTTCCAGTCTCCCCAGCCCTTATCCTCCATAATACATCTGCCTCCATGCTGCCTTCTTCCTCTTCCTCTTCCTCCTTCTTGGTAACCCACTAAATCCATTAGTACTGCCCATCTATATGTGGGTGTGTGGCCCCACAATGAAGCATAGGAAATCTGCCAGTGGCCACACCCTCCAAAAGGTCACACCCTTTCTCTATTCCAGCAGCCTTTCCCTGGCCCACTATTCCGATCATGCCCCATCTGCTCCAGGCAGTACCTTCAGGGCTATCATTGTCTCAATTCATAGTTGAGTGATGCTGTCTTTTGGGCATGACAGAGGCTCACTGCAGTAACCGGGGAGAATCTTACTGTATGATTGTTGGAAGGTAGGAAAGAGAGAGGCAACATCAATTAAATACTTAATCTGTGTTTTAACCCTTGTGAGGGGTCGGAGGAGACTGGTTCATTTGTTGTAGTGGCGAATTAGTTCAACTGCTTTGGCTCCCAGTGGGTCACCCAAATGCTGCACCCGCCCAAAAGCTCTCTGGATTTGTGAATGAAAAACACACAAATGCACGCATGCACAAATGCACTCATGCATGCACACACACATGCAAGTACACCAGCTAATTTTAATATTGCCTTGACTAGCTCAATGACTGGGTACTTCTAAACCTCCCTGAAGCTAGCACATAACTCTGGTATTCCTGAATTAACATCTTTTAAAATCTATATTTCATCTCTGCTACCCTAGACACAATTGAGGGATTGGCCCCTAGGGCTACTTTCCTGGATTCCTGCTCCCCTATCATGGCGATTCTCTCTGTCACAGAGCCAGGAAGGGTTTCAGCTGAAATTTGAAACTACTCTTTTAAAATCTTGGATCAGTGCCTACCACTTTCTGGTCTTGAGGCTTACACAGTACACTCTCCACCCAACCAGGAGACTCTCACACTCCCTGAAAGTGACAAACAGCTGGGGTTTTGCCAGAATAAATCATTTGGATGGAAGACAATGACATCTTGGCTATGCCAAGTATGTAGCAACCCACCTAGCACATTGTTTCCAGTCTGAGGTAATGCTTACTGATGTCAGAGCATGTGCTCATGATAAGAATGTTGAGGAATTGCCTGTTCTTAATCTCTCTGTGATAGGTACAGGTCTTTAGAGGTGGCGTCTAAAAAGGGAATGTTCTAAGTACTTTGGCATTTATGTAATTTTTCTCATCCCTGTCTCTCTCAGTGGCTAGAGATAGGTATATCTTTTAAGTATTCAAATGGAGACTGATGTATAAACCTAGTCGGGAACTTGGGAGATGGATCGGTGGGTAAGAACACCCGTGGTACATGCAGGAGGACCTTAGTTTGAGCCCCCAGGACCCATAGAAAAATAGCTGATCATGGCCATTCCATTCATAACTATATCTTTAGTGTTAAGGGGTGGAGATAGGCCAATCCCAGGAACTCATTGGCCCTCCAGTCCAGCTGAAAAGGGACACTTCAGTGGGAGAGCCTGTCTGAAGAGAATAAGGCAGAGGGTGATAGGCACCAATATCTTTCTCTGTGCTTTGCTTTGCATGCATGAACATTGGATGTGTGCATCCCCACACATGTACAAACACACACACACACACACACACACACACACACACACACACACACTACCACCACCACCATACCACCACCACCACCACCAATCTCATACAATAAACAAAATCCTAGTAAGACTTCAAATTGCTTTTGTTTTGTCGGTGGTAAAACGCAGACTCTGGCTGTGCTTGGGAACTGACTTGTTCTTTCATTTTTCAAATGAGCCTAACTGACCAACCAGTGAATTCATCCAGCAGGCAACTGGCAACTCCATCATTGCTGCAGAATGTGAGGCTGTCTCAGCCAGGGGCCTTGGCAGCTGTGATGAGACCCTGTATGTGTACTTTCTGATCTTGCCTAGTTCTGTTTCTCATGGTATTGCTGCTTGCATCTATCACCATTTGCTTATTTTATTTGAGTTTTTACAATGTATATTTGTGTGTGTGTGGGGGGGGGGCTCTTAAAGAGCCTACAGGTGTGTCTTTTTTAACCAGGTAAAGGCCAGGCAGAGATCTATCCTCACCATCCCTGCGCAGCATCCTGAAAGAGATGCTAGCAAGCACAATAAGGCAAGAAAGGGAATGAAACACAAAGGAATGAGGCACACACTGTCAGTATTTACAAGAGGCATGGTTATGTCTTAGTCCATGAAGGCTGCAAGAGCAGGCTGTCAGAGGTGCCTTAGAGAGAACTGAAAGGTAGTCCTCACCCTAAGTCCAGAATTGGGTACCATCTGATGGTGTCTGGGGAGATTCCTATTTCAGTCCATAGATGGCTGTCCTTTCATGTGTCCTCACGTGATTAAAGGGGCAGGTAGAACTATGAGGTAGTAGTTGTTGTTGTTGGGCTTTGTTGTTGTTGTTTTAAAGGAAGGGGAACATTGGACTGGTCAGTTTCATATCACTATGACCACATCTCTGACAGAACAACTTCAGGAAGGAAAGGCTCATTTTGTCTCATGATTTCAGAGGTGCTTCAGTCTACCATGGGGGAGGTAGGGCAGAGCACTCCATACTCAGCAGCAGGAGCATGAGGTGGCAGATTGCTCCCATGGCAACCCCCCTCCCATCCCCTCACCTCACAGCTATTTTCCTATACCTGTAACACTCTGCTAAAGGTGGGGGGCGGGAGCAAGTGCATGCACTGCCGCCTTCAATGAAGTATTTAGCCTCTTTGTGCTGTTGACCATTCCCCTGCCTGTCTGTCCTTATCTCTCTGAACTCCCAAACCCTAGAAAAACTGTGAAGGCTAACATTTTAAGAGTGTTAGCTCCATCTTAGACATTACATTAGGAAAATAACCCTTTAAGACAATTGAACACCTCCTCATGCTGCCTTGCATTTGTATCAGGGCCCTTAACAGATGTCCCCCTCTTCTAGTTGCTGTGAGAGGAAAAGGACTTTCTGTCTTTGCTGATGAGATACTAAGTAATGAACAAATTATTATTAGTGAATAGAACTGTAGGAAGGAATATACTTTTAAAGCTATCAACACCGCGGTTGCCCGGCCATCAAATTGCTGCACATTTGACAGCCTGGGCAGACACTGCAAACTACCAATACAGAAGCACCAGCTAATTACACAAGATGAGACTCTTGGAAAAGGCAAAATCATCAGCTCAACCATGTGAGAACACTGAGAATCATCTCTAAAGTGCCTCTGCAGTTTGTCTAGCTGGTGGTGGCGCGGGCCGAAGAGTCCGTCATTCTAACAGCTGCACAGTCCTGTTACCCACTGCTTGGATTTGCAATGCGGATCTATTGTGTAGACCTATGGAGGCCCTTCTTACGCAGTGTTATGGCTGCTCCTGTATTTCCCATCAAGAAAGAGGACACATTATCTCAGGTTCAAAGAATCCGAATTAAGAAATGGAAACAGAGGAACTTAAATTGTAAGACAGGGAATGTATAGTGTCACATGCAATTATAGGGAAAACAAAAATAATAGATAATGTCTGATAAATATCTTCCCAGTGGACAAGGGATACTCCACTGTGTTTGGGGTTTGAGGAATGAAAGTGCAGCAGAGGTGTGTTACCCTGTGTGGGGACAAAGACAGTGTGGGGGTTGGGCAGTAGAGCAGGAGTGTGTGTGTCACCCTGCTCAGGAGATGATGCTAGCTGATAAAGGAGTTCATGGCTTCTACAACCACCAAGCAGCACCTTGGAGAGGACCAGGAAGAGCTGATTGAGGTTGGAGGGACTTCCCTGAAGGGCATGGTTGTGAGACTTCTTTCTGGTGCTAATTCTGGAGGTCGGGCTGAAGATTCCAGCTATGGTAGCTGGAGAGATGAGGAAGGGAGGTGATGGATAAGATAAGGTGGACACTGGCTAGAGAACAGAGTATTAACTAAGGGCAGAGATGGGGAACTGTGCTGGTGGACAGCCAGTTGATGTAGAAGATGGACTTGAACTCAGGCTAAAGGTGGTGGGGGAATGGATCAACATGGAATGAGATGTGGAAACCAGAGATCAGTTCTCAAACAGAGGCCAAAGTTGTAGGAAAAATAGTCACTAAGCTGCAAGAGGCAGAGAACCTGTAGCTCACTTCCTCTTCCACAGATCTTTTCTTCATTTGTTGGTGTCTTAGTGTTCTGTTGCTGTGAAGAGACACCATGACCAAGACACCTCTTATAAAAGAAAGCATTTCACTGGGGCTGGCTTACAGTTTCAGAGGTTTAGTCCGTTATCATCATGGCAGGAAGCATGGTGGTGTGCAAGCAGACATTGTGCCGGAAAAGTAGCTAAGAGCTATCCATCTGGATCCACAGGCAGCAGGGAGAGAGACACTGGGCCTGGCCTGGGCTTCTGAACCCTCAAAGTGTACCCCTAGTGATACCCTTCCTCTAATACCACATCTCCTAATCTTTTAAAATAATGCTAGCCCCTGTTGACTAAGCATTGATATATATAATATATTTAAGTATATATGAGCTTATGGGGACTATTCTTATTTAAACCACCACAATTGGGCTCTACCTGTCAAGGACCTGTAGGTGTCGTTAGGAGTAGAGCATTTGCCAGGTATATGCAAGGCCCTAGGTTCAACTCCAACCTCTAGCACCAAAAATAAATGCTAAATCTTTATAAAAATAAGCCTGTGACATGCCAGGCTACAGTGCTGAAGAAAAAGCTGAGAGGATCTTGGGGAAGTTATATTGGTAAGTAGGGTGACTTACCAGTGCTACACCAGCTAGAAATGGCCACAGACAAGACGGGAAAAGTGAGATGACCTTCAAGCTGGGTCTTGAAGAATCTGAAAGGTGAAAGGTCAGGGGGTGGGACAGAAAGAAACTTCCAGATGGAAAGTGATAGCCAGTTTGGGGGGTTGCTTTTTTCTTTCCACAGCCATCGCTGTGAGCCTCTCTGCTCATAGTCTCTCAGTACGGCATGTTTTATTTTAAATCTTAATACTTCTGCTTACAATATGTGGTTCTTAAGCTCTTCAGAGAATAGACAGCTACATGGCAGGATGCCTCTGAGCCGGAGGCTGTGTGCCTGCCTGGGGTCTTTGTTCTTTGCTGTGTGAGTCCAAAGGTAGCCTCAGCAACATCACATAACCCAATCCTTGTGAAGTCAAGAGACTGTGATGGCAAAGAAGCTGAGGGGGTCAACTGAATATCAGGACACAGCCCAGACTCATGATGCTGCATGGTCCAGCTGGAGGTCATGTTAGCGCCTGATTCACTCTGTGCTGACAGGGGCCTTGTCTCTCTTTGAACCCCTGACCTTGAAAACTCAGTTTCCTTGGAATGCCTCCATCAAATGCCCCCAAAACTGAGACTTCAGCTGCTCTTCAGTCTCTCCCCACTACCCACAAGCGTATGCTGCCCCCTCCGTGGGCCCCATGCCCAGGAAGCTTCCCGGTTGTCTCTTTTCTGGGCTTGTAGCCAGGCTCCAGTTTTCAAGATGCCATGTTTTCCGGATCCTGCAGCCCCCCTTGTCACTGTTCCCCATGTCATTCCTGTGCTTTTTCCTGCAGTCATCTGTATCCCATGTCTGTCTTATGTTGAACATTTGCATCCGAGCATGCCTGCATTGCTAATTAAGTCACACGGCATCACTTGTGTGAGGCTGTGGAGGTAGTCCGCTGACCCCAGGGCCCCAAGGGCTTGGGTGACACTATTCAGCCTCCCCCAGCTGCAGATCTATCCCAGGCAAGCTTCTGCGGAGGACCCAGAGGAAAGAACCCGGTCCTAGGATGCCTCGGGCAGACAGAGCTGGTGCTGCCCTCAGGGTTTTATGTGTGGGTACTGGGCTCTTGGTCTTTGGTGAGGTTGGGGAAATGAGATGAACCCATACCCCACCCACAAAAGGAGAGAGGACAGGAGGGACAGTAGAAGAATTGCTGGTGGTGTGTCAGAGAGAATGGCCGCCTGGGTGAACAGAGAGCAGATGAGGGAGGACCTATGTTGGGCAGCACTCAGGAGGGCGACAACTACCAGGCAGTGTCTTATGGGCATATGCCATGCTTTCCCACAGTGGTTCCGCAGTAGATCCCTCTGGCTGGGACTGCCCCTTCTCCAGATGCTCTCTCTGCTCACTGTGCCCATGCTTCCTTGTAGGAGCAAGCAGGTATTCCTACGACACCATGATGGCCACACTATCTCCTCCCAAAGCCTTCCCAGCCTGTCTCAAACACTGTTTCTCTCTCGTGCTTCCTTCTAGAACTATTATTTCTTCTGGACACTCTAACGGAATTGTGGATGTTGTGTTGTTAGTTTTAAGGTTGTTACTCTGATCTCCCCAACTTGATGCACAGCGCTAACAAATCTCCATAAGCATGCTTCCCTTCTCCAGAGGCCAGACATATGACATAGGAGGGATAAGCATGCTTCCCTTCTCCAGAGGCCAGACATATAACATAGGAGGGATAAGCATCAGCTGCTTGTACCTGGGATACTTGGCTAAAGAAAAATGTAGAGAACTTACTAGTAATTGTGTTCACCAGAAAATCCCTACATTGGGGTATGGTTACCATGACTGTCCTGTCTCTAAAAGAATCAGGCCTCACAAGCATTTGTACTGTCAGCACCTAGCAAGGATCCTGAGGTATCAACTCTTTGTTGAATGACTACTCTACTCACATAAGCATTCACACTGAGGATGGTTGGTTCCATTTGGATCCCATCCTTATGCATAGCTAAACATTGTAACTAGCGATTTAAGATTTTTCAAATACATGACATATTGGAGGAGACATTTTGTTCTCTGTTTTTATCTTGGTAGTTATGACTCTATTTCTTAGTTTGAATATTTACTTTTAAAGCCTTATCACTCCATCACATTTATTTATTTCTGACTCATTCCTCACAATAGATGTGGGTGGATGGGCCACGGCAGCAGCGTTTTCTTCCATTCCATTTCATCTTTTATCAGTAGTTAACTATGGCCGCCTTTCCCGAGTCATCAGTATTGGACTAATGGGCTGGAACAGCCCAAGTTGAAAGGTAATTACTTACCCTGTCGCTGATAGCCCGGATGAAACCAGGACTTATTAGAACTGGAGTAATGGAAAGATCTGTTTAATGCAGATCTTTTAAGTAGTTTGAGCGATCTCAAATTCATCTCTCTTTGCCATATGTTAAAATGTCACATCATGGTTTTAAAATTCGGGACAAGAACAGACGTTTCAAGAGAAGCCTGCCTGAGGAAGAGTTCTTGAATCTGCTTTGAAAAATCAGAAGCATTTGTTCATCTCAGACTGCAGACTCCCAGAAGGGAGCCCAGTCCACACTTGCCCTGAGCTGTGTAGCACCTGCAAGAATAGTGTTCAGGTCATGTGGATCTATCCTGGTTGTCTTTGGGTGGCGGGTGGCCTCCAGAGGAGCAGGAGTTTGGCTGAGGCACTGTGTGCTGGGTTGAAGGTGAGTTCCAGAACCAAATGCCTCCTCCTGCCTGTATCAGGAGCTCAGCTTGCTGTCAGCCTCTGAACACACACCAGTTTCTATAAATGTGGTCCAGACACATCTGCAGAAAAGCCCTTCATACTCTAAACCCATGTTCACACGAGTGATGTAAAAGGGCTTGACCAAGGTCCTGTTAATTAACACTCAATCAGACCCAGGTCAGAATGGAGTTCCCACCCAGGCTCCCGGCATGTATCTGCCCTACAGTAGGGACATCTAGCCATGCATTGCTGCCTTTCCAAATTATTTATCCATTTATCTGTCTCCCTCCTGGGAAACAGTTGGAAATAACTTCATTTTCTCACTCAGTAAGTTCCTATGGTGCTGGGGTTTGTCCTGGGCTGTATAAATGTAGGCTGCTGTCTACACTGACCCACAAGCCAAGCTTGCCCAGGCCAGAATGTATTGGCTGCTTTCTTTGTTACTGTGACAAATGCTAATCTCAAAAACCTAAGGGATGGAAGATTTATTTCAGTTCACAGACTCAGAAGGTTTAGACTGTTGAGGTTAGGAAGGCGAGTGGAATTCTTGGTAATGAAAATGTATGACTAGGGTTCCTTGTGTTTCAGTGGTCAGCAATAGAGTAGTTTATAACCCTCAAAGGTCTGCCACCAGTGGCCTACAGGTGTTACATAGGTCCTGTGGCCACAAGGTTCCACCACCTCCCCAAAAGGGTGCCATCAGAGAGGGACCAACTGTTCAAACACACAAGCCTGTGGGAAGACAATTCATACTTAGCCAATAACAGTGCCATGAAGTGTGCCAGGCCTTTCCAAGGCTGAGCAGGTTTGTATTGGTGCCAGTCCACTGGGGATAAGTTGATTTCTATTCTATATTCTCAACTTCCACACATGGGAACAGCATAGTAACCCAGAGGCATCTGGCAAAGTGCCATGATGGATGTGGGTACCAAAGAGGAGCCTTCAGACTCAGGGCACTCACGCTGTGATTGCTTGTCAGTTTGTGTGTGTGTGTGTGTGTGTGTGTGTGAGAGAGAGAGAGAGAGAGCGCAAGTGCATGCACTAGGTGTCCCACTTTCTCATTCTCTTACTTGTTATTTTGGTTTTTTTTTTTTTGTTTTTCCTAAACCTAGAGCTAGGCTGGTGACCAGCATACCCCAGTGATCCTCCAATCTTCAACCCCACAGTACTAGAATTACAGACATGTATATGGTCATATCTGGCTCTTTTGTTTAAAATGGGTACTAGGATCTGAAACCAGCATAGCAAGTACTGTTAGCCACTTTTTGTTAGGACAATTTTTTAAAGTGCTGTGAGTTCACAAGGAGCACAGAGAGTCACAGCTATGCTAAGGCCAACCACTAGTTGGGAGGAGGGAGCCACATTTTAATTGCTGCAGATACAGCTGTCCTATGTGTGTATCTCATATACCACTAGGGACATTTAAGGACCCCCCCCCCCCCACCTTTTAGTAACAGTACAGTGGTTTGGATGAGAAATGTCCCCCATGGGTTCAGTATCTGAAAACTTACTCTCAGTTTGTGGCAGTGTTTGGGAGAGGTTTAGATGGAGGCTTTGCTGGAGGAAGGATATCACTGAGATCAGGCTTTGGGTCACTTCCAGTTCCCATTCTCTGTTTGATGACCCCCCCTCCTCCCCAGCATCCTGTCCCTGCAGCCATACCTTCAGGTCTAGAGGAAAGCCATGGATGCCTTGGGTGCCAAGCTGGAAGCTCACATTAGCTGCCTATTATTTGTTTCACACTCTCCTCTACTGTGTATTCATAGTCTGGTAAAGGAGGATTTAGGATTGGAGGCAGTCTTTAGGGTTCCCAGTTGAGGAAACAATAATAAAGACATGATATCTCCAGAATCTGTTAGCACTAGAGCTAGACCCCACAAGCCTTTAGTTCTACAGCTTGGATCCTAGGTCGATACTCCAGATGCCTTTAGGTATAGACCTTAGATACTTTTAGACCCAGTCTCTGTATAGTTTTAGTCTAGATCCTAAGCATGTCTATATCTAGAACTTTGGTATCTCTAGTTCTAGATTCTGGGCAACTTTAGACCTAGATCCTGGTAGCCTCTAGGTCTAGATCCCAACTTCTCCCTCGTCTGGCCCCTGGCCTCCCACCTCTTGGCTTGTGTCCTGTCCACCATTTTGCCTAGCTCCATTTTGCAGAAACACAAACAACTTTTTAGAGAACATCTGATCACTCCCTAATGAGTACATTTATACCCGAGGCTGGCAAACTTCGTGATTCTATCAGAGCAAGAAATCTTATTTATAAAGAGGCTGGCTAATTATCCATGACATTTTAAATGTCTGAATTGTCCTTGAGCTGAGAGTGTGAAAATCCAAAGACTCAGGGGTATACACTCCCTGTAGATTTGCTCGATTTCCCATACCCAGACAGTAAAAACCAAACGAGTCTCAGCCATTGAACAATCATAACATTCCAAGCATGAAAGCAGTGTGAAGAACCTGTTAACTACAAGGCTGCTAATTTTCTATCACAGAAAATATCACTGAATATGAAGACGGTCACTTGAGTAGCAATGAAGACATAACTTATGTGCTTTGCTGATAGATTAACACTCACCTGAGTGGCTGGGCCAATGATGGCAACAGTCACTTTAATCTACCACAGTATAGAAGGAATGGCAGAGCCCACAGTCACTTGAGGAGCTCATGTGCTATTTGTTGTTGTTGTTGTTGTTGTTGTTGTTGTTGTTGTTGTTGAAATACAGAGCACTGTAAGTTGACTAGCGAGTCATGGTGAATTAAAAACTCTTGGATTCTCAAGGTTGGGATGAAGTTGGGATGCTTAAGAGCTCGGTGGTTGAGGGGAACATGGTAACACAGAATCCAAACCCACTGCTATGCCAAGCACAAAAGCTTTTTTCTATGCACATGTGCGTATTAGTGTAAGTACACACAGGTCACGACGTGTTTGGGAGTCAGAGAATGAGCTCAGCTGTTGGGCTTGTCAGTTATTTGGCACTGCCCGTACCAGGCTAGCTGACCTGTGAGCGTCCAGGGGTCCTTCTGCCTAGTATATCTAGTAACAAGCTTTACACAGCCTCTGGCATCCAAACTCAGGTCCTCACCTGAGTGGCTGAGAACTAAACCATCTCAGTCCTCATGAAGGCTTTCATTGGCTTGCTTCTTTGTGGGTTTATTGAATTTCTACAGGTGTGTTTTTCTCCCTGGTAGAACATGGCTCTTAGGAGTTAATGCCCGATTGCATGTTTCTAGACATTTTGTGGATGCCGAGGCATGAGACAGTTGAAACTTCTTTATCCAAAATTTTGCTTAGCAGTGGCCATTTCACTGTGATACTTACTGTGTCTAGTCATCACCCATCCTGTGTCATGCTGCCCCACTGGGTCAGTTTCATCTTTTGAAAATTGACTTATTTTTGTGTTTAAAGTAATATGGTCATAAAATAGGATCATCATCCATTTTTTAAAAATCTAACACAACTCTTGAGTCTCTTAGAATAACTGCAGATAATGGATAAGAGGTCCAGGCTCCCTGGGGGCCCTGAGAATTGTTCTATTCCTCTTTCTAGAAAGGAGGTGGGGTAGAATGAGCTCCACTGTTCTGTTTGGCTGTCACAGTCCATCAGTGGTAAGCATGTGTGTCCTATCAGTGCATTCCAGGCTTTCTGAGAAGAAAGGTTTGGTTTTGATGCAGTAGTGTGTTTTTTGAGTGGATGCTCTGTCTGCTGTCCATCTTGGCCTTATCTTGTTGTTTCCTATGGTGACGTTTATGGTTTGTGGTCAAGACCTGAATACACCACCATGGGCAATATGAGTTAGGAATGTTTGGCTCTAGGTTCAAATAATTCCAAATTTCTCAGGAGCAGATTTCTCACATGTAAGGTGGGAGCCCTGCTACTTTGTGGGTTGGCATGAGATTTAGTGAGATATTGATGCTTCATCTGCCTCTTGGTGCCTGCTGGTCTCTCTGCACTAGTGCCTCTCCCCAAGGAAGTTTTTAGTATGCAGAAATATGACTATCGAGTCGTTCTAAGGTGGGGGGACCTGTTTATTCTACATTCATGAAACCTTTCTGACAGCAAATGTATGGATTTCCTACACCAAAGCATTCTCCCTATTCTCTGTATACAGTGGCTGGGTGTCCAGGAGCTCTTCTTGGACCTGCCCTAAGTTCCCAGAGCTCCTGCCGGACTTTACACATCAGGTCTTAGTTCCAAAAGACTACCCAATCCCATTGTGGATGCCAACCACGAGTCATTGGCCTCAGTCTTTCCTAGAGGTCTGGGGATAGGACTACAGGAAGTTCTAGCCTTCTAAATTATATGGTTGGTTCCTTGTCAGCATCCTCCCCCAATTGCCCCTGTCTTCTAGGATTTACTTCATTAGCATAAACTCAAGGATGGGGAGACTTGCTTTGCCCCACATAAGATATACCTCTTACCCTTCTCATCCAGAAATTGAGGAGCTATGTACCAGGAACCAGGGCCATAGACTAGATCTATTAACCAATCTCCCTCCCTCCTTCCCTTCTTACATTCCTCCCTTCTTACATCCCTCCCTTTCTTTTTTATCTTTGTATAGTATGTTTGTGTATATGTACATGTGTATGAGAATGTGCTTACCTGTATGCTCAGGTGTGTGTGTGTGTGTGTGTGTGTGTGTGTGTGTGTGTGCCAGAGCTAATGCTGGGAGTCTTCCTCTGTTGTTGTTCATCTCAGTTTCCTGAGCTCACTGTTTTGATTAGGCTGGTTGACCAGCAGGTACATTGGATCCATCTGTCGCTGCCTCTACCCCTCCAGCACTGGAATTACAGATATATACCATTGTGACTAGCATTTACCTGGGTGCAAGGATGACAAATTCAGCTTCTTCTGCTTTCACTGCAAGCACCTTGTCTATAGAGACATCTGCCTTATGTCACAAATATGGAACATATTTGTTTAGCACTGGACACTGTTGGAGATTATGTTTTAGTTTTTTCTGTTGATTGCATTAAAGAAAACAATGGGAAAATAAGTGTTTTAAGAAGCTGGAAGATTGAGATATGCTCTAAATACTCTCCCTGGCTATTCACTACCTCCAAATATTCCCAAGTGGTTGAAAAATACACTTGTCTTTAGCTGACTTCTGAACTTGACCTCAGACCTGTTTTTGGTCTACCTTGATAACTTTCAATTCCAGCCTTCTTTCCTGGATTTGTTTATGAAATACACAGTCAATGCAGCAAACACTAAAACGAGACAATATCCTAGGTATCGGGAATAGGTAAGCCTACACCCACAGTGGGACATGGGAGGAGATCGAACAGAGCCAGAAACTTCCCTTCTGTACTGTATACTGTATACTGTAGCTTCAAATATTACCAAGTGTTATGAAGGAAACTAAACCAAAGTAGGTATGAGAAGGGAGGCAGAAGATGCTGTGGAACAGACATGGCAGAGAAGACTTCTTTGTGGAGCTAATCCCTGGGTAGAAACTTGAAATGAGAAGTGAGAGAAGCAATCATCTGCAGCAAGAATGCTCAGGTAGCTGGAACAACAGTGCAAAGGCCTCATGGGTAACATGTTGGTTTGTTCACATGGTAACAATAAGTGTGGTAGGGAGAAGAGAGCAACAGGGAAAGGAGACATGGATAGAAAACAGCCAGGGACCGACCTTTGGAAAGGACTTCAGGCCAAGGTACAGGCCATAGAATTCATCTTAATGATGATGTAGAGCTGTAGAAAACCATTGCTCATGTTGCTCAATGAAGATGGGGTTCAGGGAAGCCCAGAGAGAAGGTGAGGGTAGAGTCAGGGCATTGGTTATTGGTAGAGGAAATGGAAAGAACTAGTTGGATTGCTGGAGGTGGTGACAGGTGGCCACAATCCAGAGCCCCACAGGTAGAGCCAGTGCAGCATTTTAGTATCAAGTGGAAGAGTCTCAGAAGCTCACCAGGGCCCTCTCACCCACCGACTATGCTTATGAGGTGAGCAACCCTCCTCCACAGGACTGGTACCTTGACCTGACTGGGTGGGACTACTGTGCATTTTGTTTGAGGGGGATAAGTGGGAAAATATATTTACTCCTCAAAATGCAGAAATGTGAGTGAAGTATCAGAGTTGTATGGAGAGAGCAGTGCTATTTTTCTTGGCACATGGACCTGTCTACAGCTTCCATCTGGAGCCCCAACATTTTGAGGCTTGAGTGTGGGCAGGAATGGACAAGAGGTTTCAGTGGCTAGCCTGTTTTATCCTTGATGCTATGCAGTGGAGTCAAGCTTTCTGGTTCCTAAGCCAAGCTCCAGATAACTGCTCATTTTATTTATAGAACATCCAAGAATATCTAAAATAAATAGCAAAGATGTAGATTTTGAGTTCAGGGATATAAACAACATTGTGCATTAGTTATCTATTGTTTTATAAATTATATTCTAACTTGGCACCCTAAAACAAAACACATAAATGATCAATTTCTGGGGTTCAGGGTCCTAGATACACTCAGCTGGCCTTCTCCTTCATGGTTTTGTTAATGTGTTAGGGAAGGTAGAGGTCTTAACATGAAGGCTCCACCCAGGAAGTCATCCTTCAGGCTCACTGGTATGGTTGTGGGACAGAACCGATTTCTTAAGAGCTTTGGATTGAGTGTCTCACTCCTGCTGGCTGTCCTCAATTCTTTGTCACACAGGTTTTCCCAATGTGTTACCTTGCTTCATCAAAGCATGCAAGAGAGAGTGTCAGCTATTGAGATGGAATTCCAGCCTTCTGTTGTTTAGTTCCAGGAATGGGGTTGCCTTAATGCCATATTCTATCACTTAGAGGCCAGTTACTCAGGGAGAAAGGATTATGCAAATCCATGAGTCCCACCAGGATCTGAGCCTGCTGGCTGTCTGCTACAGTGACTTGTATATGATGAGACTGTGTATTGTAAATGTTCTTCTAGGTAATATTAGGTTAGAAAAGACCTTTGTGAGCACACTAGATCATCCTCAGGGCTTAGGGGCAAAACCTAAGTAATTTAAAGGAGTGCCATGACATCTTTGAGGTAGAGCAGCTTTGAGGTAGAGCTGGACCTCTTGACCTTCAGACAATAGGCAGAAGGGGTTATATTATCTAGCCTCAAGTTGGTCAGTCTTGAGTTCACAATTTCTGTCTCAAGGGTTTCCATTCATTTGTACACTTTTTTTTTTTGGAGTAAATGTATATATGCACTTGCATGTGGAGGCCAGAGATGCCTTTATTATTCTTTCTCAGGCACTATCTATTTTTTTTTTCCTGAGACACAGTCTCTTCAGTGGCATGGAACTCAACAAGTAGGCTAGGCTAGTTGGACAGTGAACCCCAGAGTTCCATTTGTCTCTGCCTCCCCAGTGCTGGCATTACAAATACATAACACTACCACTCCCAGCTTCTTGTTTGACAAGAATTCTGGGGATGAAATTCAGACTCTTAAGCTTGCAAGATAAGTACTTTACCCAATGAACCATCTTCTTAGCCCCTTATTTGTATACTTTAAATATACCATTGTTATACTCTGAACCCAGGCCTGCATCCAAATGGATTGTATTAATGGCCTGTCTTGGACTTTGTTTCAGACCCCAGGTACTGAGTGTATGCTGAAGCTTCTCCAGCTGAGGTCTGATATTTTTCTCTTTTTGCTTCTTTTCATCAGCACACCTTTGAAGCATAAGCATAGACTTGAGGTCTTTAACTACACTTCAGTAGCTGATTGGCAGCCTTGCCTATCTAATATTTTCCTTTATAGTGTCCTCTAAGACCAGAGGTCACTATGTTACAAACCATCATCAAACAATTTAGTTTATCTAAAATCTTATACTTTCTGTGTTGTAGCCATGAGTATGTTACTTTTAGGCCATTATCACAACAGATGCTGGAAACATTAGAGACAGGGATGGGAACTAACAAAGGAAGGCCTCAGCACAGATCATCATATCATGTGCTACTTTGTGCCCTCATCCCCAGGAACTTAAATAAGAACAATGGGTCAGGACACAAGGTCTGCATAGTGCCTAAAGTCAACTGTTAATGGATGGATGGATACTACAACAAATGGCTTAGATGGATACTACAACAAAGAAGTCATGGAAATGTTGGGTTGGTCAGTATGGCTGCAATCAAGGGCAGGCCAAACACATGAAGGCTTAAAACAGTCATGGTCAGAGCAAAAATAAAAAGTAGTTTATGATTTAGAAATCAAAAGTCACAGTGATGGGCAGAGAGCCAGAGGTGGCCAAGCTGGGGCTAGGCTGGGTGTCTTACCCTTTCTTCTTTCCCTCCTCTTTTCAAGTTGAAGATAAAGGGTGTAGCTTACATAGGATTTGAAAGGTTTTAGCATTTTTAAATGCTTCCCTGTTCTTCTCCTTTATAACCTGTCTTTTTTTTTTTTTAAGACCCCTTTTAAACAGCTATGGGTAACAGGTTTGCCTGATTATCTGAGAGTATTAGGTCTGATTTTTTTTACCCAGCCCACATAGCAACCCTGGTATATTAAACAGGATGGTGTCTGATAGATGGAGAGATCTAGCATCAGAATTATACAGTGATAGGTCAGAGCACTCACAAGCTTTCTGTCATGTAAGCAGGGACACCTGCCACTAGGACCCACAGCTGGGTTTTCTCTTTGTAAATCTGAAGGTCAGATTGAAGAGAGTGTCACCTGACACCATCAGCTACTTGGTGGAGGAAGAGAAAGGAAGGTTAACAGAGGCAGAGAAGTGAATGCTGTTGAATAAGACACGAGGACAAGCAGTGGCTAAGTGTGCTCTTCCTATCTTTGTTGCCTGAGACCTGCCTCTCAACTGCTCTTTCCTCATGTTCCTCCAGCTTTTGATAAACATTCCCAACATTTGCCATGCCACCTTCTATCTCAAGATTAAAGGGCTGCCAATTGCCTTCTGAACAGCCCCTGCCAGTTACATCTCCAGAGATGGCGCTACCCTCAGTGAATGCCAGTCCTCTTGGGGTAGACAGTTGGCTGCAGGGTGGTTTATCAGCATGCCAGACCAGGGATTCACTGTAAATTCTCCAAAGTCCCAGGAGTTTCATTCCAGTCTTCAGCAGCAGCTGGATGATCTAGGATGTTACCTGAGCATGTTGAGGGATAGGGCAACCTAGTAGGTCAGGTGCTCTGATGACAGGTAGATGGAAGTGAGATAGAAATCCTGTTTATGACTCAGAATGGATGTTCTGAAGATGCCATGGGAGGATTTGTAAGAGCTGTGAGCAAAGTTTAATCCTTAGTAACTATGATGGGCCAAGGAATATTCATGGGTATCTTGGGAAGTCATTAGGAAGGGGTGCAGAGAGCTGGGAGGATTGTGAAGGGAAAGGGTTGTATGCCAGGACCTAGTCCTTTAACAGCCTTTTCTGCCTCAGCAACCAAGGATGTCTTCACCCTTGACTACAGGTTGAATTGACATTCAGTTCTTTCCTTAACTTGGTGACCCATGTTCCTATGGAAACCCCTCCCTCATCTTTCAAAGCTGAACCCTGCTGCTAGCACTGAGTTCTTTCACATGGGCCATCCTCTCACCTTTTCACATTGACTCGGAGAGAAGGATATTTATTCCCAGTTATTCCTCACAATGAGCGCAGTGAAGCTCAGAGATGTCACATGAACAAAGGCAACATTCTGTGGGACCAGAGCTCACCAGCGCTGCATACTCAAAGCTACAGAGCACTCTACCCTTCCCCGCTGTGGGTCCAGCTGATGCTCCCTTTGTGATGGACCAGTACTGCACTGGCTATGAGCATGGTGAGCCGAATTTGACTTCTGTGCTTCAGTCCTTTCTCACATAGCCCTGTCCATGAGGACTTGTCCTTCTTGTGGAGTCTTGACCCACTCCCATCCCAACATCACATCCTCACGTTCCTCACAAGCTGCTCTAGGACAAGGCTGGCAAACAATTCCTATAAAGGTCCAGATGGTTAACGTTTTAGGTTTTGTAGGCCATACGGTCTTGGTTGCCATTCCTCACTACAGCTATTGTGAAGGCAGCATAGACAGCACATACACAAATGAGTATGGCTTTACTCCAGTAAAATCTTACTTAATGATACTTGAATTTGAATCTCATAGAGTTTTAATGTGTCAAGAACCATTTTTTCTTCCTGATTGTTTTTCAACTATTAAAAAAATAATAGGGAAAAAAACAAAAAACAAAACAAAACCCCAAACCTTAGCTCATGGAGCATACAAAAACAGGAGGTAAACTGTATTTGGTTGGTTGACAGTGTTTTGCCAACATCTGTCTTAGGAATGTAGGATGGTGACCATTTACCTGTGGGTAAAATTGTCTTTGCTCATTCACTTAAAAGCATGTACAATTCAAAGCTTCCATTGCGGGTGAAAGCTTTGTCACCTAGAGGGTTTCGGGCAGTGGTGGCTGGGATGCAAGGGGTGGGCGAGGTAGCAGCAAGTGGATAGCTGCCTCTGCGTGAAATAAGGTCAGGCTTGCTGGGAGGCTATTGTCTCCTCAGTGAAAATGTTAGATTTAAATCCTATATGCCATTTATCTTTGAGCTCTGTATAGAGAGAAAGGTCTTGCTTTGGTTTCTGTAAAAATACCAGGCTTAGATCTCTTTGTATGAGCTGTCATCAGCTATTCCAACGGCTGATCCTGTAAATTCATGCTTTTTAGCGTCGGCAGAAGGATTGCTTTTGTTTTTGAACAATTTCCCGGTGTGTTCTTTTCAACTGGGACTTACATCAGGTTTCAACTTTAGCTCTACTTTTCATCTCTGATGGGTTTGAAAGACATGGGTCCCTGCCATTGCGCCACAGAGGACTGCTTCAGTGCCCTTCCTCTGTGCTGGGAAAAGATAGACCCGGCTGCCAGTCCTCTTCTGTGTCCACGAAGATAGCATAGCTGAGTATTTCTCTGCTCTTGGTTGGTTACCAGGTGATCCACAGGGACCTGCCGGAGACTTAGCCTGTGATTTCTGGGAGTTCTTGCAGGGGTTACATTGTAGCCATTCTTGGGAGTCCTTGGAGTGAAAACTTCCACTAAATTTTACTATTTGCAGGATTTGGAAAGCACAGGGATGCAATACTCGACAGGAACATTTTAGGGCAGGAAGGCTTTATTGTAGGTCACGCCTCCCAATGGGTAGGGTTTGGAAGTACCCCACATTTTGTGCTGGTGGCTGTGTGAGAGGGAGGGAGCTCACTCACATCTCAGCAGGTCAGGATGCAGGAAGATAGAGGGATAAGCTCAGGCCATGGGCACAGGTGACCCATAACCCTCAATCCCCACAGTGTCCCAAAACAGTGCCCCAGCTGGGGACCAGTTGTTCAAATGCATGAACATGGTGGATATTTTACATTCTAACCACAATACACAAGAAAGGAAACAGAGACTCATGCAGAGAGCTTGGTTTCCTAGCACCAGGCCAGCTTCCTCCTCACCCCCACCTTGCCATATGTAGGAGGCCACATGAGGAATGGGACAGCCAGGACTCTGTGCAGGGCTCTGACTTACACAGCCACCCTTCAAGATCACCCCACACTCTAAGGAACATTTGTATCGTACCTTTCTCTGCAAACTAGGGTCTGCTCGTCTTGGGGGGAGGCAGTAATAACAAGACATAACTTCCTTGTCAGTATTTCTTCCTAAAATGTTTCGATTTATGTTATGTTTTATCATCAAGCAATAGTTATGTGCTATTATTGGCTTAAAATTAAGCTTAGAAGATTTTTTAACATCTTGTTCCCTGTTGGAGTGGATTTATTCTCTGATTATTTCTCTCTGAGGTAATTCTGTCCTGATTCTGTTCTATTAGAGAAATGGGACTATTGTTTGTCCATCCTTGGAGTGGTTATGCACATAGGCTACAAAACAAGGGACTTTAATTTGCGTAATGGGTTAGCGCTGTAGGCCTACAAGTACTATGCCCTCAGAAGGAAAGTCCTTCTGGCTTGCATTATGCATCTTGAGCAATTTGTAAGCTCACATTACAAGCAATTAGGTAATATATTTATATGTTTAGGATTTCTCACAAGCTAAAAAATCCTTTTTTGAAATGATTTAATAGCTATAAGAAATCATAAAAGTGGGACAGAGTTCCAAGACTCCTTTCGGCCAGGGCCCTGCAGTCCTCACTGTGTATGGTCAACATGTCAAGTCCACGTGTTGCAATACTGTTAAGTCAGACTTTCTTGGGATTTTACATCACTGTACTTTACTTTGTGTGTGTGTGTGTGTGTGTGTGTGTGTGTGTGTGTGTGTGTGTATGGCTGTGTGGTATTTACCACACGTGGATTTGTAGCTAAAGCTCAAGTAATCAGCATATGAAGTTGTCACCTAGGAAACTCCACTAATCTCTAACAATTAGCATTCTCCTCTTAAGGTTTTGCTTAGGATTTGTTATTAGGATGTGAAAATAGCAATCTCAAAAGGTATAGATTTTGGGAAGAGCATTAGTTTTGACCCCGTCCATAATGATAAATTCCAATCGAATGAGATGGAAAAAATGGAAAAATCAATACTAAAGTTGTAAGCATACCCATAATCTATGTCAGGTTCAGTCAAGTCAACTGTGTGGGCAAGAAGTAAGAGTTGACATTTATTTAGTTACATTTGAATTTCAAACTGATTCATCACCAATTTTTAAAGAATCCTGATTGGATGATGTTAGTGCCTTTGCCAAGATTTAAGTGGGCGTTTCTCTGCTCTGTTCCATTTACTTACAGTTCCCTCCTTCTGCTCACAGCTCACCAACCTGACCTTATAGTAAGACTTTGAGTTGGGTGCTATAAGTCTCCCAATTTATATTTTAGAATCATTTTCAGTTCTTTGGATCATTTGATTTTTCCTATATAACATTTATAATCAATTTATCAACATCAACAAAAGCTTCCCAGGATGTTTGCCTAGCATGCATGAAGCCCTGACTGTGCTCTCCAGCACTGCTGGGCATGGTGGCACACACTTGAAATCCCAGCACTTGGGAGGCAGAGGTGAGAGCATCCAGAGTCCAAAATCACCTTCAACTGCACAGCTGAGCTCAGGGTCAGCCTGGCCTATAGGAGACCATGTCTAAATGGTAAGTAAACATAAGCAAGTTTGGGGAAGGATCATTTTAGGAATATCTAGTCTTATGATCTATGATCTACATGGTATAGTACCACTTCCTT
Organism: Mus musculus; assembly: GCF_000001635.26. Lineage (NCBI taxonomy): Eukaryota > Metazoa > Chordata > Mammalia > Rodentia > Muridae > Mus > Mus musculus. Next base: position 64,330,625 of record NC_000080.6, on the reverse strand, counting down.
AATCTCCTTTAACTTCCCTCAGTTATGTTGTGTAGTTCTCTGGGCGTGAATCTAGAGATCTCCTTTAAGCACTTCTTGTTATGTGATGCTACAGTAAACCCCCTATAAAGGCCACTGCCATTATGTGCACATCTTGTTTACTTTTGTGTGTCGGTCTAATGCTCTGTGAGTGTCAGAAGCTTGACTTACGAATACCAATGCTTCTTCTCTTAGGATGCTATCATGGTTTTTGCATGAAAAGAAGGGTTTTCTTTTGATTTGATTGTAGTATATTTTGGAACCGATGGAACTTTCACTTCCATGTTAAATACACATGAAGTGTTAAATAAAGATTAAGTGTCTTAAATACAGAAGTGAAGTGTATAAGCACATTCCTGCTCTGTTCCCAATTTAAGGCTAAAACCATTAATTTTGGTTTTTTTTTTTTTTGCCTTTAAATATGATACTAGGGAAAAAGACCATGTCATGTGTGAGTTTTAAAAAAGATGTCCTGTATTAAACTTCCATCCTAGTTTACCAAGAAGTTTCTAAAAATTCACAAATAGATGCTGAATTGTCAAATGGTTTCAAGAATCCTTTGAGAAGATCTAGATTTTTTTCCCCCGTTAGATTATTTTAAAAGGCATCTGTAGAGAGAAAGAGAGGCTTAATCTGACCTTAATTCACTCTATGTTTATTCTCAGTCCGCAGGCATCTTTGTCACTCATGTGTGCTGCTGATGGCCAAAATCCTTACAGAGGAAGGTGCGATGTGACCCCCTTTAGGAGCAGAGAAGACTTCTGTAGTCTGCAAAGGATGTTGGGCAATGTAGTCCTTCAGCAGGAAACTATCACCTCCCTCCCACACCCTCATGTTTAGTCTATTATATGTATTAGTAGTACTGGGCTTTCTGAATGTCAAAATGACAAGTTCTTGGGTCAACCCACTGGGCCATGATTCCTAGCCTTTTGCTCTATTTCTCCATTCAGTATTCTTAAAGGGTTTTTGTGTTTATGCTCACAAGGAAGTGTCTGTGGTTCTTTAGATTTTGTTTTGTTTTGTTTTTTGTTTGTTTTCTTCTAGTTTTGACATCATGGTCAGGCAGGTCTTATAAGCTTAGGAAAACTGTGGGTTCTCTCTTTCATGAAGTACATTACATAGGGCTGATGGTCTCTGTTCTTTAAAGGTATCCAGAACTTTCCAGGGAAAATATATCAACATAAAGTTTCTATGTCAAAATTTCTGTTACTTGGGTAATCTTCATCTCTCGAGGTGTGTGAGAGTTTAGTTTGTTGCTACTTGTTTCCATTTATGCTCCTCTGTATAAGCTGAGAGGAACACAGGGATTGTTTTGCTATTGTTCATTTCACAGGATCCCAGTGTAAAGTGCTCTTGGGAGAGGGGACCAGGGAACATTGCTGGAACAGGTCTCTCCTGACACATTTCTTATGGAGTCAAAGTGGGCAGGGGTGTGAGTATATCTAGTATGACCTGCCCAGCCATGGTTCCAGGATGGAGTTTCTTAGACTCAGCTCTGTGAGAACCATTCCAGGGGAGGCCATGGCCCCTGTGCTGCCCAGGCCAACAGTGCTCTTGCTCACAGCTGTGCCCGGCACCCCTGCAGCTATGCTAGGATCTTGACCTGGATTCCAACTGCACAGGCACAGTGGTTATACTGGGTGTATGTTGCCTGTCTCCTGAGGAAGAAAAGTTCAGTATCTTTCGAAGAGTTCCTGCTGAAGCACGCCCTCCTTTCCCAAGCCTATCTTTCCCTAGTCCTCTCCCCCACCCTTGGTGTACATGGCAAGGCTCCTCAGCCCCAATAGTGACTCTTTTATTATAGTTAGTATTGTGGACTTTCCCTGGTTAGTCCACTGTGCAGTTTCCATTGCTTAATTGGAGCTAGACTGTTAACACAAGAATTTCTGGTAAGCGCCCTTTGAGTTAAGACTTTTGTCAGCTGTGTTTTTTTTTTTTTTTTTTTTTTTGTCCTCAGTTTCATGAAGAGTGGGAGACACTGCTGTGCATTCACCTGACAACCGCCCCCAACGTCAACCACAATTAGTTTCCAGACTTGATTTTTATTCCCTTTACACAAGAGACAAAAAGGATCTGTCAGGGTTTCACACGAGTAAAGGCAACCTAACCATCTCTACACTTTCATATAAACAGAGGGGGGAAGAAAGCGCTCAACTGAGCTACATAACCAGCCAACCAAGCCAAACTCCACCAAGATCCAGAAGACTCTCGCTGTTGTAGTGAGGCCTCTGGCATGGATTTAAGTTTTGCTTCTCTGGGAATTCTGGGAAAACATTTTTTCTTCATTGTTTTCTTAAGCCCTGCAAAGCAGAGCTAGAACTTCCCTAAACAAAGCAGCAGGAGAATGCACTAACAATCCCCTGGATAGCACAAATGAATAAAAATGGCCAAAATTATTGTGGAAACGCTAAAAGCTGGGCTTGGATAGTTTCTGCACCATCCCTAGACTCTGTTGGTTCAGAAATGCTGCTTTAGCAATGCCAACACATGGGACTAGTGACGGGGCACATCTGTGGAGAGAATAAATCACATAGCCAGTGCCTCCAACTTAGAAATGGCTTGTGTTCCAGGCGTTGATTTGCGAATCAGTTAGACTGGAAATGTGTTTTTCCCCCCTATGGAAATTAGCTTTATAAAAAGTGGTTTGCTTTCTTGGCTTAATTAGTTCCTCTTTGAAAAAAATGCATTGTTTCCTTCATTAGAACATATTACTATTTTACTTTCATATTTCTAGACAATAAGCAATTCCAACACTCACAGCTTAAAACAACAATCTCCTATTGTCTCCTGGTGGTCAGAAGTCAGGAATCTGGGTGTGGTCAGGGTCTCTCAGGAGACTGCTGTGTGTCAAACGGTCTGTATCTCGACAGTTTCACTCATGTGACCTTTTGAGGGCCTTAGTGTCTTGTTACGTGGACTTCCTCACAGGGCTGCTTCATCATCCCTTGGTCACAATGCCTCGTGCCATAAGCCACCCAGTAGAGAATAAGAGAGCACTTAAGACAGATGTCAGCTACTCCCTGTGCTGAGAGTTGACCTCCCTTCCATCTCTCTCATTGCATTCCATCCAACAGAGACACACCACTAAGCCTAGCCCACACTCAAGGGAAAGGCAACCAAACCCCACCTCTTGACAGTAGAGCAGAGAAGTCATGGCTATGAACTTGAAACTGGGGGAGCGTCTGCCCTCAAACTCACCAAGCCCCACCAACACGGAGTTTCAGATGACACCATAGCCTGGCTGACACCTGAGATCCAGCTTTCTGGGTGACCCTGAGCTTCATCTCATAATATGGAATGGGCCTTGGAATTAGAAATGAGTCAAATGGTGCGTGTTCTAAAACAAGTGGTTTCTGCCCTAAGCTGGGAGGGAATCTGTTCTCAATGGGGTGAGATTTGTTTTAGGTTAGTAGCTGGGCCAGCTTGGTCCCCAAGTAACAAGTTATCAGTATGGAGGGTGTTTTCTTGGTGCTATGCAGAAAAATGTATTCTCTCACTGCAAAAATATAGAGGCCAGATTCCTGGACCACATAGTTATATTGAAGACTCATCACAGGCCAAGTAGGCCCCTGTGGGATGACTTACCACCACATACGCCAGCATGTTCGTGGGGAATGGGTTCTGGTCCTCAGGCATCTGCCTTATAAACTTACTTCAGGGCACCTCATTTTTAAAAAAAAATTAATAAATTTATTTATTTTTTTACACACACAATTTTATTAGATATTTCTTTATTTACATTTCAAATGTTATCCCCTTTCCTCATTTCCCCTCCAAAAACCGCCCATCCCCTCTCCCCTCCCCCTGCTCACTAACCCACCCACTCCTGCTTCCCTGTCCTGGAGTTCCCCTACACTGGGCCATCGAGCCTTCACAAGACCAAGGGCTTCTCCTCTCACTGATGTCCCACAAGGCATCTGCTACATATGCGGCTGGAGCCATGGGTCCCTCCATGTGTCCTCTTTGGTTGGTGGTTTAGTCCCTGGGAGCTCTGGGGGTACTGGTTGGTTCATACCTTCGATCCCTTGTCTGCTTCCCAGAAGCATTTCCCACAGTAGTTTACATTCTGAGCTCTCAGTCTGCAGATAGGAACGTGACAGAAAACACTGATTACAGTAATTTACTCTTAGCACTAAGAACCTGGCAGACCTATCAAGGTATAACTCACTCAAAATCAGATTTTCTGCAGGGTCTGTGCTAATTCTCTTTGTAAGTGAAGTTTGACAGGTCATAGTTATCTGCTCCATTTCTGAGGCTGTGGGGTCTAAATCAGGCTTTCCCAAAACCTGTGGTCCACTCTGGACCCCCTCTAGGCATATCTCTGTGGAAGCAGATGCTCCCTGCAGAGGCAGACCTCAGATTGTTCCCAGTGTAGATCCTATGGAAGGCACTTTTGCCTTCGTCCTTTCCGAATCCTGTATTTGTAAAAATTGCTCCCATTCCATTCAGCAGCGGCCCAACCAGTCATTAGGCTATTTCCCCAGAAGTCACCTATCACCAGAATCTGCAAGTGCTTGCTTGATCACACACACAAGGAAGATATTAGACACTCAGCATTTTGCCCTCAACTCTGTCCCTTTATGAATTTAGATGCCCAGAGCCATGTGTGCAATGCTTAGATGTTCTTATTAGCATAGAAAGACAACTAAAAATAATCACAGAAGGCCTTTCTGTGTCACTTCTAAAGCCAGGGTTGGAGATTTCTGTTCATCATGTTTCTCAATGTGGATACTGCCTGAATTATCCAACTTCCCTTAATTAGCCTTGAATGCACCATTATCTCAGAAGGCCAGGTCCTTAGACACCATCTTCAGAACAACTCCACGAAGAGTTGATTTTAAGTGGTCTCTCTCTCTCTCTCTCTCTCTCTCTCTCTCTCTGCTTGTATGTATATGTTTGTGTGTGTGTTTGTCTCTCTCTCTCCGTGTATGTGTGTGTATTACTGTGTGTATTTTTGTCTCTGTATATGTGTGTGTGTGTATGTATATATATATATGTGTATATCTGTCTGTCTGTCTATGTTGGGACTTGGGAGAGAAAGACTTGTGGGTGCCTGTTCCGTGGTACTCATGTAGAGATCAGAGGACAACTTTGTGGATTTGGTTCTCTCCCTCCCATTTACAAAGGTTCTAGGGATTGATCTCCGGGTGCCAGACTTGCCCAGCAAGCACTCTTACCTGCTGAGCCATCCTGAGGGCCTGGATTTAAAAAAAAAAAAATATTGACATATTGTTCAGTTGACAGCTTCATCATAAAACTTATTTTTTGATGGAAGTATGAAATGTTCAAACCAATTTTAAAAATCACCAGACTTCCAGGAAGTGTGTCCCCACGATGTGGAGGAAAATAACAGTGATGACAAAAACGGAAAAGATGAAAATTGGAGAGGTAGCCAGGCAGAGAAGTAATTCAAACAGGCACCGTGTTCTCCCTCTGTTCTCCCCTAAAATAAAAGAGAGAGAAACCCAGAGACATTTCCAGTTTTGCTTTTAATCATCTCCAAGTCCTGTCTTGAATTTGGAGAGATTGGTGTTTTAAAAATATTTCCTTCTTTTAAACATGCTCTGGAGGCCACACAACAGTTTTCAAGGGGAAACACAGCACCCCTCTTTTCTTGAGGTCTCTTAGGGTGTTCTCAACCCCTTGCCGTTTCAAAGTTGTTTGCAGAATTGCTTTTGTGATTCAGAAGGGGGTCATCTGGGGACTTTGTCACAAGGCTGGGTACAGTCTGTGAGCCCCGAGTAGTTCAACAGCTTTCAGCTTAGGAACAGGCTCCAGGGCTACATGGTGTTTACCATGGTGATAACTGTGAACAGTTGAAATGTTTGGTATTTGTATTTCCAAAAAGGAAATATATCACCAAGAACAGAGCCCCAAACTAATAGGATGGTTTGTTGCACGTGTACATGTGTATGCATGCGTGCATATACGTGTGTGTGTGTGTGTGTGTGTGTACACCCACACGTGTGCATGTGTGTTGTGTGTTTTTTAAGCAAACCTCAGTGTGTCATACATACTCTCCTATACTTCCCCTCCCTTGTTCCATATGAGGGTGCCTTCTTATCTCACAGGGTTGTTTTGTTTTTTTTTTCTATAACAGAATGCCGCTGATGCTCTTTTTTCTATATGAACCCTGCATTTAATACTTATCCATAAGCAAAGGAACAGTATCTTATCTTGCAGATCCAGTCTGTGCTGAACCTTGCCAGTGTCCCACCTCTTTATTCTTAGAGTCTTTTCTTCCTTTATGATCTCCTGAAACAGACAATGACTTCAGAAGCCCGGTGCCTCTTCATTTAACAGAGGCCATCCTGTACAAAGCCACTACTGAGTTCAGACCACCACAATTTGTCTTTCTTAAAATCACATTGTTTTAGTTGTGTCTGCTTTATTCCCTGTGTGAAAGGAGAATGAACACAGATGAGTTTACTATGAGGTTTGTACCGCTATAGTCTGTGCACAAAATCATGCCAAAATTCCTTTTCTATGGGAGAGTAGCAGCCACAGAGCCAACGAGGTCCTCTCCGGCCCAGACCTAAGTATAATGCTGCCTGATACTGCCAGAGACGCTGTAGGGAAGGGGCTATCCGCCGGAACAGATTGCATGGGGAAGACTGGGCCCCTCTGGCTTAGCTGAGTACCAGGCTGACCATTTATCACTGTCAGAGAGGAAGGGGTGGGAGCGGGGAGTCGCCCGGCCACTCCTGCTCAGCTGCTGACTGACAGCTGACAGCATCATGTGCCACCTCCATGCAACCCATGTGCCATCAAGCGAGAGTGTAGCTACCTGCTTGGGCTGCTGACAGGTTCACAGAGAAGAAAGAAAAGATCAGCAGAGTGCTCTGGGCTGTCAGTGAACTGTGAACTGCCTGCTCTGCACAGTGCTGTGTGCAACCGTTAGTGGCAGCTGACTTCAGTGTGCACAGGAAGCGCTGGGTTAGGCTCCCAGGAAATAATATGGCTGGTGATTGGCGGAGAAGATGCCTCTGAGGTCTATGCACCTTAATTACATTCCAAGGACTCGACTGTGCTGTGAAGCTGTTATTTTAATATGCCCAAACTGATCTCTCTAACAACTATCAGGGAGAAAGTGAATAGCTTTGCATCAGCCATATACCAGGGCCATAAAGCAATGTGAACCAGCAAAGCCCAGACCCTACCACTCTTAGAAGACAAATATTTTTCAAAACAATATTAGAAGTATGATTTTTCTGTTTACCATGCATATTAAAATCTACATTGTGCTTTAGAAGTCATAAAACACTGAGACATGTTAGTATGGAAGGGACTGGTCTTGACTTACTCCTGTATGCTGGCATTTTCAACTGTTCCATTTACAAGGATCTCACTGAATCCTTTGGCTGAAACACAGATCTTAATCCATAAGGTAGCTTAATTTTAAATGCAGTTTATACTCTCAAGATTATCTGTTTTTCAATGTATGTAATATTGGATATGTGGGTGCCTGTGAGTTTGCAGCATGTGTGCACATGTGCCACACACATGTGCATGTAGAGGCTAGATGATGACATAGGTATGTTCTTCTATTGGTTTCCACATTGCCATTTGAGACAGACTCTGTCAGAGAACCTGCCATTCACTGATTGACTAGACTGGCTGGCCATTGTGTTCCAAGGATTTCCTGTCCCCCCTCCTCAGCACTGGTGTTACCGATGAGTGCAACCATGCTTGCTTGCTTCTTTATATAAATGCTGACCATTTGAACTCAGAGCCTTGTGCTTGGAGGGCAGGTGCTTTCCTAACTAAACTATCTCCCCTACTCCAAGGCGATCTGATTTTGATAGTCATTAGGAATTACTTGTGTTAATGGGGAGAGATTTCATGAAGTCAGGAAATTTCCATCCTACAACGTGTGCACTCCCAAGTGCAGAAGTCAGCTGCAGTGCTTCAGTGTGGTGATTATTAAAAGTATCCCCAACATGAAATGCTCTAGCTGAAAGGGATGATGATGAAATGCATTTCTTGGGGTGATGTGGTGAGCCCGGGAGCTCGGGTGCCCTGGGGGCTGCAGCAGAGCAGGGAGCTTTAAGAGCACCAGCCTGCCCTGGTGCAAGAGCTGGGGCTCATGGATATGACCAGCAGTCCTGAGGAGGGGGATGGCTGCGCGAACTGATGAAGGGTGATGACAGGGAAGACACTTCATCTTTCTCTTGTGTCACTGACATGAAGCACAGAGCCTGGCAGAGAACCAGCAACCCATAAGCTTCCCAGTTTGCTTGGCTAGAGGATGGGTTCCTCCGCTGCGCCATGCATGCCAGGGCCGATCTGCTCCCCACCCCCCGTGTCAACCTTCCTCATCCTTCCTGCACACGTCTGCCTCTTCAGTTTCTGAACTAATGAACTCATCAGCCCTGCTCCAGTCCGGAGCAATGTCTCGGCCTCCATCAGACAGAAACAAATAGCCTGGCCACACAGCTGCCTCCATTGCAAGTCCCTGAGCAGCTGAGCTCTTGTCCCTCAGGGCAAGACTGAGTTCACGGTGACTGGATCATCGACGGGAAGGGCTTGGTGAGTCCTGACAGGAGGGGCGGGCAGCACACTGGCCTGCTGGTGACTGTCATACAGAGAAACCTGCTGCCTTCTCTGGAGCTCTATACCAGATTGAGCCCAGAAGAAAACAATTTGATTATTTTTTAAAATACTAATTTAAAATTTTTCCCTTTTATTTTTAGTTGACTAAAACCCCCCACAACCTAGCACATGGCAGCAGCCGTTGTCCTGTTGTCATTTATCTGTCTTTGTCTTTTCCTTACCGAGCACGGCTCTTGTAGCCTGTTCTCTCATCCCTATTCCTTTCACTTCCTGAGGCCATAGAAAAAACACATATGATAATCCTTTGAAATGATTATATAACCTTCTATCTTAGAACGTCATAACTTAGTTCTTGTTGCTGTTGTTGTTAACCTTTACCCAATTGCTGTGTCCCCAAACTGTAAAAACAGAATGGCCAAAGCAGACAGGACTCCATGGGCCTGCTTAGCTAGAGACTGTTCACTCTCCTTCCCTAGAGTCCCTGCTCTACATCTGAGTGACATAAAACTGTCCTTATGATGTGGAGGGGACTCAAGGCAGGATCTGGTCCGTATTCTGGAGAGAACCCTCCACTAAAGATGACTGGTCCAATATTAGATCTTGGGAGATACATGGGAACCCTACTTACTTCCAGCAGATGCCTTGAATGTATGATCCAGAGAAGGAGCGGCAAAGAGTTAGGGTAAGAGTTTGGGAGACTATTGTTCTGGGAAGTCAGTAGACTTTTCTTTTCATTTCAGGCCCAGTGAGAATGTTCGTCATCAGGGGTCATTGCTTAGAAGCAGTACTGGTTAGTTTGAACTGCCAGCTCAACACAGCCTAGACTTACTTGAGAAGGGATGCTCGATTGAGGAAGGAATCTCCTGGATAAGATTGTCACAAGGGCATGTCTATGAGGCTTGTTAATGGAAGTGGGAATCTCCTGGATAGGATTGTCATGTGTGCATGTCTACGTGGGCTTGTCTTGATTGTTAATGGAAGTAGGAAGACCTAGCCCATTGTGAGCAGCACCATATTATGGGCTAGGGGCCCTTAACCATGTATCAGTGAAGAAAGATACTAACCAGCAAACAGATTAATTCTGGACAAGACTATAGATAGGCACTGGCCAGGTCCATACCTGGAATTCCAAGAGAATGATAGTGCACACATTAATCAGGTGTTTTATAGAGGCAAACCCCACAAGGCTGTGGGGTTTCCTGCCTTTGTCCAATGGGGGCAAGCATACATCCTAACATACTTCCTGTCTACATACGTTCTGCCTACATGTGATCAAGCACACCCTGTGTAGTTGGGGCAACCAACCTTGTTTACAGCAGTGAGAACCTGTGGCTTGCTGCTTTGTATGAACAGCAGCCCCCAGCATTCCAGGAAGTTATCTGTCCTTGGGCAAGTGGGGATCACAGGTTAGAGGCATTTTTATTTTATAGATCTCATTGTAACTTAAACTTAAAACATAACTTTAGCCCTCACAATTGCAGATATGACGTGACTAGCTGTCTCAAGAACTTGCCACTAAGACTGGCCTTTAGTGAACCTGGAATTATAAGCCAAATCAACCCCCATCCACAGTTGCTTTTATCAGACTATTTTGTCAGGGTGAGGGTTTTGTCCCAATAAAACAGTTTCTACCACTTACCACTCTGAAGGGCTGGGAACATAAAGAAAGGGATTTCTCACTTGGTGTGGCCATGTTGGGAAGCAGAGGGATGGTATTCTAAACCATGTGTTTCAGAACACTGACTAGTGCTTGAAGAAGGAACAAAATGGGGCCAAACGTGTTCAGTCTGGCCAGCTTGGTAAACAATGGTGTGTTCATTATTTCAGGTCTGGTTCTTTGAAGACCCCATGGTTCTAAGGATGGATATTGCTCAATCTACTCAATCAGCTCTCCACACTAGACAACTGCTCCTGAGCATGAGGCTATCTTAGGTGGCTCACCATGGGGTGATTGTTACCACTTGGTGGTGAAAGTCTTGTCCCACAAGGGGTGATCTGCCCACAAGAACAAGTGCTCCTGGGATCTTGAAATCCCAGTTTTGAAGAAGGGCAAGAGAAGTTAGGCAAAGTTGAGGCAAATCAGCCTTACATTGCTAGTTCGAGGCAGTCACTACATAATCTGAATGCCTATTGTAGGGCTGAGCAGGAATCTGATTTAAAGGCAAGTAGCCTGCAGAAGAGAAGACACAAAATGGAGGCATAGATGCTACCTCATGTCCTGTGTCAGCTTTCAGTCCTCCTTTCCTCAGTGTCTGTGGGCTGAAGTGAGCTTAGTACTTTGTAGCAAGTTCTTGTCGCAGGCATAGTTGGGTCCAAAAGCTCTTCCCACACTGTGGTGACTCTGAGTTCCAGTGGCTGAGAAGGACTTCTGGGACAGCAGCCATTGTTCTTAGACTCTCTTACTGGGCAATATCCCATTGACTAGTCAGTCAGGAGGAGCCTGGGCTCAGGAGAAGCCTAAGGATTGGGGTCTGCTCTCCCCAGCCTTCCATTTCCCTGCCACCTGCCACCCTCTTTATCCATATGATACAGGTTTTAGCCATCATAATTTGAACACAAGTCAGACCGCGTAGGGCTGGGTGGTTATGTATGGATCTGAATTATTGCAGGCACGCTATTAGGCAGTTTGCTGTCCTTTGTTCAAGAAAGAAAACTGCCATAACATTTAGAGCATCTTAGACTTTCACAGAACAAAATCCAGTGGCATCAGTGTCTTCTGAAGCCTTGAACATGTCCCCCGAGCCCCTTTCAAAATGCCTGGCAGAGTTAACTCTGACCCTTGCTTACATTAACCTTTGTGTTCCTCAACCGTGAGGCTTTCAGAATAGATGAAAATCCACCCCCATCCTCATATACCCTTGACAGAGGACACAGCATCACCATGGGCTGCACACATGGCTTTGGAAAGGCCCCCACTGAGCAGGGAGCAGGGGCAGGGACATGTGCTCAGCCAGCCAGATTGGAGGCCTCTACCCTGCTGTGACTGGGCCACAGATGTCTCTGCCTGTCACCCCTCCTGTCCTTCCCTGCAGGAATCAATAGTGAAGACTCAGTTAATACAGTGTTGTTCTGTTTGGTGAACTAGCTGGTTTCTGTTGTGAATCACATTACTGATTTTGAAGTATAAACTTACAAATGCCACCATTTACAAACACCTCTGCCACCCCCAAACTGTTAAGCAATGTAATATGTTTAAAGGCTGTCTCATTCTGTGGTCTCCAACAACCTTAGATATGTTGCCGTAGTGGAGTTTCAATGGGCAATGTTCTTATGGCTTCCAGGAAAAATCCTTTATTGCTGGGTTTTGTTTGTTTATTGAGACAGGGTCTTGTATAGCCCAGGCTAGCCTCAGATTCTCCATATAGCTGAAGTTGACATTGAACTCCCGATCCTTCTGCCTCTACCTTCCATGTGCTGTCATGTCTGGGTTTTAATGGACTCACATTCCTCACATACCCCTCCTACTACTCTCTCCTTACTCTAAAGCTGTATACTGTATTGTTTCTTTTCTGAAATTTTGCTGTTTGAGGTTCTAGTGACCTGGGATCAACTATAATCCAAAACAATAAAAGAAGAAATTCTAGAAGTCATAAACTTAAACAGTTTTAAGCTGTGTGTTGTTCTGAGGGACATGATGAAATATTGCACCATTCCACTCTGTCTTGCCTAGGATATAGATTGTCTCTTTGTCTGCCTTCCCATACATTAGCTGCTTGGCAGCCATCTTGGCTACCAAATTGATGTTTGCAGTACTGAGGTACCTGTGTTAAAGTAATCCTTATTTCACTTAATCATGGCCTCAGAACTTATGAGTAATGATTCAAAGGAGGCACCAGGAAAAGAGAAAAACTCAAAAGGGAAAACAAAACAATAGCCTTCCCCCTCAAAAACCCACAAGCAAACAAGGAAGGACAGGTTAACTGTGGGACTATGCAGCAAGGCTGTCAGTCAGATAGAGAAAGACAGTGTACAAGGTTGGTACTGCCTGAAGTCGGAGGCATCAACCTGGATTCCATCCACCACAGACGAGTGGGTCCTAACTACTGCCTGGTACTTGGTCAATCATTGCTGCAACTGATTGGTACACGTGAGGAGGAAAACAACATCTTTTTTTGGTCCCATCTTTCTGTTTCGTTCACTCAGGGCAGGAATGGCAGGTCATTTTACTCCAGAGTCTGTCTCTGAATAATAACCAACTCTCTGAGCTCTTATACTGAGAATGGAATTTGAGGTCATGTTTAGGGATGAGAGAATGCTGAGTGATTAGTAATGTCTGCCATGAGCACAGACGTCCAGGAGGAGGACTGAGGGAGGAGGAGGGGGAGGAGGAGGACACTGTCTCCTGACTCAAATCTTGTCTTTTTTTTTTTTTAATGGAAATCTCCTACACAGATTCCAACGCTAGTCTTACAGTTGTACACTATTTGCAGTATGACAGGCTTTCCATACCTAAATTAATTCTCAAAGCCACCCATGAGGTAGTTGAAACGAGGAAACAAAGTCTCACATAGGTTAGTTATATATCAAGATCATATAGCCAGGACATGGGAGAGGGTCAAGGTCAGATGATCTCCTTCCAGAGCCCAGCCTGTCATCCCTAGCCTGTCCTAGCTCTTGCTTACTAATGTTGTATAGATTGCTACAGGGCTGACATAAGACCCAATGATCTGTATTCCAGAAGAAAATGCAAAATCAATTGATAGAAATGATTATGTTTGGGCCTCAGGCTCTGGAATACAGGAGAAAAGAGGGGCCTTTCACCAGAGAGGACAGCACAGACTTCCTCCTTCCTGTCCAGTGGGCAACATTTTCATGGCTACTTCTGTCAGCTTTGAATCTTCCCAGAGGCAAGGAGAGAAGGAGCTAGGAAGGGGACCCCAACATATGAGGGTGAGACATTAGCTCCCTGCTGTCTAGGCCACCCCACTGGGGCACTATTTATGAGTGGTTATTTTAAATGTTCACTGTCATTATGAGGGAAACATAATCTTTGTATTTTTTTAAAGTATATTATAGGACTGTCCATGTGTGCTTAGGTTTTGAGTGCTTGCCTTGTGCGCACAAGGACCTGAGCACACTTAGACAAGCCAGGCATGGGAGTGTGCTTGCCCTTTCAGTGCTGGAGAGTCAGGTACAGTGGCTCCCTGGGCTGACCAGCCAACCTAACCTAATTGGTGACTTCCAGGCCAGTGAAAGATGATGTCTCAAAGAACATGGCAAGTGGCACTTGAGGAATGACAGCTGAGGTTGTCCTCTGGTCTCCACATGTACTCACACATACATGAACACAGACAGATATAATCCATTTGCTCGTATGTTACAACAATAGTTGAGTCACAACAGGCTGTAGTTGATGGTGTCCCACTAAGGTTTCATTGCAAAGTTTGTGATGTCTTGGCCATCTTAGTTTGTGTAAACATATAGAAAAGTGATAATCCATTTCTTAGACTGTCACCCATTAAGTAATAGAGCAGTATGTGTGTGTTTGTGAGTGTATGTATGTCTATGCACTGGATCAAATAAGTTACATCTTTCATATTGTCTTGAAGAGACTTTTAAATGCCATTTGCTTCATTTATTAGCTTAACAAATACTTACTGAACACCTTTGTGTCATTACATGCCAGGATAATAGGATATGGCCACTGCCCTCCTAACCAGTCCCTGGGAGATTTGGTCTTTGTCCATGTAGTAACAGGAATGTTTAGTGCAATCCTTGTGGTCACGGTAGAGGTATTTGTAGTAGAGGGAGGAGAGACTTTGGAGCCATTCCTTACAGATGCTCAAAGGCCACCAAAAGCATTGACTCTAGCCTCAGCATAATGGGGAGCCAGCGGAGATGGGGAAAATATAGTTAATCTTGACTGTCAATTTGATTGCAGACTTTCCTAGAAATTTCATAAAGCATGCCTCTGGGCATGTCCACAAGGGTGATTCCATTAGCAAAAGAGGTGGGGAACCTTCCTTGAGTGTGAGTAGCATTGCAGGGGCCCTGGTGAAATAAAGGAGGAGATGGGAAAGAGCCCACAGACACAGGTCCTCTCTGCTTCCCAGCAGGCGCTCTGTTCCATCCTGCCTCCCCACTATGACAGACCTAGACTCTGAGACTGAGCCAAGTGAACAGTTCTTCCTTGAGACTGATTGCTCAGATGGTGTTGTAGCAGCAGCAATTTTGATGGATACAGGCAGGTACTTGGGAGTTTATGTCATGAAATTTAGACTTTTTTTTTCCAGGTTGAAAGAGAGCTGTGGTTACATTGGTGTATTAGTTAGGGTTCTCTAGAGTCATAGAACTTATGAGCAGTCTCTATATAGTAAGGGAATTTGTTGATGACTTACAGTCTGTAGTCCAACTCCCAACAACGGTCAGCAGCAGCTGTAAATGGAAGTTCAAGGATCTAGCAGTTGCTCAGTCCCACAAGGCAAGCAGTCAAAAAAGAGACAACAAATCTTCCTTCTTCCAATTATGTAGGTCTTCAGCAGAAGGTGTGGCCCAGGTTAAAGGTGTGTGTCACCACACCTGGATCTGAGACTTGCTTTGTCCCAGATGACCTTGAATTCAGAGATCTCCCAGTCTTAATCTTCTGGGATTCATAGCCATAGCTCAAGATCTCCTCACTAAGATCCAGGTCAGAAACTTGTATCTCCCAGCCTCCAGATTAGGATCACAAGTGAGCCTTCCAATTCTGCATTGTAGTTCATTACAGATATAGTCAAGTTGACAACCAAGAATAGCCACTACAATCCACCCCTTGTCAACTTGACACAAATATCTCATGTCCACATGGAACAATAACAAGGTCATGAATACGCCTAACATGATATAATCATTCCCTGTACAATCGCAAATGCATTTGTAAATTTACAATGAGGCAATGGCTCTTGGGAACATTCTTTTAGTATCTCAACTTAAATACCAATTGATGTTAAAGAAATTGGGAAGAAAGACAAATATGTTCTTAACAAAATAAAACACGTCACCCAGGCAATGCAGCAGAGGGTGCTGAGAAACCCACAGTTTAGATAGGAACTTAAGACCTGCTGTGACATGGTCCCACCACAGTCTAGTGTCATATCTCATCATACCTGGACCAGATGGTTCTGTACTCAGATCCTTTGGCACTCACCCAGATTGTATCCTTGTTGCCCTTTGCCAGGCTTTAGTAGACCTAGTGTGACTCTTAAGTCACAAGGATGCTGAATGTCATGATTTAGCTGTTCTTCCTAGATATTTTTTTTTGTGCAAATACTTATATTCATAAGTTACGTCTTTCATATTGTCTTGAAGGGACATTATCAAATGTGCTCAGATGGAGCATTTTCTGGAGTTCTCTGTTTGGGGGTCTTGAGAACAAGTGTATGCTGGAAGCCCTAACCTCGAGGCTCATTCCATCTCTGCCAGCCCCTTCTTTACACTGGTGGTGAGGCTTCGGGGCTGGGGGAATGTTGAGAAGCCCTGGATATCCATGGAGTCCTCAAGGCAGTTGTGATACTGCTTGAATTTTGGTGGATGCCATAGTCTGCTGCTGCACTTCTTACTGAAATACCAACTTCATCAGTATGGTGATTGTTAGGCAGCATCAGGAGGAGGTACTCTTACTCAGCCTGGATTGTAGGGATTCCCTTGTTCTCTGGGTGTGGTCAGCTTCAGTAGAGACCCTCTGACCAAGGGTCCAGCATTTTTCAGTTGTCCAGTCTGTTAGAACTTGGATCCTGACACATTCATTTACAAAACGACATGTCCTATCATTGAGATTGAAACTCATGTAAAGGGCTAGGGAGATGGCTCAGTAAAGTGTGAACATGGGGGCCTGACTTTGATTCCTAAAACCCAAGTAAAAAGCTGATTGATATGGCACATGCTTCTAATTTCTGTGCGGGGGGGGGGGGCAGAGATGGGTGCAATCTCTTAGGCTCCTTGACCAGCCAGCCTATTGAGCTGTAGGCCAATGAGAGACCCTGCCTCAAACAAATAAACCACAATAACAAAACCCCCAAACCAACAAAAGTCAATCACACCTGAGGAAGGACATCCAAGGCTAACTTCTGACCTCTGAATGTGCATGCACACATATGTATGTCTACTTCCTCAACCCCACATGTTCCCATGCATGTGTGTGCACAAGCACATGTATACACCCCAATTTACAAAAAACAGGTACCTGAAACTTAAGAGGATAAGCTTTGGTGTGTTCCTAACTCCTGAAGAGAAACAGGCTCACTGGCACATTTAATGACATGTGTTAGGATGCATGTCAAACTTTACACTTAAACTCACATCTCTTTCTTTCTTTTTCCAGCCAAACACCATGTCAGTGGCAACAGAACGGTTGAACCTTTCCCAGAGGGAACACAGATGGCTGTATTTGGTAAGATATCAACTCAGAAAGAAAACCCAAATACTGTGCAAAGCTTCCTGCCAACTTTCTTAGCTGTAGTAAGTGTCCTCGGGGCTTCAAAATCTGGGCTCTTCTAGATATTTACAAGTCGTTACAGCCAAGAAAACTCTTGAGTTCTTAGTAATTTCTGGGCCCAGGAATACTTACTTTGTAGAATCCAGTATGTTTTAACTGTCTAACTTTGACAGCCCAGATAGCACACTGTAAGTTTGCTATTTCCTTTGTCCATACTCATTAATTTAGGGTTTGAGTTTTCTTTCTTTTCCACACAGATGTATAACTTTGTCAAGTTGTTTGGAGTTACTATTAACCTCACCTTCACCACACACACACACACACACACACACACACACACACACACACACACACACACTCGTAATTGGATGGTCTCTTTATTCTCCATGAATTGAACACATACATGCATTGGTAGAAAACATTAATTAAAAATATTTCAAGCAGGGCTGAGTCCAGTCCTTAGTTACACTTCTAAAAAATATGGTTGTGAAGTTAAGCTGAATTTTTTGGCTGATTCCAAACCATGTGGTGAAGAAGTCTTCTTTGCCCGGGTTTTCCACCTCCATAGTTTCTGTCTCCCACACTGCTTTCCAAATGTCCCTGCTTCTGGCTGGCAGCTCTTTGCCTTTCCCTCTGTCCCTCCCTCCATCCCTCTGTCCCTCCCTCCATCCCTCTGTCCCTCCCTCCATCCCTCTGTCCCTCCCTCTCTCCCTGCCTCCTTTCCTCCTTCCTTTCTTCATGGTGGCTCCCGCCTTTTCTTCCTTGCTTCTGCCTCTGGCCTTTTCCCTCCAGCAAAGCTCTGAGGTCCTCTCAGACGTGGTACCTCTGACCACCAGAATTTTAACTGCAGGTCCAGCTTTCACCCGTGGATAAGCTCTGGATCTCTGACGATCTAGTAACTTTTATGTCACCTGACTTGACACCTCCTCCAGCAGCCATCCAGAGGGATGTGTTCTTCTTGGTAGTCTCTGCAAGGGCAGTAGGCTGCTTGTAGGCACTGAAATGTACTTGAGTTGGAAAACCACCTCATGTCAGCTCAGTCCCTGAACAAGTTCTTTCAGGAGAGAATGTTCTCTTAGTCCCAGTCGTAGAATCAGAACTAAACCAGAGGAGGGGCAGTTGGGAAATTATGTAACAGGTATCCAGTGTTTCCTAACAGTCAATCTTGCTCCAACGGGCTATCACCATTTAAGATGTACCCACCTGTGGTTAAAAATCACTGTGCTTAGAAATGTAAACGGGTACTTCAGTTTCAGAAAAGACTTTATGTAACAATGAACACTCTGTATCTTAGAGTCTAGAATGTTCACTGGGATTTCTGATTTAGTCATATTAACCTTTGTACCCTGGCAGTTTCATTACCGTGAAATATCCTATTTATTGATGTGCATCATCCTTGTGATTATTTTTGTTTGTTTTAAGTCTCTCAAATTTGACAACCATGACAGGCTAGGAACTACATTCTGTATTGTTACAGTTTAAATCTGGAATGTCCCCAGAAGCTCAGCTGGTGGCACTGTGGGGAGAGGGGGAAGAGTGAAAGGAAGTTAAGTCATTGGGAGTGTGCCCTTGAAGCCACTATTGGGATCTTAGCCTGTCCTCCCCCATATCTGCTTACCAGCCACCATGAGATCATCAACTTTGCTGTACTATGGCCACCATGCCATGATCCTCTGCCTTACCACAGGTTTCAGATGATGAGCTGAACCATCATGGACTCAACCCATGAGCACTAACTTTTTTCTCAGGCATCTTTGACAGAGTGATGACTAATATCTTGTTGGGAGTGACAAGTGACACAGGTCTGTCTCAGCAGGCTGCTGTCCCCTGCAACGTAGTAGGAACTAACATTCACTGACCTCAGAGTTGAAAACATCAGGGCATGTGACTCTGTGCTGAGATTCCTTTTCTTTTCCATTCCTTATTGGTTTTCAGAGGTTTGCTACAACCCTACCAGAGTCTGACCTAGGGCAATACACCGCCCTCTCCATGCTTTAGCTTTCTGTTGAATGGATCTGGGGCCTCTCTAGGTCTGGGCCCTTTGTTCTACCTCCTCTCTACTCAAGACCTCAGACTCACCTGTCACCGGGAGCCTGGGAAGTGCACTGCAATTGGCCAACTGGCTGATAGGTGTGGTGTGAAAAAAAAAATGACTCCAAGTGTGGTAGCCATGCCTAGGATCCTGGCACTTGCATCAGGGTCAGAGGCAGCAGGGCTGCTATACATCTGAGTGCTCATTTGAAAAAAACAAACCACTGAACAAACAAAAGGAGACAGACCGCTTGCAGAATTCAAGTTCACAATATCTAAAGGGCAAAATTATACAGAACCCAAAATAGCATATGCCTGACATCTAAAAATTCTGTCTTTAGAAGTGCAGCTTGGCTCTCTCTGCTGCTTAAATGAAGTTCCCAATTTGGCTAAGTGTATGCAGTCATTGCACAATGGGGGTTCCAGAGCTTTCTGCTCCTTTCCTGTCACTTGTCCACCTGTCTATGGGAGAGGAGAGAACGGTTGGCGTGGGGAGGGCTCCTGTCATCTGGGTCACCTATAGCTACACGGAAAAGGCCAGATTGAGACAGCGCTTGACTTTCACCCTGCCAGCATTCAAGGGGCTGGTGGGCTAGCTAGGCAGTTGGCTCAGAGAGGTCATGTGACTTACTCAGGGTGGCCGGGCCTTTGGAGCAGGGTTTGAGCCAGAGACTACTTGGTTTGGAACTGACATCCTTTTTCTGATGTCACCTTTCTCTGCACTGCTTGAAGGAGCCTCACTAGGGCCCGATAGATTTAAAAAATGCCTTTCAGCCGGATCCACATACAAAAGCATGATTTCCAGCCAAGCCAATTTAGTAAATTGATTTGTAAACTCCTGTGTGTTCCCAGAGTGCTCTGAAGGACCCTTGAGATGCAGCTTTTGCTGGGAAAATGCAAAGACTCCTCCAGCTCTCCCCTACCCCCCTTCGATTTTAGTAGCAAATAATGCAGACAGCACTGGCTACATCTGCCTGCCTGTCAGTTACCCAGAGCAACAGTGGTACTTTTTACCTGTCCAAACTCCTCCTTCAGCCTTGGAGGTCTCAATACATTATGCCAAAACAGTGTCACCAACTGTAACTTCATCAAGTGACTGAAGAGTCCAATGTGCTGAGCGGAATGCCTGCATGGCAGCTTTATGGTTTGATCCAGTCTGCTGGTGACTGCGGAGCTGCAGTTAGCATTTAGATCGGCTTTGAGGGATCGAGGCCACACCGGTGTGAGAAAATACAGAGGTGTGTTGTGCCCAGCAATCAGAGACGGCTCCTTAAACGAAGTCCCTGGCATTCAGTCTCAGCAAGTTATTTTAAACTCAAGCTATTTTTTATTCTGCTTTTTGTTGTCTGTCAGTAACTATCTTTTCCCCAGGTCTTCTCCCGCTCCCTTCGTGGACTGGGCTGATGTTATGGGGAGGCCACAGCCTCAGGTCCCTGTTGCCCCTCAGGCTTGCTGCTAATGCTCACTCACAGGTTAGAGGCAGCTGACACTCTGCAAAAGTGAAAGCGAACATTTCGCAGTTACGCAATGCCTTTGTCTGTGCTGTCTGAGAGCGCCCTGTGGCCACCCTCCCTCTAATCTGCACAGTGTCCTGTGAAGTGGGCAGAGAAACAGAAGCATCTGGAGATGAAAGACTCAGCCAAGCTCCGAGCCTACTTTCTCCCTTCTGAGAACAACTTTGGCCAGATCTCCATGCCTGTCTCAGGAAGGTTTTTCTCCGCTCCCAATATCTTAATGAAAGTGACAGCTGGTGGCTGTGGGCCACTCTGTTCAGCAGAGCATTAGGCTATAGCCCCCAGGTCAGGGGAGTGTTGTCAGCTCAGAACAGCTACTCCTACTCTGGAAAATTCTCCACAGGCAAGAGGATCTATCAGAGGAAAAAAAAAAAAAGCTTACTAATGGAGAAGGCTGTGTGGTAAAGGAAGGACAAGAGATGCTGGTCATAACTAGAGTTGAAAGAGGAGTTATTTGACACTTTAGGGCTAGAGAGATGACTAGTGTTAAGAGCACAGTCCTCTTGCAGAGACCTGAGTTTGGTTCCCAGCACTCACGTTGGGTAGTTCACAAGCACTTGTAATTGCAGCCCAGGGAGATCTGATGCCCCCTGCTGGCTTCCTCATGTGCCTGCACTCATGCACACAGAGACTCACAAACAGGCACATATCCATACCCAGAATTTTTTTAAAGAACCTTTAAGATTTTAAAGTACAGTCTTTGAGCATCTATTTGCCACCCAAACCGTTACTTCCAAATCTGAAAGCTTGTCCTTGACAACAATGTCTAACTGCACATTGGTGTACACATGTAATGGCATGTAATATAGGGGCGTGAGATAGGAGGGTCACAAGTCCTATGCCAACCTGGGCTGTATAGTGAGAGAATGAGACTCTCATCTCAATTAAACTTTCCTTTTAAAGAAAAGGACTAGAACTTTAATGTTGATTGTTAGAAAGGGACAGCAGCTGCTGTCCCCTATTGTCTCTTAGGTTTCTAATGGCCTCATGGTAGATTTTTTGAGACAACCAGCTTCTGAGAGACCTATGATCTGTGTCAGGTTGTCTTGGGGGCCCTTCAACAAGGAGAACACATGCCAGTGTATCCTAAGACATCAGGGGACACGCTGATACCCTTGCCACCTGCTGACCTTGCCACCAGGGCCAGACCTCTGCAGGCCTTTCCCAAAGTAATATACAGAAAAACTGGTCACAGACGCATGGGGACCAGCAGCTGTCAGAGGCCTGATAATGTGCTCCACTCCTGGGGACACCTTTGTCACTTTGGAAGAATGAGTTCAGTGTCTCTATGAGGAACCCATCACGAGAACAGCACTCCCCTCCCCACCTGGAATTGTGACTTTTTTTTTCTTTAAACAGTCCTGGTTATTTGTTGGCCAGCTGAGAAAACAGACTTAGAAACAGCAGGCAATATGTCAGGCTTCAAAGGAAAATGTATTGGTGTCTCGCTGGCTTGCAGCCAACATTATGTTGGTAAATAATCAAATCCCGGTGCGGCGGGTTTCTCCCTGAACCTTGACTGAAAACTATTGAAGCTGGGTCTGGGAGGAGAAGAGTGGCAGCCACGCATTCCAGGGGAAAGGCTGAGGAGAATGACTGGGAATGCTTGTAATTAAGCAGGCCTTCTATGCCCACAAGACTGATGGGACAGCAAGCTAAGAACTGGAGCGAGCTTCCAAGATGAGGAAGCACTGGGTAATTAGATAGCACCTCTCCCTAGCTCAGTGGTCCTCACCCTTCCTAATGCTGTGACCCTTTAATACAGTTCCTCATGGTGTGGTGACCTCCAACCATAACACTATTTCATTGCTATTTCATAACTATAGTTTTGCTGTTATAAGCTGTAACGTGAATATTTGATTTGTAGGATATCTGATACATAACCCCTGTGGAAGAGTCATTTGACTCTTTCCCCTTAAGGGGATCATGACCCATAGGTTAAGAACTACTGCCCCAAGTCCTTTGAAGCACCTTCCAGGGCAGTCTTTAGTTATTGTAGACTTTTGTTTTTTGTTTTTGTTGTTTTCTTAAGACAGGATCTCATATATCCCAGATTGGCTTTGAAGTCACTAAGTGGCTAGGAGTCAAGGATGACCTTGAACTCATGATCCCCCTACCTCCAGCTTCTTAGTGCTAGGCTTCTAGGCATGCACCTCTGCGTTCCCGTTATGCAGGACTGAAGATGGAGCCCAGGGCTTCCTGCTTGCTAGGCAGAAACTCTTCCACCCACATCCCTAGCTTTGGAGATATAGTTTAAGGTAAGTTTGTTTTTTGCATCTTTTTCTCTTGTTGCTGATCTTGACTTCCATTTTATTCCTAGATGCAGACAGGCCTGATGACAGAGGGATGGGGCGTGCAGGCCTCTGAACATGGGCCTGTGGTGTGACTGAGGAAGGGTAGCCATGTTGTTTTGAGAGACCTAGGGTGCTGCTAGATGAGGTTCCTGCCCCTTTTATATACAGTGTATTGGATGAAGAGGGGGGACAAGGACAGCATGGAGCTTGTCTGTAGTGGAAAGAAGAGACATGATTCTTGAAAGCATTTCCATCTCTTTCCACTGTAATTCAATGTTGTCATCTATACAGTTCATGTATAAGAACCACACAGTCAAGTTGAAAAAAAAAATCTGTGTAATTTTTAGAATTTTGGGATGGGCTGTCGTTATAGCTACCATAGACCTATGGGCTGTTGGTGCCACATCCTGGTAGGGTGTGGTAAGTGGAGTCCAGGTGGGAATTGTGTATACTTGAAGGGTGCTCCTGGCAGGAATAAGATGTCATTTACCACAGCAACACTTTATTGGTTTAGGCATCACTTTTATACCAACTTTAGTCATTTCGGCGTGTAGAAGACCCAAGGGTACCAGGTGGTGGCACACATTTAATCCCAGCACCAGGCAAACAGAGGCAGGTGGATCTCTGTGAGTTCAAGGCCAGGCTGGTCTATAGAGTAAATTCCAGAACAGCTAAGGCTATACAGAAAAACCATGATTAGACTCCTTCCCCGTCAAAGAATCAAAAAAGTAAGCCCTCTCAATAGAACAGCTAAGGGGAAGACCTGGGTTCTCAGCGGAATTGTGCTACAGAGACCTAGGGTGCTGCTAGGTGAGGTTCCTGCCCCTTTATGTACAGTGTATTGGATGAAGAGGGGGGACAAGGACAGCATGGGACTTGGGTCACATTGCTGTAGAGAGTGCTTCGGGGTCAAAGGGGGCATGAGATCCCCAGGGCATTGCTCCTTGGCTCACTAGAGGGGTTCCTGGGCCACCCCTCCCTGCCAAGGTCCTAGAGAGTGACCTCAGCTTCACTCAGCTCCATTGGCTCCTGCCTCCCTCCTTCATAGTGCCAGACAAGACCTTTGTCTCCAGGACATTGAGAGTGTCAGCCTTGTGTTCTCAGAACTGGCTTCCCATCACCCAGGTCCCAGTACTGAGCTTTCTGCAAAGCCCTCCCACACTGGACTGGACTAGCCCAGCCCAGGCTCCCTCCCATACCCCGAAAAGAGCTCTTGGTCTCAGCTATGAAGCCAGCTGGTTATGAATGTTATCATCTTCCTTTTCTCCTGATCCCCACCTGTATTAGTCAGGGTTCTCTAGAGTCACAGAACTTATGAATAGTCTCTAAATAGTAAAGGAATTTATTGATGACTTACAGTCGGCAGCCCAATTCCCAACAATTGTTCAGTCGCAGCTGTGAATGGAAGTCCAAGGATCTAGCAGTTACTCAGTCTCACGCAGCAAGCAGGCGAAGGAGCAGGAGCAAGAGCAAGAGCTAGAGCTAGAGCAAGAGCTAGACTCCCTTCTTCCAATGTCCTTATATTGTCTCCAGCAGAAGGTGTAGCCCAGATTAAAGGTGTGTTCCACCACACCTTTAATCCTAGATGAAAGGCGTAGCCCAGATTAAAGGTGTGTTCCTTAAACTCGGAGATTCAATCTTCTGGAATCCATAGCCAATATGGCTCAAGATCTTCAAACCAAGATCCAGATAAGGATCTCCAAGCCTCCAGATAAGGGTCACTGGTGAGCCTTCCAATTCCGGATTGTAGTTCATTCCAAATATTGTCAAGTTGACAACCAGGAATAGCCACTACACCACCCAATAGGCCTGTTCTTTTATTTTTATTTTTTACATAGGAAAAGGGTTAATTTATTTTACAAATGTGGCAGACATTTCTTAAATTTCCAAGAAAGCATGCAATCCCCCCCCCCTCGCATCCTCCCCTGCCCCAAGCGCTTCTATTGTTTCGCATTCAGTTGTGTTTCCTTTGTTTCTCTCAGCACTCACGTTTCACAGACAGTAAACAGATGTAGACAACCACAAAACAGAATTGATTATTCAGCCTCAGTGAACCAAGCTAGCATTTTATTTTTGAGCACTGAGGATCAAACCCAGGTCTTTGTACCTGCCCGGCAAGCATGCTACCATAGAACTGAACCTGAAACCCTGGCTAGTATGGCTGAAGAAAACCTGAGTACCATGGGTCAAGTACAGGCAATATAAAAATGGCATTCTCTCTCTTGCTCTTATTCTCCTCAGCTATTTATCCTGGACTTGATTGTAAAAAACCATGAAAACATATACAAGGCACAGTAAAGCAACACACATTTGAACTCTGCTCGATCAAAGAAAAATAGGGGCTGGCGAGATGGCACAGTGGGTAAAGGTCACTGTCAAGCCTGGGGACGTAGTTCAAGCCCCGAGACCCACATGGCGAGAAGAGAGAACCGGCTCCTGGGAACTGTCTTATCAGCTCTACCTGCATGCTGTGGCCCCTGTGTGCCCACTTTTCAGTACACATGTACACATAAATAAGTAAATGTAATAAAAGTCAAAAAAGAATTATGCAGATAAGGAGGAGAAGACATATTTATAAAGTTCTGTGGCTGTTAAACACTTGCCCCAACCGACTCTCCCTAGCCCCTGATGACTCCCATCCTGTCTTCTGATTTTATCAGTCTGGGTGTCTAAGAATGGAGTCAAGCAATACCCATTAGTGACTGGCTTGATTCACACAACAGAATGTCTCATAGTTCAACCACATCCTAGTGTACTATATCTCTTCTTTTCTATGCTGAGTAATTTGTATTTGTATGTATGTATGTATGTATGTATGTATGTATGTATGTATGTGTGTATGTATTTGATTATATGTATGGAGCGTGGTCTCTTTATCTACTTAGCCATCCACAGGCACCTTTAGCTGTTTTCAGCAATGTTGAGATGAACACAAGTGTGTAGAGCTCCTTGAATCCTTGATCTTTATCCTCTTGGTGACTATACCCAGATAGAATACTCTGCTGGGGCTTCCTTGAAGTTTGTGACACACTACCACTCTATGTTCCTGAACAGCTGGCCCTTCACAGGCTCCAGTAAAGCACAAGTACCATTTGCCCACATCTCTGCCAACGCTCCTTCTATAAGAACCAAGGTGTCAACCGGAAAGCCTGTCAGTGGGCAAATGGGGAAAGAAAATGCAGCAGGGCTCAGCGTTAACGCTGAAGGACACCACATCCATCATTATGGAGCATGGAGGAGTCTGAAGAGCATGGTGCTCATTGGTAAATCAGGCACAGAAAGATGGGGCCATCTTCTCACTTGAGGGGTCTAGAAAAGGCGAGCTCACAGAAGCAGAGAATGAAATAGTGGGTGCCAAGGCCTGAGGCTGGAGTGCAAAAGGAAGGTGGAGAGATGCTTGTCAAAGAATGTGAAATGTCACTCTGATACAAAATAGTCACATCTTGACTGTAATTGATATGACAGACACCAGAAAATCATTAGAGAGTAGATATTAGGTGGGCTTACCCACTCCCTCAAAATGACAAATTCATGGGAAGTTATGTTAATTAGCTTGATTTAATCACTCCACAGTGGATACATGAGCCAATACAGTATGTACCATAATTATATTCACTTTTTATTTAGAAAAGATAAATTAATAAAAATAGTTTTGAGAAGATTAATAAATGTGGGAAGAGGAGGCTAGTAAAGTTAGTAAAGTTCTTAGTAAAGTTCTTCCTTTACAAGTGTAAGGCCCTGAGTTCAAATCCCAGAACCAGAAAAGAACACTGAGGCAGTGACACACACGTAGAAGAAGCCCACTTCTAGGGAGGTGGAAACTGGTGAGTCCTTGTGGCTCAATGGTTAGCAAGCCTAAGCTTGATTGTTGAGCCTTGGGCTAATGAGAGTCCCTGTCTCAAGATACAAAGTACATAGTACTCAAGAAATGGCACCCAACATTGTTCTCTTGCATCCACATGTGAAAACACAGACACAGACACAGACACAGACACAGACACACACAGACACAGACACAGACACACACAGACACACACACACACACACACACACACACACACACACACACACACACACGGATCAATGAAACATTCAAGGTAATATGCTAATGCCCACTAGAGAGCATTTTCAGCCTGCTATTGCTCCACTCAGAGATCAAGGACGCAAGTGTTTTGACATCCCTAGCTGTTTGCTGTTCTACAGCCTCCCTCCTGTATGGCCAGGACCCAGTTTGTTTTGGGATAGGGGGTCTTGGAGCATACTTGATATAATATGTTTGAGTCAGAGACAAGAGGCAAGCTCATTCCCAGAGTCCACTTTCAGCTGTCAAACAGCACGTGGTAGCTTATCGGTGTAATTTATATCACACTGCCCTGCCTCATGTAACATATGCTCCTTTGTGTCATTGTAAATGACAGAATGTCTTGCTCTTTTAGTTTAAATTTAATTTTAGATTTATTTATCTTATGTTTATGGATGTTTTGCTTGCTGTGTGTCTATGCAGCATGTGCATGCTTGATGCCAAAGGAGGTCAGAGAGGTCATCACTCCTCTGGAATTGAGTTACAGACAGTTGTGAGCTGCCATGTGGGTGCTAGGAATTGAACCAGTGCCCTTAACCCTTAAGCTATTGCTCCAGTTTTCCAATTTTGTTATTTTCATGGCTAAATAGTATTCCGCTTCAGGTGTATGTAAACATATACAACACATTATTATTATTATTATTATTATTATTATTATTATTATTATTCAATAAGCCACCATGGACACTGGCTAATTCTATCTCTTGGTTGCCTGGAGCAGTCCTCCAGTGAATGCAGGAACACAGACATCCCTTTAGTACATTCATTCCTTTGGGTAATACCCAGTAGTGGAATTGTTGGATCCTTGAGGAACCACCATATTGTGGTCTATTGATGCTTGTACTAACTTATGTCCTGTGTTTGTTGTGGATATGAATTGGGAGTTATGCATGTGTATGAGTGTGCAGCCACCAGCTGAGGATATCTGGTCTCCTCCTCCATCTCTCTGCCTTACTTCCTTGGCAGTGTCTTTCACTGAACCTGGAGCTCTCCATTTTTCAGCTGCACTGGTGGCCAGCAGGACCCAGTGATCCTCCTGTCTCCAACACCTAGCACTGTGGTTACAGGTGTGTGTGTGTGTGTGTGTGTGTGTGTGTGTGTGTGTGTGTGTGTGTGTGGTTACTGGTTTTATTTATTTGGGTGCTGGGATCTGAATCCAGGTCCTCGTGGTTGTGCAGCAAGCATTTTCACTCACTGAGCCATCTCTGCAGCTCACATTCTTAACACTGTAGACAAGGCTGTTGTTCTCTATATGGTCATCAATATTTTTTGTCTTCTTGATCTTAGCATTCTGGCTACAGTAAGATGTTATCTCATTGTGGTTTTCATTTGCAATTTTCCTAATAGCTAATAAGGTTGGGCATGTTTTCATATACTTGTTGGCCTTGTATGTCTTCTTTTGAGAAATGTCCACTTAGATAAATTGCCCATTTAAAAATCATCACCGCCATCATTGCCGCCATCATGATCATTACCATCATCATTACCATCGTCATCCTTATCTACTATTGAGTCATTTGAGCGCTGTATTTACTCTGATTGTTAATCCCTTATCAGATAAGTAATACTTTACAAACATGTATGCCATTGTGCAGGCTGTCTCTTCACACCGTTGCTCTTCAGAAGCAGTTTATTTTGATATAACCCCATTTATCTCTTTCTGCTTTTGTTTGTGCTTTGGAGGTCTTACTCAAAAATTGGCTGCTCATGTCTACGTCCTGAAATGTCCCTGCATTTCCTTCTATCAGTATTGTGGTTTCCATTTTGGATTTATCTCTAATCCACCCTCGCTGAGTGGATTTTCCTCCAGGGTGCTACTTTCATGGCTTTCTCATCATTATTTATTGACAGACTGCTCCATCTTCCCTCATGTTCTTGGTGCCTTTGCTCAAAGCTCAGTTGACTGTTACTGTGTGGAGTTATCTCGGGCTTCTTTGTCCCATTCCATGGATCCATGTGTCTGATGTTATGGGAGGGCCATCCTGTTTTGATTAGTGTTCTTTTGTAGTGCATTTTGAAGTTTGGTACTATGGTGCCTGTAACTTTTTAAAAATCTTGTTGCTCAGGTTTGCTTTGACTGAGGTTTTGTTTTTGGTTTCATTGTTCTGTTTTGGTATGATTTTAGGGTTGCTTTCCCTGTTTTTGTGGAGAATGTCATTGTTGTTTTGGTTAGGATTACACTGAGTTGTCAGTCACTTTGCACAGGTTGAACCTTTACCAGAATTAATTCTCCCAATATGGGAGCCTGGGATAATCTTTTTGCTTTTTGGTGTCTATTTCAAGTTTTTCCTCAGTGTTTTATATTTTCCACTGTATAGTTCATGTAGTTTCTTGGTTAAATTTATTCCTAGCTATTTTTGTGATTCTTGCTGAGCAGGGTGTCGTAAATCTAGGTCACTCATGGTATACAGAAACCCCACCGTGTTCTGTTTGCTGCTTTCGTGCCCTGCAGCTTTGCTGAATTTAACGAACATTTATTGACCACTTCCTGAATACCAAGTGATGCTGTAAGAAGGATACTTTGGCAGGGAAAACACTGAGAACTAGGAAATGTCATTAGGAAGAAGTAGAGTGTAAATGGCTGCGTGACACATGTTGCAGGGACTGTGGGTGACTCAGAGGGAAGCACACACTGCAATACCAAGTTATGTGGCTGCCTGTGGAGCTCTGCCTGTGGATTTCTGGCAGGCCCTGTGGGCTGAGCTAGCAGCAGAGACTTATCACTTCTGTTTTGTTTTTTGTTTTTTGTTTTTAACCATCTTTCTAGAGCAAAATGGTGCCTGACCAGGTCACAAGGGCTCACACTGATACTGCTCAGCCCCACTCGAACACTCAGCTTGTCAGCTGTCTTGTTCCTGCCTCCGTCTTGCCACCTGTGCACTAAGAGGAGTGGCTTTGCACTGACCCTGCCATCTGTTGTCTTCTCTTATTCCGAGAGAAGGAGAGCCGTTTATGCTGACCCTGATTGTCTTCTGCCATTTTACTGCTTTTCAAGAAAGCTAACAGAGGGGCAGGCAGTGGCTGCAGATGGCTTTGGGAAGCTTTCGGAAAAATGTCTCCATCTGGGGCCTCTTTCCCACCTCCGTATGCCCTGAACTCTCTCTTAGGATAGCTGGAACTGAGTGCATCCCTCTGTGGTAACTGGCATCCATTGCAAATGTCATGACCATTTGTTCATTGACATTCCATAGACCTCCTACCCTCTATCAAAAGGAAAACCAACTTGTTAGTACCTTGTAGAGTGCAGAGCCCGTGACAGATACATCTGGGGAACAGAAGAGTAAAGGATGTTTTTTGCCATACTGAGTGCTGGGTCTGGTTACTCTGGGCTCATCTTTGGCCCAGCCAGCTGCTGAGCAAACTTGTCCTGTTCTGCTGGCACCTTGTACTATCTCTCAGCCAGCCACATAGCCCCAGGAGCCTTTTGCATCCTTGGAATTGAAAGTCTGTGTTTGTCAAATCCTTTGCTATCCTCTGGCACAGCTTGAAGCCACTGGCTCTCCAGCCACCTGGAGATTTGTTCTGTCTGGTTGCAGAGCCAGGCTTCTTCGTGCCTGGGGCATTCTGTTCAGGGGAATGCAGGGCCTCCTCACACCATCCCTGGGGAAGCATCTGTGGGTCTGCTGTCTTTTTAAAGGCCACAGACTCACTGGGGTACATCGTGAGGAAAGCAGATGGCTTTGGACGCAGAGGTGTCTGATGAGGGGCAGGTGTGAAGACTTGGAATCGGCATGGCACAGGGGAACTTCGTCAAGCTCTCAGGGCTGCCATCACATG